>NW_009648332.1:113393-211176 GCF_000708025.1 Charadrius vociferus
TCACACTTTGAGTCATAAGCAGCATCTACGAATATTTCAGTTGAACATACTCACACAGAGACTTGCCCCCATCTGTGATGATGCTTACCTACAGAAGTGTTATACTCGGACAAGCAAGCCTCACAGTAATTCTGTCTTTGGATGGGGAAGAATTCTTTTGTGCAGGAAAATGTCACTTTTCCACATCTCCCCAACACACGCATTCCTAGGTGCTCAGCCCATCATTTCAGATGAGATGAGCATTAAGCAGTTCCAAGATTCCTGCTCATTTGAAGGGAAAAAGTGCTCAACACCTTCTCAAAGGGAGAAAAAGGAGAAAAAAGTTCTATCTGGGAGGATTTAACCTCAGTGTGTGCTTTATAAAAGATCATACTAATATGTAAGATATGTAAACATTATAGAGCAATCAGAGACAAATGAAATGATGAATTCAGTTTAACAATATTCAGCTGTGGTGCAACTGCCAGAAGGCACTTTTTGTTATGAATAGATCATTTGGAAGAGTTACAGACCAGATTTCAACCCTGGCGTGTGCTAGGAAAATCAATGTCAAACTATCTAAGATCAGAAGGTATCAGCAGCACATCTGGCAGCCCACAGAAATGAAAAATGTCTTTAAAATATATAATGCCATACAGAACTGAGCTGAAGTATGAAAGGACCTGCTTAAATGGCACTAATATGAGATCTGTAAAGTATTTAATTTAGTTTAGCCCTTCCCACTTGCCCTTCCCTCTAAAACAAAAACAGGCAAAAAAATCCACCTCTATGGTAAAAGTCTACGTGGAAAACAGCACTATGTACCCCTTTCAGGCTACCTTACAGCTCATATAAGTGAATCAAAGGAGTCAGTGCCTTTAATCCAAACTAAATTCAGTTTTCAGGACTGTCATTTGGTACAAGGAGCAGAACAGAACACAGACCTTCATAGACGAGAATCACCTAGGCATACAGCCATCCCATAAAATGAGCAAGTCGCAATGTGAGATTTATTTTACTTAACTTTGTTTTGCTAGACTAGCCATAATGATCGGGCACATGCTTGTATTTCCTCCCCAGTTTTATGTAAATGTTACGGTAATCAGAGACAAGATAAAATAAAACAGGCCACACCGCTGAGCACAGTTGTATGGAAGGATGAGTTTCAGTAGAATTTTCTTCCTTAGTTGACACCATCTGTTGATGGTGGAGGCTTACACAAATTCCTTACAATAACACTATCGGAGAATTTGACTATTACCTGAAAAGCAAATCTTTCTGTTCTCAGGGTATACTGCTATATATCCATCTTCTTCCATTTTCATTTCTGCTTCCTAATATTGGGCCTCTGATATCTGGCAGAATACTAGTATCGTTATCAGATGCTCTATTTGCTTGCAGTATGCCATAGAACGAGAAAATCAAATTTCTGTGGAACTATTCTTGACCTACGCTCACTTACATGAAAGCAAAATTAAGCCTTCATTCTGTCGCAACTTTTTTAGAGCAATCATTTGCTAATGAGAAGCTAGGTCAGAAAATTTGTTTGAAAAATCACCTCATTTATCAGCTTCTATAGCCAGAAATTCAGAATAACAGCTGCTTTTGTTAGGCTAAGGCAGGTATGAAAAAAAGATCTAAGATATTAACAGAGAGTAGGGAAAGAAACAAGGAAAAGCACTGTATCATCAGTCACCAACTAATAAATGCTCTTTACAGTTCTGGACTTTGATCATTGACAAGTCAAATACTTTCATTAACTTCTCTGCTGGCTTTTAACTTTCAAACTTTCTGACTGACTGTGGATTGAGAATACTGACATTCATTCAACTCAGGGGTTTTACACCGATGCATAAAATCCTGTATTAAGAAAACTGTATCATTTTGCTTCTGCTGACAGATGGGTCTTATATAGCTATTCACCCACAACTCTCTGACAAAGAATGAAAGAGATTCATAAAAAAAGGAGAGAATTCAAAGGGAAACCCCAGAATGTTTCATTTCTAGGTTTCTGGTTCAAACTTAGGTCACGGTAATAGCTACTGAACGTGTGATTTAACAACAGCATTTTCTGGTGGCATATATATTAACTGGGCGGAGTTGGGGCATACAATTGGATTTGCAGTGAACTGATGCCTACCCTAAAATTGCCATCCTGGCATTATTTCTCGAGCACTAAATGGGTTTAAAACTAAGCTTCCTTATAACTCTGGAGGCAATTTTCTAGGTCAAAACTATGGTGAGGTCAGTCAACTTCTTCAAATATATTTATTATTAGCAGTAATTAAATATTAAACACATAACAGCATTCAAGCTTTAGCCTGATGTAAAATATATTTAAGAAAATAAGGTCTTGAAACCCAAGAAATGTACTTCAGAACACAAAGGAAATTAAAATTTATTAATATTCCAATTCCTATAGGTCATATACCGCCAGTAATTCATTTGATTATATTTTAGGCTTACATCCTCCAGCCATCATCGGTTTGCTATGTAGCTGCATAGCTTGTGGTGGCAAGTCACATAGCACTCTTCCATGTGACAGGTTGGCATCGCTTGGGGCATCCAGCGACTCAGTCGCTCTGCAATGATATTAAGACTAGGCCACAAAAATTTCTGCCCAGAGCTAACTTTATCCCACTGGAAGCATGGAAGTTACTTGAGCGACGACAACAGCATAGATACAGAAAGTGGCTGTCAGGATTCTGCCTGAACGCATCCATCCACAGATGATTTTGGTAATGTGTTTGCATGCAGTTGAAGAATTCTGGCTTATGTGACCAAATCACTTTCAGAAACGCCGTGCCGAACACGTGCTCCATCACTTGTTGCCAAGGCTATGCCACAGGTTTACCAAACCCAGAGACGTGGAAACTTACTAAACCTTACAGACTCTCATTTAGTTATGAGAACGGCAACAGAATGAATCAAAGCAAAACAAAATTTTCCAACTATGTCTATCTAGCTTGTGCAAACCAAAAAAAAAAATAATCTTCTAAGTCATCAGTCAATATTTTTGCAGTATGAGATAGTGCAAGATAAGATTTCTCGGGAGCCAGGCAAGGTTGAAAGAGACAGACGGAAAGGCAGGTATCATCCAAACTAGAAAAAATCACACAATCAATCAAAGGTTCTGGGCACTGCCCAGAGTGTAAACTTATGGCCAGAGAGTGGCCTGTAGTGGGGAAGTTGAAACAGACACATGTATTCAGTATTATTTTTTTGCCCAAGTGGGTTTCTTTTGCGTTGGCTGTAGTAAAGACATGTTTTTATGTCATTTGTGTCCCCTCACTGCCTTTAGTCTCACGGGAAGTGCGTGCAAAGGGCGACTGCTCACAGGACTGGAGCTCTGGCAGAGGCATATGTGCCTATTTAGCTCGCAGGGCCTGAGGCAATTGGCCTAAAGGGTCTCAGAGGAGAGTTTACGCCCAGAAAATATAATTGAGAGGCCAAGGGCGAAGACAATGATATTGCTTATTCACACACCACGATAACATTAAGAACACAGGTCAAGCATACTTCAGTCCAGCAGCTCAGAAGGTTCCAAGTGCAGGAGACCCACAGAGGACATCCATGACAATGTTAAAGACCTTCTTGATTTTGCTGCTTATTCTGCACTTGGTAATGTCACAAACTTGTGTGATAAAAATCAAATCATTCACAACCACAATAATACCCTTAAGTAATAATTATCAGAATTATAAACATAGAGAGAATATGCATCAAAATGCAGACTGGAATCTGAAATTTCTGATGACGATTTGGAGGTAGTATTCCAGTTCAATCCCTGCTTTAGTTATTTTCCAGACAAAACTTTCAGCACGACCTAAAAGCAGGAGAAACAGATGAATTGTTAGGAACTACTGTTAGCTATTATTCCAAATAGTAACCCTTATGAGAAGGGTGAATGACACACATGCAGAACTATTTCTAATTTTCTAAGTTTTCCATAAAACATTAACTGGTCTATAAACTACAGACCAAACAAGGCACGTGATTAATGCCCAGTAAAGAAACCACACTACTAGGGCAACTTGATTGCCTCATCTCTGAAAATATTTCACATAAGTTATGTGATGGGACTATATACTGCACAACCTGGCTTTATATCTAACGAGAATTAATTAGATGAAAACTAGACTGAAATTATTAAACATTTCCACTGTTAGATTTTTTATTCCAGGCTAAATAAGGAAAGGTATTTGAAAATTTTTTAAATCTCATGATTTTTAATGGAAGAATAATTTTAGTTATTCAACTTGTTGACATTTAAGGGTATAAAGAGAAATTAATCTGGACCAGTGCTTCCAGCCTTGGGAGCCAAAGACTCGACTTGTACAAACCAGCATATTAACCACCAACTTCATGGAGATATGTTGATTTTTACTGTCTGAAGATCCAGGCTAACATTTGTATTTAGACACTTAAATAAGTACTCTGATTTTCAAAAAAGCCAAATACCCCATTTCCCGTTGATTTCTGGCTCAGGAACTTAGACCATGAAGCCAGCTCTTCAGGTATCCAAATGTGGACTTGGGCACCTACCCATAGGAAGTATGTTGGCCTTAGTTTTCAGTGTCTATAATTAAGAATGCTAGCAAATGTCCATACAGGTGAGAGACACCTCTTCAAATGAGGGATAGTAGATACTTAGATACAGAAGAAGAAGAAGGGAATATGCCTGCTTCAGCATGTTCGTGCTCTTCGCTTCCTAAAAGTAGGGACCAAGAGAGTTGTTGGAGACAGCTCCTGCAGTCAGCACTTTGTCTCTAAGAACATCACATGAGCTCCTTAAGCATGCTTCAAAAAGTGAGAACTGGACATGACTTTACTAGGCATGCTCCTCACTCAAGGGGGATGACCACATCCTCAAACGTTTACTGCCTTACAACTAATCCACCAGCAAAACCTGTAAGTCAGGGTTTGAGGGTTTGCCCCCTCAACCAGAGGATCTCTGTTCTTAAAACAGTTAAACACATCTATTAAAATGTTGCTTAAAACTGACAACAACAACAAAAAAACCCAAACAATTTTAGCAAAAGCCCCCATTTTACTCAGCTGTATTTTATTTTACCTTTTAAACTGCCATAGATCAGGCCCTTGCCAAGGGCAGGGAATGCAAGGGATCACAGACTGCACTTGTATAAGCAGCTTTTCTGGAGGTCTGCCACCAGAAGCCAGCCTGAAGTTGCATTTCCAAGAAAACCTTCTGACAATGGATGCTGTGGAGCATAACTAACTCACTGTCCCCTTTAACAGAGCAACAGACCCTTCTACACGGCGTCCTATTTTTAGACAGCAGCCAGGTCCAGCCTCTTCATCTGAGCTGACTGTGGGTACTCGATGCTGGTTTTCAATATACTGCATCAGTTTTCAGCCAATGGTATGTATGGTATTAATATGTCTTAGGGTACAGCCGCATGAATAAATTATTATGGGCAAAACAAGGAGGTCAGTTGCCCGGCAAAACCACCTCTACTCATCATCTTCCTGTGGTGTATCGTGTGACAGATCCCAGGGACCTCGCACATTCCACAGGAAACCAGGGCCAGGAGTGCTACTGCAGAGTTGCTGACATCGTGCAAATACACACTATAGATTACTCAGTTAATTTCTTATTACTTGATCAGACAAAAGGACTTAAAAATTCTCTCTCTTTTTTTTTTTAATACTTATCTTATTTCATAAGCTTGCAATGGCAGCAGCCTTCAAATATTAACCAGCAAAGATGGACAACTGAGGTTTGTTTTAAAAAGAATAATATTTTTCACATTATGAAATTCTGCCATTTTCCTGAGGGGAAAATACAGTACTTACCTCTCCTACTGTAAAGTTTTTACTTTCTCTCTTTGCACTCAAAACACCAAATTCAAAAGCAGAATATAAAACCAGGAAAAGATGAAAATTATATGGAAGCAAAGTGCTCTTCATTTTGTTTGCCTTACTATTATCAATTTTAAAATGGTGAAATTTTAATAAAATATCACTTCTCTACCAAAAAAATGTATTTTTATAAATCTCCTTTTCAGCCAGGAGAAAATGTTAGTCAAATGAGAGAGAGAGGGAGAGAAAGAAGAAAATTTCAAGCATGATTAAATCAAATTGGGTGAGTATATATTTTATTTTCACTATATGTTACCTACCTCATCAGGGCAAGGAAACTCAACTTGAAAGAAAGTCGAGTTTGGCTCACGGCATTCAGGGCTGCATTAAACCGTCCCAATTAACTTTCTCCTCGCAAGGACAGAACAAAAACAGAGTGGGTGCCCCTGTTCATAAATGGCACTGAAATCCAAACAACGGACGATATTTAGCCACCGAACTCTCACAAGGTTACCGGCAAAGTCCTTGTAGCTCCTTCCCATTCAAACAAATGTTCTCCTACCTGTACATATAGTGCCTGTCCCTCCATTTACTTTTTGATAAAAGCATAAGAGACAGCCTACAACCTATAGTCTTATTATCTCTCTGTGTGCCATAAAAAAGGAGCTGTGAGGAGGATTAGAGACATCACAAACACATGATCCATGACCCACTGTTTAAAAGCAGATGATGCTCCATGGAAAAAAAGTGCAAGGAAGTATTAGGAGATGTGAGGCATCTCAGCCACCTCATCTTTAGCCAGGAGCGCTCTGGCCACAGAAGCTGAGAGGGCCACATCCGAACAATGTATTCTCCAAGTCATGTTTCAATTGTTTGCTGAAATTTGCCCACTGTTTGCAAAAGATAGGAGCTGTAATAGGACACAAGTGTTTGAAGTTGGCTACTTAAAAGCACAAGCTAGAAGAGGAGCACGGCTTAATGGTATTGGTATCAGGCACATTAAGTAATCACCTGACCATGTTACCTGTAGCCACTTTGTGAGGCAAACAGTTAGAGAGGGAAAATATAAAAATCAATGTTCTGGAATAGACACAAACTTCTCAACTTTCTATGAAAGCCACAGAGAGCTGGCAGATCTCTGCCAGTGATCTCCTGACCATTGAGTGATGACTTTACTGATAGGTTGTGAGCAGCAGACTCTCATGTTTGCATTCATGTGGGTAATCTGTCCATGAAGCACTAAAAAACTCTTGACTCATATATATGAATCAGGGTCACTAACCTCACACATGATGGAAGAGAATGGCAGCTTGGGCTTAGGTAGCTCTACCATCTTGGAAGTTGGATCCCGAGAGTCCTGTTACAAAGAAGCAAGACCTGAACACTGTTCAGGTAAAACTGAAACCAATGACCAGCAAATCTGAGCAATAAGATCTATCCTTCGAATTGAGCAACAGAGAAAACCATGAAGATGGTCAAAAAGTACTTCTGAGACCAATGGGCTGGGGAGGCTGCTTGTGATCCAACAGCTGATCTTCTATAAAACATATTATAAACTAAGAGGTGTTAGAGGGGTAGACATATTTGTTTTCTTTGTAGGAGAATGATGTTTTTTTCTTTCTAGAAAGAAGAGTTTCACAAGGAACTGTCAGATGGTTGTGACAGTGGACCCAAGAACTGAGAACTGTCCCCAGAGAGGGGCTGGAGCAAGCGGATCAAACAGTTTCTATATCAGTACAAGGAGAGGCCAGGAGGGTCTAGAGAGTAGTTTCAGATTAACAATTAGGTCATTCAGAGTCATACATGAGATAGGTCTCCAGGAGATCAGAACGGGAGCAGTGAGAAGTCTAAGCACAGCATCCGCCTCTAGAACTGTCCTTGGGTTTGCCCTCCTCAGACACAGAAAAACAATAGTGGTGTCCTCAACAGAAAATTTGCACCTCTGTAAGTTTTTATTCCTTGGGTGGGAGGTTAACCTTCTGTGTTTATTCCAGGAAGCAAACTTGGAACTAAGCCTGGGACATGTTGAGAGTTTCAGCTCTGGAAGAAGTTAAAGAATGAATTCATGGGTAACCATTCCAGACTCATTCAATGTTCACCATTCCATTTGCCTAAATCAGAGATGCAAGAACTTCAAATGTCTTATCAGGGACCCTGACCGAATGCTCAGCTTTGAAACAAACCCTTTAAACTAGATGAATTTTTACTGTTCCAAGCTTGAATGTTCACATACATTTACATCTGCCTTTCATCAGTATCAATTAACACTAAGCACATTTTATGTTTCGGCTTGGGAAAGTACACAACAGAAACACAGTAGCATATCATCCTTTTCTTTGTATTGCCAAAGGTCCCCAAAGGTCAAGGTTTCTTACATAAATTAGCAAAAAAAGACCTTTAATCTGTTAAATTGTTTTCAAGATCCAAAATAGAAAAAAAAAAAACAAAACACATTCGTGATGGATTCAGAAGCTTTTTGCTAAGCACTTAAGCACCAGCAGTTCTGCATTGATTTATTTTATTGTTTTATTTAGTGCAATGTCTGGATACAGATATAGAGATTAACCTTTTTTTTTTTGCTCATATTTACTGTGTCGCCTTCCTTGAAATGGGAACTACAAGTGTTTTGATAAATGGACTGAAAGGTTGTCTGGTTACACCATAGCTTCTACTTGTGTCCTCGGCTGAAGTGCTATTATGTACCCTTCTAAAGCAATGCTGCTCCATGACTCACAGCAGTTACTTCTGTGCCTCTCATAACAATAGCTCACTGGGGATATAAGGCCTCAAATGAGCTAAAACAATTTATACCACCCATTTATTTTTACTTCTCTTCCAATGATAGATACTCACTGTCACAAAATGCCAGTTTATGTGAAGATCATAAATCTTCCAGCACCGACAACTAACTGCAGGCCATTTTAAATATGCACTTTATAACACTACCATTTGCTGCTACGGTAAACTAAATTCCTGAAAGTTCATCACAATATGAACTAACTCTTCTCAATGTTTAAAAAAAATAGAATAAAAAAGCCAAACCAAAGATCCGTATAGCCCGCTAACCTGTTGTTAACAGTTGCCAGTAACAGATCGCTTAGGGAAGAGCATAGGAACAGGGTAAACATACAGTAATTCTTCCCCAGAACGTCCTCCCAGCCTCCAGTGAGCTGAGGTTCAAGCATATTCCTGTTCTTACTTCCAATCAACACAAGAGATGAAGTCTTCAAAAGTGACTGTCTGACATTGCAAACAAAACACGTTTTTCATGAACGTTAGCAATCTCCCAGTAAAAAGCTCAATTAGTGCATTAGAAAAGAAATCTACTATAATGCTGACTTGGAGATCAGTACAAGTCTTTCACAAGAACATCAGAGTTTTTTAACTGTCTCAGAATTATTCCTTCAGCTCACAGCCTTTCAGCTTCAGTTCTGGTTCTTAAACAAACACGCCTCAGATACCACTTGCAGCACTATCTTATTTTACGAGACTAGTAAAACCTCATCCCCACATGAAAGATTTGGAACTGTGCATTGGAACAGCTGGGTCACAAATACTGGTGGATGCTACACCTCACTTACTGGATACAAAAACAACTCCATCTCCAAATGATACTTAAGAAAACCCCACCAAGCCTCCCAGTCAAACTCTTTGTGTATTCCAAGGCATTCCCAGTCCCTGTCACTGTGGCTAGAAGACAGCAATGTGACATGCTGGGCCAGCACAGGAAAAGAGGGTCTCCATATGAGGTTTCTAGCACTGACATTTTCCCAAAGAGCTGATGGCAGAATTGTCAAGTGTAGGAAGATATGAGCTATCCTGTCTCATACCCTTTCCCGGAGGCTGCGTTGTAAGATCCTTGTCTTCTCTCAAAAAGTATTTTCATAGTTCTCTCTAACATGCATGCTAAGTAGTCCAAGTCTTGATAACACTAATCCAGTCAGTTCATCGGATCAGATGTTGACAATCCTGAAGAACTTGGGGCTTAGTAGCTGATGTGACAGAAATTCAAGGCAAGGGTGGGAAAGAAATCTCAGATGTGGCATTTAAACAGGAAACTCAAGGGGTTTTTGCATGTAGGTATTATTCCTAAGCTTATTATTTATGGGGGAGAATTATTCTTCAAAAACCGTAGTTCTTACTGCAATCAGTAGGAAATATCAAGGAAAAGCAAAATCTTTTCAAATGAGTTCTAGTGTATTTATCTACTCTTGATGCCTTTCCCTCATATCTTAAGGCCTTTCTTACTTATTTATTGCATAATACATTTTTTTTCCCCTTTTTTTTAATTATTTTCCTTTTTCAACATTAGGTAACTACTCCTATATTAGTGAAGCTTACTACCAACAATAGGATTATACTTAAAGGTAAAATAAATCTTCTGCAATATCCCTGAGTTACTGGAAGCAAATTTACATTATATGAGATATGCCATCACACACTACTTTAAACATGTTTTTAAACGTTTGAATAACTAAATGGGTAAATCCTGAGAACCTTACTTGGTGTTTATTCAGCCCTTACTTACTGAGACAAACTCCCAAGGACAGAGTAAACACCGAGAGAGGACCTCAGGCCGTCACCCACAGTTATAAACAATGAACTCAGCATAAACCGTGATTCCTGGCTGACGCTGGGAGAAAAGCAACAGCTAATGCTTCTCCTCATTTTGCTTCCAGAATGATTATATGAGAAGAGATTTACTTTCTCCCTAATAAAACTTGCCCCATCTAAGATCTTCTACCACCCACAGCTGGAGAAGCAACAGGAAACTTAGCTGAAGAACTATTCATTCATGAGAGCCTGAATAAAATTGGAAATGGAGAAAAAAATCCTTAGTAAGAGGCCTACTGCCTAAATACTGATGAAGTTTGATTGACTGGGGAATTTGTTGCTGTTAAAAAATATAAAAAGATACTTAGAAATGCCATTGCATCTATATCACCTTGGACCATGCAGTCCTTAACACCCAGCACTCACATACCCTACCTTCCGTTAGAAAGATCTTTTTCTGCACAGCTTCAGGTTTATGCTCATGCAGCAAGTGGGTAAACGAAGGAAAGGCAACAATCTGACAATCGTACAGCAAACCCGCAACACTAAACAAAATCTGAGATTTTGACTCCAATTTCCATGCTACTCATTGCAAATATGGCTAATTCCAAAATTTTAAAACTAACAGAAAACTATTAAGTTGTTTTTCATACCATTATTGTGACCCCTTGAAAATTCTACTTAGTTGTTTCAGGGCCAGAGGCAACCTAACTGATGACCAAGGACATCCAATATCATATTTAATTTAATTTGCATATTAGTTATTCTTTTACACTTCGGTTCAGTTCTGGTAAGAAAATGAGCACAAAAAGGAGTCCTTTTTGTTCACCATGCGATCTAGACACACAGAATAAGCAGACGGTTTAATAAATTCATACCCATTCACAAAACCAAAATAAATAAGGGATCTGAAAAGGCCGTTCATTATACATAAATATGCTTGTGATCTGAGAGAAATCCCCTATCCAGCTCTCCTTGCAAGAGAACACTCCAGGAAGACACTCAGGTTTCCTCAATACTGTGGGCTTCAGGCTAATAATACGTTCTTCTGGGTCTAGAGAGGAGCGATCAGAATTGGTTAGTTTGCAGTGTTGATGAGAGTGTTGTATCTGTCAAATCTAGTATCATCACTTTGAAGAATACGGAAAAGGAAAGACAAAAATCTTCTGTTACAATGGAATGCTGCTGCTGGACTTCGGTGGAAAAAAAACCCAAGAATAATGGTAAAGATCAAATCAAACTGAAGTTGCTTTATCCTGTCCCCTACAATGGAGTGATGCTATGCTATCCGAACATCAATGGAGGAGGACAATTTTATAACTTTCCTAGCTAAAGAATCCAGAATACAACCTCCTTCCTACAGCAGAAGAAACAAAATCCCCAAAAACTTACTAAAATATGCACCTTTATAGTTAGGAAATAAAGGTGCAAGGTGTTAGCTCTTAGAGCTAGATCTACTAACAGCTAACCTTCAATCCCACACTGCTTTAAGTAGAGAGGCCCAAATTAGGCAGCCCAATATTTCCGTCAGCCAGACCAGATAAATCTTACAAGTGTCAACACAAGTACGTAAGAAGCTCAGTCTCTCTTGCTTACTCTTTCTATGGCAAAACGTGGGAAAAGGAGCGAGGAACAGGAGAGGAGCCCAATTAGCAGTCAGATCTGGAGGAAGCTCAACATAAGCCTTTATATCCATTGTGCTCACATCAAAAAGAATAGAAAATCCAAGGAAGGAAGAAAACAAATCTCTGGTTTACATATTGTTTACCATACAGTGCAATACATTATTGTCTGTAGTGCGTAAATGCTGGTGTTTCAGAATACAGAAGAACTTTGCAACATACAAGGCAAAATTTCCGACTCAGATGTCATACACTCCCCAAGCACTGCATAGGTGCAGTTTGTAAAAGTAAAGACGTAACAATTAAAAACCTACTAAACTATGAAGTGCCTCAGTCTCCCACCTAATAAAACTGGAATAACAATTCCTACTCTCTTACCCCATTCAGTCACTGTTGCAAAGAACCCCAAGAACCCCAAGACCACCACTGCAGAAAGGCTTAATATTCTAAATCCACCGAAGAGAAGACACTGCAGAAAGGCTTAATATTCTAAATCTGACACCCCACTACGTGGCTCTGTGTCACACAGGGTAGTTTGCAGTTAACTGCAGTATGGAAACCGACATGCCCGTTGGAATTTTGAAAGCAAGCGTTTTCACTGATGTCAGTGAAACGTCTCTAGAACATCAGCCTTCACGTAGTCTCCAAGCAGAATATTTTTCAAAGCATTTGTTCTGTCCACATCTACTCTTTGAGACTTTGAACTCAATGATCTGTTCACAAAAGGGAAGGAGAGTTGGCTGCAGAGTTTTCTGGACATGTTACTAAGCATGATCGAGTTTGTGTACAACAGAGATTGTACTGCTTTCAGCTACATTCCCCTGAACAGGTTGATTACCAGCAAAAGCGATGGGGTGCAAAACTTCGATGTCTCTGACAGGCACTCACTAAATAGGAACGTCCCATTCTCCCAGTCACCAAGGCATACCTGAGCTTTCAATTATGTCAGGCCAGGAACAAAGGAATCTTGCTCATAAGAACAACTTTTAATAACTCATTTACTGAGAAAGCCTCCCTTTCATCTCTGCCAAGCTTTAGGAAAGGCTGGGAGGCAAGCAGAAATAAACATTATACAGACTCACCACTGCTGGCTCTAAAGTAAACTCTCCAACTTCCTATTTACATTTCAAGATCTTAAGCTTTGTGGTTTACTAGTTCTGCAAGTAAGTGCTTTGGGTTTTGGAGGCTGCCTGCACATGATCTCCCACCACTACTGAAGTCTTCCTAGCTTTTATTAATATAATAAGGAGGTCAGAAAAGCAACAATCTTTTATATACCCTGCTAGCAGAAATATTTTACTTCTCGCCTTTTAAAAACAAAACAAAGCAACCAAAGCATACAATGTCAAATTAATGCCAGCAAAGGGGATATTACAGTTTTGTTTGTTTCTTTTTCAAACCAAGGATGCTAGAACACAGAACGAGACAGTCTCATTAAAAAAGGGTGTGGAGGACTTCTTTGAGGGACATGCAGAACGCGGCGGCAATTTTATGGATATATAACCCTTCTAAGGCCACAGGCTGAAAAAGCACCTAAACAGACTCCGTGACCTTTCCCTCAGAAGGCTAAATCTGTGTGCACTAAGGACGGGCAACCTGTAACAACAGCCGTGAAGTAAATGTGGTTTTCATTTCATGCAGCCCTCTCTGAATGTAAAACGTCTTCATTAGTTGGGAAGTCAGCACTGCGACTGCTGCCAAATGCAATATATAAGCCAGCAGAACTGAACTGAATGAGGACGGAGCAAGGGAGAGGATCCTGCGACGCTAATTTATTTCTCCCATTTGAAAGACACTAGCTCTGTGACTCATGTGCAGAACAGGCCTTACAGAAGAGAAGAATATTAAAAAACCGAGAGGGCAGACGCTTATCAATTTCACAAAGCTTGCACGGATCATTTCAAGAACTTGTCTGGGCTGCCCTAGCTTCAATAGGTTTGCTTTTGGTTTGGTTTTTTTTTTTTCCTACTGCATTCCTCCCCCTTCTCCCCGCTCACCTGACCCTCCCAAACCCAGCCCCTTTCCCCTGGTCAGGAGAAGGACAAATTGCTGCCTTTGCAAAACCCTGGGTCAGGGCCAGTTGGCACTGAGACACGTTGCCCTGGGCTTCTGGCCCTGTCCCCTCGGAGACTGCACGTTTCACGTCAGGGATGCGTGTGCAGCGGTGACTGAAGAGTGCGAGGCTGAAGTGCTGCACGCAGTCCTCCGACTCACTCTCCCGAAACACACTGCTCAGTGCCATCCCACTAGATTAAATATAGCTGGCAACGCAAGTACCAGCCTATTTAGTCCCCACAAGTTCTCCCCTCATCGCAGATGATTTCAAGCAGCTGAGGAGTCCCTGTGTAGTAATTACTCAAAAGTCTGCTGCTTTAACAACGTGGCATGTTCTGAAGAGGAGACTCTCGTATCAGAGCCAAAATATACTGAATCCACTTGCTGGTCTGGCTCCCACCGAGATTACAGAGATCAGGCTATGAGAACACTTTGAGCCAGCGTGTCTCTGCAGTCTCCACTCCAGGATGTACTGCAAAGGACACGTACTGTGCATGCTTTGGGGGTGGAAACGTGCTTTACACTCTATTTGTGTGAACAAAGCTGGCAGCTTGGGCGGATATTGTGGAGCAAAGAAGCTCTATTGTGTTTGCCAGTCATCACGAGAATCAAATGAACAAATTTAGAATAAGCAAATTGGGCTGAAGTTCCTTAGCAGAAAACAGTCAAAGACTAGTCAGGCTTGGTAAAAGACAGTACGGGATACTCTTCCTGAAATAATCCATAGTAAACACTGGGACAGAAAAACGATCTGCCCTTTTTGCTGTTTGTGTAGTTCCTCAAGCTCTGTCTTTTAGATCATGTAGTAAATCTGAAAGGATAGAAGATAAATTACTTGTGCCTCTCCAATTTAAAAAATGACTAAATTATAAGCTTCAAACCACATAGACATTACCACCCGGGGAAAAGAATTGCCCACCAAGCCAGGTGAGTCAGTTCCCAATGACAATAGTCAGAGTAGTAACAAAAACAGACGCAAATGAAGAGACTCCGTCTAAACCTGAAAAGATTGCCTGACAATCCCAAAAAGGAAGTTTTGAGTACAGAGAGCTGATAAAGAAGGAATGACTGAAGAAGCACACAGACCACATAACCAAATGAAGACAAAAAAAAATATCAGAGACTCTGGATAGGAAGGAACACAAACCTTGTATACTTGGGACTCAAAATGCCAGCAAATTCGCCCCCCCACCCCCACCGCCTCTGTAAGCTGAAATCAAGCCAGACAATGTTCCCATCAGAAGCTGCTCTGCCTACTTCCTTCAGCTGTGAATCCAAAAAGGTGTTAGAGCAAGAATGACAAATATTTTCATAACGGAACAACTGTTCTGGGACAAGTGCAAAGCAGAACACTGATCTCTAAGTGAGCCTAATTCACCACAAAACAGGCAGAAATGAAAGTTTATACACATTTTCTGAACAGGTCTATTTTATGTGGATCTCTCCTACTTTATTCAATATGCATAAATAACACATATCCTGTACATATACAAGATTAGTAAGGATCCCATACTGCAGACAACAAAAGAGAAGATGGGCTGTTGCAAAAGAGGATCCCTACTCTCTCTCGCGATGGGCTTCAATATTTCTGAATCTTGTAGCTCTGCATGCACGTCCTCCTTGTCCTCCATCAAAGTCCCAGCCTGAGGGAAGCAACACTATGCCCTAGTGACTCCGTAACCCCCAGAGCTCTCAATATTCCCACTCCAGAACTACCATTTATTTCTGCTTACCTTTTAAAATGACTTCAAATTCCTTTCACAAGGAGTGAAAAGTTTCAATTCTGGCTACCAAAAACCAGTCCCAGTTTGTTAGGTATCACATAAGTTTACTCAAACCTGTAGTCTCTTTGATAGAAAGCTTACAGTCTAATGACTCTGAAGAAAAAAACCAAATGTTTTATTATGTGAATTTAGTGCCCACAAGAAGAGTGCTACGCTGATATCAGGTATGGGAAACTGCAAGATTTATCTACCAGAAAGAAGCAGCAGTACTGCTAGATCACTTGCTCTAAGGAATACTAGGAAATTTCTGTGTACGAGTACCCTGTAACACTGCTTCTTCATGTTACTGTTTTGCTGTTTGCTAACTAGCACCCAAGAGTTACATCAATTCTTGGCGGTTTTACACATCTGCAAAAGGGCAAGCGTGCTTGTGTTTGGGACTGGGACGAGATAATACAGATACCTGTACCTGAAATTCCTCTGATCACAGAAAGGTTTCAAAAGAAAACAAAGGATTTTTTAAGCCTTTAAAATCTCCCATAAAACCCGTAAGACACCGGCAGGAAGACAGGCTTTTAGGGGAACCAATTACCTTATTCCCAGAAGTCAGGGCATGTCTGTTAGACCCATGCAAACTACTAGTTAGGAATAACATGTAAGCTCCTACTTCAATGCCTCAAAACCTGCTGCTATTTTACTGTGAAAAACTACTCACACATTTTGTGTGGTCGCCATGGCTACACAAGGAAAGTCTCCTAAAAGTTCCAAAACTAAACGTGGGTGCTGGAGCTTAAGAGAGCCTGTCTGCAAAGCACGATGACATGCGGCAGCCCACTCGGAAAAGTCAGCCACTCAGTATCCATCACTTGAAAGGAATACCTGCACCACACAGACAGATCAAGGCTGCAGCAAATGAATCTCAACCCTAAAGCAAGGGACAATCCTTCACAAGTCAAAGGACAGCTTATTTGCCATTCCAAATGCAAATTCTGCCAATGACTTTTGCCAGGGCAAAGGAGGCAGCAGAGAGTCATGTAAAATGAATAACTGTCCAAAAATATTCAGAAAACCATCTTTTCTTTCTTTTTCCTCATGGATAATGGATGAGCCCTGAGGTAGCGGTGACTTTCGGCAACTACCAACTCAGACCTGGACTCGGATCGGTAACCTAATTACAACATGCTTTTTGCTTCTTTCATGAGCTGTTCAAGTATCTCAACAGAAACACAAAATGCTTTGTGTGTGTCTGATTACCCCAAACTGTCAGTGGTTAATTCCAAAAGCGTATCCTCACTTAAAAATGGTAGTTCTACCACAAATTAAACTATTATAGCCATGAGTAAAATTAGGTTCTACATTTGTACTTTCCAAAATATCAAAGGCATGATTAGCAAAGTCTTTTGTTCAAGATCTCTAGAGTCCTTGAGGTAATGAAAACTGGGTCATGGAGTAGCTTCTCTTGAAGTTTAAAGTAAATGCTGTGTTCAAGCAATACCTGCTTCTGTGACTCATGGAGTATTTGGTCAAGAGAATGGAAATACTGTACCAGTGCACATACACCAACGGTAGTACCCCTGCCCCCACCAAAAAAGGATGAAGGGGGGGAAGAAAGAAAGGCATAGCAGATGATCTTGAACAGTTTCCTGTTACGATCCCTTGAAAGAAATCCAACCGTACTTTCACCCTGCTTTCTGTTTTCTGAATTTCTCCTGACAGTTGGCTCTTTCGTTTGCCAGAACCACAACAAAGGAAGGCCTTGAGTTTCCACACAGGCCATTTTCTCCCTCTCTCGTCTCTGATCATCTCACAAAGGTATTATTGTTGCTGGCTCACTGGGGCTCAGTGCACCTGAGGCAGATCAAAGGCACTTTTTAATGCCCGCCTGACCACACAGGTCTCTCTCCCACTGCATTAAATTAAACTCGATGATTAATCTCTGTAGCCCTGAGGGTCCCTTGGTGCACAGGGAGAGAGAAAATATATATTTCTATCAAAACACAAGTATAATATACTTTCATTTTATAGCCCTAATTAAAAAAAGGAACAGCTAATTTCAGCCAAATGCAGCTGCATATAGGTCTCATTAAAACACAAATACAACTGCTCTGTGTGCTCTACGTTCACTTCATGCACTCTATGCAGGTAATAGATAAAAGAACGGTGAAACAAAGTCCTTTCACAGATTAAATCCAGAGAAGTTTAGAATTTCTTATTGTCTGCTGGCTAGAAATTGTTATATCTCTGAGCAGATGAGTGAAGGAAAGCAGTTAAGGAAATGATTATAAAATGCTGAGTAGTTACATTAAATAAAAATCTACTTAAATCTAGCCAAAAACTGCACAAGCATCTATTCCCGAGTTTGCTCTCAAGTGATTAAGAGCCTTAAAAGGTTTTACCTTGTCTGTGGTGTGCAGTCTGTGCATGACTTTGGGATTGCTTTAATGACAGAACATTGATTAATGTCAACATGGACTTTATCATGTCACTTTTGTTACATTAGCGTATTTCATGAAGCCACATCTCTCACGGTCGTGGAGTATGCATACAAAAAGTGCCATTGAAGTGTTTATACTGATATACCATGCTCTAGTTTGGGAAGCAAAACAAACTATAGTTGTGAACTGGGTCTACATTAGAACTTACCAATATACATATATTAAAAATTAATAAATAACCACACACATGTCCTCCTACAGGGCTGGTTCTACTAAAGGAATAAGTTAGAGCCAGCTGGCCTATTTCCAGCTGCTCGACAGTGCCCTTAGACCTTTTGGGGAAACTGTCTGAGAGCTCCTCAGCTCATTTTGGTCCAGTATTATGTCTCTATTAACCCAACTCATTTTAGCGATTTAAAGTAACTCAGCTAAATGAAACAGGTTAGGAAGAGTTCACACAAACAGCTTCTTCTGAAAGGGCAGATATCACCATCAAACAACTGAAAATAAGAAAAGTAGTGGCAGGCTCGAAGGGTGACTTCTTCCCCCACAGATGGTATTTGCAGGGTGCCCTACCGGCACCGTGATAGACAAAGAGATACCAATGTAATTTTTCAGAGACAGAGTACGCTAAGAATAGTGGAGTTTGAGGTTTGAAACTCTTGTTTAGGAAGGAAACCACATATATTCCAATTGGTCTACAGGACTAAAGCCTTTGTTAAATGCTCTGCTTCACAATAGTGGGATTATTCACATCTTTAAATCCAATCATGTGCTTAAATGCTTTGCTGAACTACAATCCATGTGACAAGATCACCATTTATTCATGCTCAAGATCACCATGTATTCATGGTGTTACTACAAAGACAACTTAACTTACTGTTAAGCCTGATGTTTTATTATCAGTTTCCTTTCTTTTACTCTATCGGAGATCACTCTCCATGAAGCATGTTAGTCCGCTCTAAAAACCTCTAGCACTCCCATTGCCATTTGCTCGTTTAGGAAAAATCCAAATTATAATCAGTCTAAATTTAAGACCAAAATTAGTTTTAAATAAAAAATGTGGCAGAAAAGGGTACTTATCTAAATGGAATGCTTTCAGACTCATACATTTTAAAAAGGTATAAATTTCAAAAGCAGACACTAAATTTTAATTGCAATCTCAGAAAAAGCTTTTGTATTAATTCACTGAGAAAAATTAGCAAAGTGAAAATTGCTTATCGGGGTTTTTCTTTCTTTTTAGTCATGATACGTATCATAATTCTATACATCATGGCAACTTTCAGAGGTAGAAGGATTTATATTGATTAAGTGAAGAGGTGGGGGAGAAGGGCTGTGACTGAAGACATGCACTCCTTCTCCAAAGACACTATTCTGTAACACATTAGTGACAGGCTTGTCACGGATAACTCAAGCTCAGTCTTTGGCTCAGATTTCAGGCTGCTCTTTAAGCCACTCTAGCATCGTGGGTTTTAGTTTCCATGTCATTTTTCAGTATTGATTTCTACTACTATTAAACTTCTTGCTTAATAGCAAATGGATGGTAATATATAATTAATATCCAAAGGTAAAGATAGAGTTACCAGAAAAAAATCAAGGAAAGGGGAAAGGGGGAGAAGGACAAAGGTCATTTTTCCCTTCAAAAACATTAGTTAGTATAGTCTATACAAATTAGGACTATGCATACAACCTACCCCCATGTGGCATGAAGATGTTCCACAGATCATAGCAACTCGGGATGTAATTGGCTGGTTCTCACATGGCAGGTTATGTCCTTTCACATCTGCTCCAATTACTCCTATTAAAATAAAATTAAAATTCTATTTTAAAGAAGAGCAAGCCAACTCTCACAAAACAGAGCTTTTCGGCACACAAATAATTGCCGAATATATCACACCACTGACACAAATTAAAAAAGTCTACTTAGTCAATAAACAACGTTATTTTATCAAGTCATATAGAAATGTATTTTTATTCCTGATACATGAGGACACAAGATGATTTATTCTACGCTCATGTTTATGGTCATAATTTTTAAATGTTATGTTGACTACACCCTGACCTTTATTCTCTTAGGCAGTACACTAACACGCAGAATAAAAGACTGCCCTGTTGTGAAAGGCAGTACAGTAGACTGCAGATATGTTTATTTGTTCACAGTTTATCAGGCATATACTGTATGATGTGTTTTGTCAGGGGATGAGTTGGAGTGAGGGGTAACTTGGCAGGAGCCTGGAAGGCTGCCAGTTTTGTTGTCTTGACTGCTGCTGCTGTTCTGTCCATGTCAGCCAGAACCATCTAAAGGAAGATTACTCCTTCCCTTAGAGGAACTGTGCTTGGCTCCGAGGAGCTTCTGCGTGCAGGACAGGACAGGATGGAGGACAAACTCAGCAAGCACTCAGCCTGCAGCAGAAACATGTGCCCAGGAGACGCCAGAGAGGAGCCAGGAGCTGGCTTACAGAATGTGGCAGACCTACAGCCAAGCTTCAGCATGCATCACATCATGCTTAATTCACTTAAGGGGAGGCGAAAGTGGAAATCCTGCCCTCTCCTCCTGCTCTCCTAGGCTGCATTCTTGCATCACGTTGTGCTGCACCCAGCAAAATGCAGCAGCCCAACAAGTAGTAGTCTTTTGTTTGTCTTTTTTTTTCTCTTGAGCGTTACTTTTCAACTGGCAAACTGGTCATCGGACTCCGCATTGCAGGTGCATCTGCAATGCGGAGTCCGGTGACCAGTTTGCTAATCCTGCTAAAAAAAAATAAAAATCTTTCTCCTCACTGTAGAAGGATCAGAAAAGCATTTGCTGAACATTGTAAAAGACGCCAAGTGTTACTGCTGGTTAGTATGCTACATTTCATTAACACCTTCTTGTTTAGGCCACCACTGCAAGATTCTGTTATCAAGTTGGTCTATTGGGGTTTGTATTACCGGGATTGCCGTGGCATTACCACGGTTGGAAGTTATCTAAATAATCAGAAAATTAAGGGCTAAAATTTCACAGTCTTCAAAAATCTGTTCTTATGGCCTTTCATCCTAGCTGGCTTGTCACTGTGTAATAGCATAGCTGTCTTACACAGAGTTTATTTGTAACAAACAACAGAAAGCTAAAATTGTGGTTTCTACCTCTTATGCTTTATTTTTCAGTGCTCAAACACAGACACGCATGAGTTCATATTAAGAGTTTTGGACAGGGTTCTCTAAAAGGCAATTTCCAGTACTAGACAACATTGTGTTAGAATTTCTTAAAGGAGTTAAAAATACCGTTCACACTTCAGAGGGAACAAATCTATTAAACTGAATTGTCAGCATATGTTGCAAATGTATTTTCATAAACAATACAAAATTGAAGAGTCTCATGTTTAGATATTTTTTAATCACTAAGAAAACATACGTTCTGCAAAATATGCATTCGGGGCCTTTTTGAAATCAGTGGGATTTTGTCAGTGGCTTTCCTAGTGTTTATAGAGTTGTTAGAGTCTTCCTATTTGTGATTAATTGAAGTCAGACAGCAAATAAAGTCTGGAACATTCTCATAACAATGAAAGATGAGATGTGTTGTTCGCTAAAAAGAATTTAATTACTAAGTCACTTTCACCTTTAACTTAGTTGGAATTTTTCATACTCTGAGGCAGACCCAGAATCTTTTCAAGATTCTCAAGAGAGACTGAGAACAAGATCTCTGTATACCACACAAACTGTAGGAGAGATTTCAGAAAAGCGGGCAATGCTTAGCATCCACACTTTTGGATCTCTTCCACAGTGACAAAGTATTTTAGATACCGTATAATAAATTATCTCTTTTTGCTGAAACAATGCTGATGTCTTTTTAAAAGGTGCAACACAAACATTCTGTTTATGAAGCCAGTCCCAAAAGACTGGCCTCCCATACTCGCATTTTTATCTGTAGGCTCTTTTAAATTGGTACGTAGGTCAAAATGTAAGACATACCTACTTGGCTTTTCGATTTTTATTTTTTCGTAATAGGTATCAGATGGACCGATTCAGGAGTCATAGATGACCTCCACAGACATATGTATTACATAACTCTTTGTCTTTACCTTATTTTACTCAAAACTTTGAAGCCTTCATAAACTTCAGGAACCTGTCCAGCAAAAACACACTTTATACCCAGCCAAAAGCAGATCTGAACAGTGTGTCAAAAGTTATTAACAGTGAAAACAAGATGTCCATCATGTCATTTTGGTTTAGCCTGCAGGATACGAAAGAGCCTTTTTCATTACTCCGCTGTTACAGATTATTTTTAAAACAACCAGCAGAATGTGTTCAAGAATAAGAATTACGACACCCAATGGATGTTCTTGTCCCACAAACTAATCTAATGCTTACTAATATACAAGTCATATCCTTCAAACAAATTGTAAACCTCAATATTTCAATACAGATTACAGCAGAGTAAGCACTAAAACACACATCAGTACCTTCTCAAAATGAAAGTTTTACATCAACTACAAGAATTATTTATTTCCAATACTTTCACATTTTAATTCAGTTTCAAATCTCTTTTTTCTTTTCTTCTGTGCCCCTTTTATCATTATTAAATGATTAATATGCTTTAGTGCATTGCCATCCTTAATATCTTTTCATTAGAACACAGCCTCACTTCCTAGTTCTATTATCTGTGTTTTCCTTTTGCTTTTCTGTTTTTCCTTCAGGATTTTCAGCTCTGTATTCCACATGCTGTAGGTTAAACTAGAGTCGAAAAAGACTGAGGTTCTTGTTATGAACTGCTATGGATGAAGGAGGGCTATTTAGTATTTGAGATGTAGCCACACTATTAATTCTCTTTACATACATTTGCACTCTCCAGCTCTCCTTTCGCTCCTGCTGTCCCTTTTGCTATCCAAATATTTTCCTTTTTACTGATTTTTCTACTAGTTTCCCCACCTATTTACCACCCTTCCCAGATTCAAGAAGGATGAGTTCCATCTTAAATCTTCCTTTTCTCCCAGACTCTACTCAGTTATTGTGCGATTAGCATGCAGGTTCTCCCATTGCATTACTGACTTTTCCCTCCGTAACGCGTCTCTCCCTCTCTAACAACCACCTATACATTTTTTTTTTTTCTCCTGGCAATGATTTCAGGAGTCTGCTAGTGTTTGTGGTGCCATCTGGGAAAACATATTCTGACAAACAGGACTAGCATAAGCAGACTGTCTCTATCCAGTGAAGTTTTCCTCTGCTGAGTGCCAGTAGCTATACATTTCTAATGTTAGAATTTCTTTACAGAAGCCTATAGCAACTGAACAGACAGTTGCTTTCTATTCTTCTTTAAATTCAGTTCATTGATTTCAGCACATGAACTTTACTGGGCAAACTTTTAGTGCTCTGAATCCAGCACTCGCATAATAATACCAATTAAACGAGGACCCTCCATTGCCATTTGTGGCAATCCAGTTTTCAGCAAGTTCATTATTTCAGGTCAGCTTATTATTACATCATTTTCAAGAACACATAACTGCCAGGGCACATATTTTACAGACATTTTAATGCAATTAGGACACTAATTGACACAAACAAATTTTTAAGTAAGTCACAATAGTAGAGACACAGCACATCTACAACTATGACGCTAAACATCAGTCTTCCTTTTTGCAGCTGGAGCTATATCTAATCCTTCAGAGGTAATAAGAAAAGCAATCTACATGATTACTTAAGCTTATCAGAAACAGATATCAGAAGCAAATTAAATGGATTTAAACATTTTAAAAGTTCCCTGCCACAACTTCTAGAAGAACAAATGAGATATAAAACACCACAAAATATTTGAAACAAAACTGGTACTTTAGCAGCTAATCATATTTCACTTAGATCTAGAGAAAAATACTCTGATGAGCAATAGATTTCCATTGAACAAGACTGTTTCAGTAACATTGAAACTTTCTGAGGTAAGACTTTTTCTAAACTATCCAACTAAAAAAACCTCAATTTCCTGCTGAAAAACCTGCTGAAAAAGTTACATTGAATCACTTTGTTATTGACTGTATTTAGATAAGGCCAAACAGTATAGTAAGAAAATGAAGCCATTGAACCTCACCAAATATATTTCAACAGTTGAAACTGGGCACATCAGAATATTGTGCTGGAAAAGAAAAAAAAACTAAGCATCAGGCTTCCCACTCCAGTTATGGATAAAAAGTTCAAAGTCACAGAAGGGGAATGCTGTGCAGCGGACAGTTTCTCCTCTACTCTTGTTTGCTAGTTTAGACACAAAGTATTTACATACTCTAACCCCCTTGACCAAAAGGAGCGGGTTTGGTATACATCCCACATTGTGCTAGCATAAATGTACGTGAAAAAGTCTCTGTGGCATTATTTAAAGCATGAATTGCTTCTAAAACTAAAAAGGAAGACTAACTACAAACAAGCCTCAGATATGAGTCTTCTCCCCTAGAATATTTTTTTTTTCCTGTCTATTGCTAAAGTTTTGAGCAACAGAAGATGCCAGCTCTCAGCACGTTGGGATGCCAGCACAATGGTGTTTCAGTCCAGGAATTCAAAGCAGAACTATCAGAAGTTAACACACAATTTGGAAATCCAGCTGAAAAGAAATAAACAGCGATAGATCCTTTTTATAAACAGGTATTTAATCTCAGCAGTTATTGCGATGGGTTTTTTATTTCAGTTATGCTATGTCATGAGAATCGCAACAGAGCAAACTGCTGGATACAAAACAGGTTGTGAGAAAAATGGCTTTCTAAAATTAATTCAATACATTCCCGTTTCCAAGAATAGTAAATATATGCCTGAGTACCTAGTCCTCCAGCATGTGCATCAATGAGAGATGCTGCTACGGCAATCCCTTCAGGGAGACCGAGATCTTTTGCAGCTTCTGGCGTTAGACCTTTTCCAACAGGCTCTCCAGGAGACAAGACGTGGTTTCCTGGGCAGACACAAGAAAAACCAAACACCTGTCAATTTACTAAACAGAAAAACAAATGTGTATGTTATTACAAGAACTCCCTTCCTCTCCCTCAAGTTAGTGTGGTGTATATATAAAACAAAAAAAGTGCATCAAAGAACTCTATCTGATTAAGAAGTATCTTTCATTATCTGTCTGCATATTAAATACAACCATGCCAGACCAGGCTGTCCCATAGCAATTTAAAAGTTCAAAAGTATTCAATGTCCTATCTAGCCACAGAGAAAGATTTCACCACAAGCAATTAAATTCTGCTTGGCATCTTTCCAAGAGATATGAAATCCCAGGTTCTTGCGGTAGTTACTGACGAGGCTGCCTGCAGCCGCGCTCTGTGCCTGTGAACCAGATTCAGCTCAGCCCATGCTCACAACTGAAAACTGCACCTCTTGCACAACACAGGGACCAATTTTTTCCCTTTTCCATCCTTTCCAGCAGTTTCAACTAGTAATAAGGTGGCTATAGTAACAGAAACTCTGAAAAAGAAACTGGCTTAAGCAGCAAATTTCTCCTGTTGCAGCTGTATTTCCTCACAGGCTTAAACAATACGGTTTTCACTGGCCTTATGAAGTATGAAGAACATTATGGTCACCCTGACCACAAGCAATGGAACCCCTCCTTCTCAGTCCTGCCACCAGGGAGCCTGATGGCAGGTCCCGTCTGCATTTGTCTCTGTTCTGATGTGTAGAAAGGAAGTAAAACATCCTCCACAATAGAGATTAATTAAGAGGAGTAGCATATTATGCAATATCAGGAATACACTAATGCCCGTGAGCATAATCTTCTAGAAATACAGTTACATGACCTTAATGTTAGATGAAAAGAATGTTACGGTATTAAATTCACAGGTGGAAAATGGGTCTTCAGTTTTACAGATAACTTAGATCTTTGTCTTTGCTGTAAATGATGTCAGTTCTTCACTTTAAGGAATATGCCCACTTCCCGACGGCCGCAGTGAATGGAGCACATTCTGATCAGACAGCACATGCAACCTCTCGGTGTTTCTTTCTCCGAGAGTTTCTGTTCTATTGACAGCCACACAGCCGCCTCTGAAATGCTAGGCTGAATCTCATACTGGAAATTTAAAACAAGTACATATAACCAAAACTTTTGCACTTGACTTTGGGTTTATATTCAAATATTGGGGCTAGTAACCAAACCTCTCCACTTACCTTACACAGAAGGAAGTGATGGCATTATACTACCTTCTCACAAGAAAAAAAGTCAATATTTTCTTAATTTTTCATGTAAAGTCAAAATATTGTGCTAGCTTTTTCAAGAAGCGTAACTTTTGCATTTTTTCCCCAATAAGTTGGAGAGCAGGATGTTTTTCAAGAGAACCTTTGTATTACCTTTCTGTTTTTTTTAAGACATCGGAGAATAATACCGTAAAACAAAGTTGTCTGCTTCTCCTGACATTCAAAGACCCTGCAGGTGGAAGGAAGTTCAAAAGAGTTCATGCAGCTAAAACCACATCTTTTTCTTCAGAATCAGTCGCCTGACCTGAAAGCATTCAAGTATCTTGTATATACAGTATGAGATGAAATTAATCTGAAATAAAACCTCTTTCCAGGCACTCAATTCCATGGCTGGCTTTTTTATACCCGTCATACTTGTCAAACATTTCAGTGTGTAATTATTATGTGGTTAAACTCCATTTTAGAGATCAGGGCTACTACGAGACAAAATCTTATCCTACCAGCTTCTCAATTGCTGTATTTCTAGTTAATGAGTACTAAGGGAGCAATTTCAGAGACAAAGATAATCGTCTCTTCTATGGCAGGAGTAGAAAATGACCCTACAGATTCCTTTGGTACTAGTTATGTATCAGAACGACCGGCAGCATTGCTATCCCCCACAGGCACAAAGTGTGTGAGAACGTGCAGGCATGGCTTTCCCGTGATTTGAAGATGCAGCATAATAATCTTGTATTTAAAAAAGAAAAAATGAATTAAAAGTAGAGTATGCCCCGTCTGTTTTAGGAGTCAAGGTAATTTGAACAATTATTCCACAATCTGGGAAGTGACAGCAGTCAGAAGTCACCCATGACAGGGATTGCGATGGGGAGTCTCCGAGGTCACCCAACAGTCAGGGAGTGCAGAAAAGAGGTGCCAGTGAGCGAGGGCAGCCAGGAGAATGTACTGACTCTGCCCCTTTACTTCATCATCCCAGCTTCAGAAATCCATGAAAGCTCTGCTAAACCCTTATGATATGTTCACGAGGAACTCTGCGAGAGGGAAGAAGCAGGCTCTGCACAGGCACTCCTTCTGTCATCATGGAAGTTGTCTCCCCACCCACACAAGTGTGAGTAAGTAGGTGTGGAATGGGCAGAGCCTTGACTGAACTGCACGGATAGAGACCTGGAAAGGAAATTATAATTCTCATGGTTTACCCTTTACTGAAAAACTAGGAAACTCAACTAAACATCGTTATGCTTAGAGGCTGCAGGTATAAAGCCATTAAATGATAAAATAAAAACCACAAAAAGCCACCAAAGAGGAGCCACGATTAAAAAGTAAAGTATTTGAAACAGATCGTACTCCAGTACCAGACCAAGAGAGAGTGAGGAGATTCTTACTGGAGCAAAACACAGTGGCTTCAGAAGTCAAGGGACAGCTGCTATAAAAATAAAGGTATTCTACAGCTCCAGACCAGCGATTCAGCAGCAGGTGCTGCCCCCCTTAAATCCTACCTGTCAGGGGAAAGAAGCTGTCAGGGAGGGAGGAAGGGAAAGGAGGACCGCCTGCACACAGAGGCGGGCAGTGAGAGTAGCACAGAAGGCTGCATAAAAGAGGCAGTGAAAGGACCGAGTCTTCTCAAGGCTCCTGCCAAAGTAAATGTATCGAGTCTTTTGTTTACAGTAGTCTCCTGTGCAAGTCATTTACCTTTGCTATAATGACTTCCAAAATTAGACCTAACCAAACAAACCCATAATGGCTGAAGCTGGAGAACTTTCTGTTTCACATTCATACAGCTGTTTCACTAATGCAATGCCTTAATCCACAACCTTTTCATTTCGCCCGAGACAGACTATTTCTAGCTATTTTTTCCCCTATAAAGCAGCGAGTTTACAAAAGGAAAAAGCTGTCTGAATCTCTTCCTCCTCTTTCATCCTTCTTCGAAGACTAATGTTAGAATTTGCTATGATCAGGTTTTGTTTAAAGAATTCATGTGGTACCCAAGGACCCTCTACCTTTTTAGGTGGTTACCGCAGCAACCAGCTATTTACCAGACGCAACACACAAGGCAGACAATACATCTTCAGTCAACTTTAGTAATCAAAATTCACTGTGCTGGCTTACTAATATTTAACAGAACTAGGTACTTTAGGATGTAGACCTTTGTAAAAAACAACAAAAGCAGAGCGCAGCAGGGGGCCCAGCTGACTCAACTATGACATACTCCCTGAGAGCAGCTTTTCATCTACCATGCAGAACGTGGCTGCATTTCATAAGCACTTATATCTGGCTGTAAATACAAAAAGGAAAAAAAAAATCAAGAGGAGATGTCCCTTTTCTTCACTATCTTAAGACAAGCAAACTTGAGCTTGGATATATCAATCCCTTGTTGAAATCTCAGCGACCTCAGAGAGAAACCCAACCAAACCTGCCTCTGTTGTATAGCCTCCCCCAAAACGGACAATCTAAATGCTATTTAATTTAAAACAAAATACACAAAACAGAGAGCCTGTTAAATAAATGATATATAACACAAATTGAAGCAGTTATCTAGTTAAACGAAGTGGTGCTAAATAACCATCAAAGGAAATAAGACCCGAGTAAAAAGAAGCAACTTCCATGCAAATGGATTGCGTAATAAGCAACATAAGAGATTTCCCCCCTCAATGCTTTGTTCATTACAAAGCTTGCAGGCAATCTCCAGTTTCTGTGTTTTATAATAACCCCCACAATAGAAAAAGTCTGGGATTTGCAAGTAATCTGAATAAATAATATTGTAACTCTTCTGATACATAGTCCCAACCCTATAACACATATAATACATTACCAAATATCCCTCTCGATTACATACAATACTCACATTTAACTGAGATGTTTATGGCTGATTGATCTACAATTTTTAATCCAGCTGACTAGCAAAAATAGATAGTGCTAAGATCAGAAGGAAGCAGGATAATGATGCGGACTATAAAATTATAATACTAACTTTTTCTTAGGACTGAATGCTCGGTGGTTGAAGGGTATTAGAAACAGTCTGATTTGGGGCTCTTTAAACATGGAAATACCCTCCATAAAATTTCCTAGTTGGCAGTTAAAAACTTCAGGATTTTCATTCAGGAAAACCAAAACAAATTGTGATATTATAGGCCAGCTTATTTAAAAGTGAGAAAAACAGTTGGTTAAACAAAATCACTTTGGCTTTCTTCAGTTCAAAATCCATCTCTGTCTATGCGAGCTGCCACAGTAGCTTGAGGCAAATCTAATTTGGGTCCTTTCCATCCCACTCTCCCCTACAGCTTATGCCTTTGGCTGAACTACATCTCAACTACCTAACATGTAATTACTTAAGGCAGACATATTAGGTTGCTAAATACTGGCAAAAGCAAGCAACCTATGCGCAGGCAGATCCTGATTCATTAAGCTGAAAAGCGAATTGGTCTGCAGCCCATAGGTGCCTACTTCAACAAAGCCTACTGCCTTCCTGTCCAAATGAGAGAGAGCTACTTCATGTATAAATAATAAGCTTTCCTGGGTAAAGGTCAAAAGAGAAAGAAAAAAAAGCATTCTGCATCATTGGATCATTAGGCATGTACGTTGTCAGACGTGACTGAGTTTTCATTACTAGATTTCAGTGAAACAGTGCAGAATGAAAATCTCTTGTAATGCATGGGTCACTACTCGCTATGCTGACATGCATGGGGGTATACAATACATACATTTGGATGTCTCACTAACGAACTAGATGCAGTGTATTTGCATCCAAACTCAGCTACCTGATCTCACATTTTTGCTTGTAAATTATAATTTCAATAGGCTGATAATTTAGATTTCTGGCACTTTACAGTACAATATTCCTAACAGTCTCTCTAAATACAAAGATCATCAATGTAGATGATGTGACTACTGTTACACTTTCAGAGTCGCAAGTAATCGGACTTTGGTTTGGTACAGGACATTACTATGGTTGCACAGGCAATTTAGTTTGTATTAACTATGGATTCTTACTTAATGGAATGTTTTTTATTGCCGGATGTTTTTTAGTAATTCACATAATAGCAACCCCTCTTTGAAGAAATTATTACCCCTTTTTCAAAACTGAAAGAAATGACAGACCAAAAATAACCCGATCAGTTACTGAAAGGACACTTTTGAATCTTTCAGCTAAGCTTCTGATACCTGCACGGTCTTATTCCCCACCACATTCACACAGTATCCAGTTCTAATACCTGTACTGAGAAGATACTGATGCATTATAAAGGGTTCCGAAATGAGTCAGGAAAGCAATTACAAGGATTGAGAAGTATGACAGTTCACATAAGAGTTTTGGTGAAAAACCTCAAGCAGCTCAGTGTTTTCCTTTAACGTAGAAAAATTCAGTCTGGGCAGGTCAGTCATGTCGCAACGGTCTGCTCAACTGGAGTAAGAAGTTAAAGTCCAGATGAAAAATAAAGTGTATTCTTTAATTAATTCATTAATTTCGAGAAATGACAGCAACTAACAATCAACAACCTTTAAGTCTGAAGTGGGTTCTCCATCACAGGAAATTATAAAATCCAGACTGGTTCTAAGACACACTTTAAATTACTTAAACATTAATTTTAGGGAGTCCGACAGCCTCTGACTTGGAGGAAGTCGGCAAATTGTTTGAGATAGTCCTTCTGTTTTTGTGAATCCTGACTCATAAAGCAGACATCACTGTTTTGAAAGCTATCTCAGTGTGAGGAAGAGTCAGGTAAAAAGAAGAATGAACCAGAACTATTCTGAGAAATGCTTTTTTTTTTTCTTTTTTTTAGAGCTGTATAAAAAATAAGAAAGGAGGATAATATTTGAGAAATTTAAATATTAAACAATCACAACAGGCTCAAAGTCTGCTTGAAACTTCTCCTATGACTTTTAAAAACAGAAATTCAAAGAAAAAGCTCTTAGTTTTCATACTAGAAAGGAAGAGAAAGTTCACAAGTCCACAATGTTGCCAGAGTAGAAGAAAATATGATTCCCCAGCCAGACAGAGCCTGAAACCAGAACTCTAGAAGTTGACAGTGGGAAATTTTTTTATTATTATTTTTTGAAAGCTCTATGCTCTTGCTATTAGTTGTCTAAGCTATGATGGAGCCTGAGGATGAAAGAACATCATGCGCTACTCCTCACTTCTTGCAGCAGAGCGGAGGGAGAAGTGGAAAGGTACCATCTGCCAACAGGCCTCAACCTGATGATAAGCAGGGTGACTGATGGTTCCTTTCCTTACAGTGGAAGAGGAATGGAAAATGTCACCCAGGAAACACTGTGAAGAAACCTGAGCTACCCAAGTTTAGCTCAGCCTATTAAAGAACAGTTACTGGAAAGAGGAAGAATAGCTCAGGCTGGAGAAATTGGCCGACAGGACACTCCTGCAATTCAAGAAAGGGATAAGTTCTACACATGAAGTGGAAGACCCCCCAGGCACCAGGGCAAGCACATGAGGTGGAAGGCCCCCAGGCATCAGGACAAGCTGGGGGCCGACTGTCTGGAAAGCAGCTTGGCAGGAAAGGACTGTGGTGGTCACCACGTTGAACATGAGCCAGTGATGTGCCCTTGCAGCACAGATGGCCAACAGCCTCCTGGGCTGCAGTATGCAGAGTGCCACCAGCAGGCCAAGGGAGGTGAGCCTTGCTCCCTGCTCAGGAGAACACATCTGGAGTGTTGGGTTTTATACTGGGCTCCCCAGTACAGAAGAACAGGACATACTGGAGCAAGTTGAGAGAAGAACACAAAAGATGACAGAGGCATGTTGTACAAGAAGAGACTGAGAGACATGAGACTTGGAGAGCAGCAAAGAGAAGGCCTAGGGGGAGGACAGGAGGCATCTTATCAACGTGTATATAAATATCTGATGGGTGGAAGTAAAGATGACAGAGGAAGACTTTTTTTGGTGGCACCCAGTGACAGTAAAAGTGGCAACACACACAAACTGAAATACAGGAACTTACATTTAAACAAAAGAAGAAATGTTTTTATTGGGGTGAAAGTTGGTCAAGACACTGCAACAAGTTGCCCAGGCAGATTTTGGAGTCTCCATCCTTGGAAATTCCCAAAACTCAACTGGACACAGCCCTGAGCAACCTGCTGTAGGTGACCCTGCTTTGCGCAGGGGGAGCTGGACTAGATAATTTCCAGAGGTCCCTTCTAACCTCAACCATTCGTGTGATTCAGTGATCTCAAGATGGAAAAAACCATAAAATAAAATAGAAATCACAGGAACGTGTAGCTTTTCTGAGAAAAATTATTTCTAACTTCTTACTGCTGAATCATTTATTATGAAATAATGCCTCAAGCTTTGAGGAAGGAGACACCCTAAAACCTCTTCACACTGTGCCAGTTTCAGCTCCTTTACAGTTGCTACAGCTCTTGGACAGACTGAAATGACAGGAAGCCAGAAAAATGTTAGCATATTTGGAACACTCTTCAATTGTAAATTCCAAGGATTTTGACAGCATGTAAGTGTAAATATCCCCTGATTCATCCTTTTAATTTTGTTTGAAATTGCAACATGTTGTAATTTATTAGGGATAGCAAAAGACCAAAGAGACAGATAAAGGGACCCCATACTTACTATTCTCTACCATTTGCAATGTATGGTGTTTCAAGTCCGTTGTTACAATCAAGCTTTATGACGTACTGGCAGCTACAAGCTGACCTGAAAAAAAAATTAATCATCCCTTTCTCTCAGCCTTCAAGGAAATCCCTCATATACTCCAGAGCATCTGGCATCAAAGGCCTTGGAAGAGAGAGAAAATTGGCAGAACTAATGGATTGACCACTCCCTTCACATCTGCTGTAGCATAAGTTAATATTGACTGTATTCGCCCACCCTGGACTGAATCTTCCATTTTCAGCCTAAATGTAAATAAATGTGTAGAACTTCCAAGTCTTAAAACTGACTACTTCTGACAAAATACAGAACCTAAGCAGACTCTATCTAAGCGCAACAAGGGAGGTATACAATACCATTATCTTCATTAGTTTTGTATGTGGAAGTAGACACAGGCAGATGCAAGAACATGCCCATTCATATAATAACAAGTTCACGAATAAACAGCCTGCTGTTTTGTCACTTGCTTGGATGCCTAAAGGAACACCAGAGACCCTGCATATTGTAAAGCTTGTGCACAGTAAGAATGCCAGCAGGTACCAATCAAGAGAGTCACAGCTATCTTGTCAAAGTCCCAAATCATATACAGTTTTCTTTATTACCAATTTATGAATAAGTACAACAAAGAAAAGAGCATTAGAAAAGAACATCCAGTCTTAAAATTCTACAGATCCTTCTTTTCAGGGCAGTCAAAAATGGCATACACAAGTGCCAAGGTACAGAAAAACATCAAGCTTCCAGCCTCCAAAGTCCTGGAATTAAGGGAAGAGTTACAAACAAGAGATTGCAAAGTCCTACAGTTGTACATTGGGTACAGAGTGCTGGAACAAGGAAGGTGACACTGTCGTACTGATGTATGAGACTAAAGGCCATGAACCATAAACGTACTTTAGAGTCAACTCAAATCCTTCATAATTGAAAACACAGTGTCAAAATTTAAAAACAAAATTAAAAAAAAAAATCAGAAGAAATCCTACTGGAGATGGATTGAGGCAATCTGTGGAAAATGGGAAGCATTCTTCTTTAAGGTGGCAAAGGATGAGTGGGTAAAAGATCCAGAGTGGGATTTAAGTAGAGAGATGTATAAGGACCAGAGGGTCTCCTTCCTTACACCACCATCACCTGCAAAGTCAAAACCAAACATGAAAGAATTCTACCAGCCTTATGCTAAAGCAAATTAAGCAAATCTACAGTTTTAGAGTTATGAAACAGAGAGAAGTGCTGCTTGAAGACAGGCACAAAACTCTGATCTCCATATTATCCACTCATATGACAGTTTAAGGGAAAAAAATCCAAGTAATTTTAAGAAAGAGTTTATCATTTTCTGAACAGGATGGTTGACGATGGTTGTCTACAAAACCCTATCTGCTGATATCACAATCTGTCCTTGCAAGAGTTATTTTCATTAGCATATTAATTTCAAGCACTCAAAGTTTAAAGCAAGCACTGAATTTCCATAAAACTTGTGAGATTTAAACAATCCAAATACTTTTCTCAGTTTTGCCTCAGACGTTCATAAAGATCCCATACGTATGAGCTATGTATTTATTCCCTTTTGAGGACATGGCTGCAAATTCCTAGTCAGGAAAAGCTGGGAAGTGGCTTTATGAAACCCTTATCATATTGAAGGGCTGTATTTCCAAGTATGAAGCTTGCTTTTCAAAAAAAAATACGTCGTTAAAATCAATGTGCTGCTCTATCAAAGAAGAAAATGTCCCTTTACAAAAGCTAACATTTTAGCCTTCAACACACAATCTACAAGAAAAATAAAACCTATTCTGCAATACCTGCAATGCTCTCTCGAACAAAGGCGCCATCTTCAACCAAAAAAAGACCTGGCATAAAATATTACCATTCAATAAAAAATCATTATTTGGTCCCTTAAGTAGCCCCTGAAGTAGAGGGCTGTGGTGAAAATTTATCAGGCATTTTCCTCCAAATGGAATATACGCTTCAGTACCCTAAGAGGTCTATAGTACATGAAATTTTAACGAAATTGTTAATGTCTTTCTAGGTTTTATAATACCACAAAGAGATACTCATCATATGCTTTCACCACAGCAGAAAAATGCTAATGCCTGTAGTACACAACACTTTCATAGTGGTTTTGAATACAAGCCATCTTCTACTCTCTTGGTGGGCAAATTAATGGGATCAATAAATTTTGTAGTATCTCCAGATAACACTCTTTACCTTCACAAACGTGATCAGTAAATTCACGATGTACAGAAGGAACCACAAACAACTTATCATGTGGATTCCCTGAAAGATTACTCTGCTCTGAGAAATGTAAAATGTCAAAGGCCTGGGAATTTTCATATGTGAACCCACACCCTGATGTGGGAAAGGTTTGTGGAAGATCCTAAAGGTCAGATGTGAGAGTCTCCCTTATCAACAAGGTCATATGTTAAGCTAAACCGAAACTAAGAGAAGCGTACTACCTGGAACCACAAGCACCAGTCTGATGACAGTAAATATATTTTTAAAGGGCAAGACATTTTAAAAGTTATGTTTAAAAGTGTATTTATCAGAATAAAGAAATATGTACATTAAAGAAGTTGTCCTCAGGTAATTTCCATAAATATTTCCAGTGTCATGAAAGTTAAAGCTACTTCAAAAAAAACGTCTCGTCATAACTATTCATCTATAGTTCCCTCTGATTGGAAACAATAATGATTTCACTACAGATTAAAAAAACCCACATAGCTTTTCTGCCTATTTTAAACTGGTAAGCTGTGTATTTACTTTTATTACAGTAAGAAAATGTTGCTAATTTTATCCTGTGACATTTTGCTTTTTTAGAAAGAAATGATGATTCAGAGCCTGCTAATCTTTTAGGAGAAATACGTGAGAAAATTACTGCTATCTCTCTTTACAAGGGGAAAGTGCAGGCATTAAAATACATCCTTGTATTTGAGCTAAACAAACCTTGAGCAGACATACACAGACTTGGACAAGCTTGAGAACAGAAAAGGAAATTCCACTAGAATTACTTCAGACTTGTTAGGTTTTTGGTTTTGTTTTCATTTTAGGAGGAGTTTTTGACCATGTACAATCTCCCTTCAACCTACTCCTACCTAGGTTATCTGGCAATTTGGAGTTCCTTAATCTGCAAGCCAGCTGAATCTACTGCTTCAAATTATTTTCTGTCAGCCCTGGCACACTATGATGTGCCTCCTGAAAGCACACACTCTGTTTGTCCATGAGTTACTTAAACAAGTTGCCTTCCTTTTGCATAATGTGTTAAAGTTAACGGCAGCTGAGACTGTTCACTGATGGGACAGCACCCTGAAGCAGTATTATAAATATAGCCTGAGTTGAGTTTGTGCAAGGTGTGATCCCGTGTTCACTGTGCTGAGTGTAGCATTTGTGGGTTCCTGGGAGGAAGTCTGTGCAGTGAGAGTGCCTCGCCACCAATGCCGACACCTTGGGAGTTGGTAGGAAGGAGTCTTCCACTATGTAAGATCACTCCAGCTGCCGTTTGACCAGTGATGCTCAAGTGACTGAATGGCATTTTCCCGGTAGGTGGATCTACACTGTCCTGATTAATTTAAATTAAGTAAAGCTGAGCTTATTCAGAGTGCTCTCCCCAAGTCCAACACCACCGAACACTCATTAAAACAAGCAAACCCTCCAAACCTTCATTGGAACAACGTTACCGTTCCCATTTTCCCACGTAAAGGATGCTGCTAAGATTAGGGGTGGCAGAAAGCAAAGCACATCCACAGCACACAACAAAGACCTCAGCATCGTTGAGTGGCTTCAGGGCTGGAGTAAGCTGCTTTGTTTTGGTGCCTTTTTGTCTCCTTCTGAAGCTAAACCCTTCCAAGAGACTCCAACAGGCACAGTTTAGAAGATAAACTCAAAGGAATGAAGGAGCAGTTGCTACCTGTTTCCACATTTGTATACAGAGCTCCTTACTCCCTCTTCATAGGCACACGAATGAAGGTCACTGTCCTGCTTTTTTTGTGATTTTATCACACAGCTAATTATAATGAATGTAACACCTTCCTTTTTAAAAAAAGCAAGGTCAGACAAATGGTCATTAAAATAAGCACATATTCTACCTAAGGCCAGGTTTCAGCATTAGTATGCAAAACAAAAAGTGTCATACTTTGGATACGCCTCAGGTAATCAGCCCAAGAATCTGAAAATCAAAGGATTCTCAAGGCGAGCAAAAGTATGTGCTCTTCAGAAGCTTCAAGTTCTAGCCTACAGTTTGGTGCAATTCTGAAGGTCAGATTCTGCTTCTCCAGTTCCAGCCCAAACTCATCCAGGTATTCTATGGTTCGTTTCTTGAAAATCAACGCAACTACCCAGGGTACTAGACACTTACCCCCATAACTCTGGAACACATTTTTGTCTTGCAAGAAACGCCTATCAACAGAAGCTAATATGCTGATTTATTTTGTAAACATTGTCTTTTAACAAAAATTCAAGCCTGATATTGGAAATTAATGATTTTTGTCTTGCTAAATGTTGAGCCATATATAGATTAGTTTTATGAGGCTTCCATCACAACAAAAGGCCCTTTTTATTAATGGCTATTTTATCATTTAAAACATGTATGTTTAGTTACTTAAAATGGCAAATTGCTTTGCACTGTCCTTGAAGTGCATTCCATAAATATTGTATTAAAGCCTTAGCTTACAGTTCATAAATAATTTATTTTAAAAATACTCTTCCATGAGACCACCAGCTGCCGAGATATTCAATTTTCTGGTAAAAACATGAATTTATTGCAAGTCTTATTTTAACTTGTTGAAGATTTGCTAAAAGCCACATGTGATAGATGTTGTAAGAATTGTACTCAAACTAAAACCTCAGGAAGCTAAAAGCCTAATACTCCTAGTAGGTTTTATACCTTTGCATAAGCAGTTTCACTTGCAGAGGGAAAAGCTGAAATCTATTCAAGGAAGCTTTCAAGTACAATTTTCTGATAACTTGAAAATGACTTATAGTATACTTTGCGATGATGAGAGAAGTTTATAGATTTCACTACATTTCATTTCACTACAGTCCTCCCTATGCCATTTCCATTTCATGTTGCTGCATTTAAACTGCTGCACAAACTTGTTCAAAGTGGTAGACATTAAAAAAAAAAAAAAATCAAAGGAAATTTCAGATAATTAACTTTGATGAATGAGCATATTTTAATTCATGTCTGGTAATATTCTTGTTAATGACATGTCTGCTTAGGACATCCATTAAAAGTCCATTAACTTAACAGGGAAAGTCTAATAAAGTTATCCTGGAAATTTTCTGGTATATTAACATTATGGACTTTTAATGAATATCTGCTGTAGGAATTGCTATTAGCAAGGCTTCCATTCTAATTAAACTTAGGCTTTAAGAGAGTGAAAAAACCAGTATGAAGATAATAACAAGCAGAAGTAGCACTTTTTTAAAAAAATTAAGGGAGACTGGTACAGGTCGGAAAACATGCTATCAGTAACAGCCATAAATTATTACATTGTGACCAGCCATCCAATATACCCGTATCAGCTGCTTCCTTCATGTAATCAATGGCTGAGGCTCCCATCTACCGCTCTATCGCTGAGGCTGAGCTATACTGAAAGGCTAGCTACGCATTTCAAAAGGATAGAAAGCATAAAATTTAAACCGTTTTTGATGACAACGCAAAGTAAAAAGTGTACTTAGGAAAGGCATCCAACCTTGTTACCAACCTATCTGAACCTTCATCAAACCCTGCTACGTTTCTGCTGACATTCCCAATAATACAGCAAAAAGTCTTTTTATATGTATAGATCTTTTTTATATATACATATAAATTTTTATATATACATGTAAATGTATATGTAACTTTTAATGTATAGGTATAAAACAAAACAACCCCCAGATATACCTATTTTTTCATACTTATCCTTCACCAAATCTTCCAAACCAATCATTTTCCAGAAACTGTCATCCCAACCTCCATCTGAAGCGTACGTCCACTTGCACACTACTGTACAGAGGGACCTAGAAAAGAGATAATACAGGCATGCAATCAGGCAAATGAACACATTCAGTTTTAAACTTGTGACTGCAAAGAAACTGGGGCAAAATGATCTCTTCGTTCTTGAGTCAAAAATTTCGAGCATAATGCTAACATGAAAAAAAAAATTGTCACCGTTTGGAGCACACGTCTTGAGATACCTTAAAAAGACCTTGTGTTTAAGATTCTTTTCTGCTGAAACAACTCCTGGTCTGGCCACTTCATTGCATAAATCAGTCAAATAACAGGCCATGCATATGCCTAGAAGACAGCACAGCATGAACACAACAGTTCTTCAGCAAGCAGCTCAGAGAGACTCCTGCTTTTCCAGGCTCTACCTAAACAGAAACGTTTTGCACACAGTATGTCCTCAGAAAAACTTTCTATTACTTATGTTCAAGCTGAATTACAATTTACAAGAGATTATGTATGCGCTGATAATGAGGTTAAATGGCACTGCTTTAATACCTGCAGGTACAAAATGTCTTTATCAGGGGAATGCGTACAAGCAAAGTAGCATCCAACTACCAGAGCTTCTGCATAGCGTGTGTTCAAGTACCACTATCATTAGGTCTGTATTTCAGCAGAAGCCGACGACAATTCAGTGACATCCTGAAACAGCATTAGCCATAACGCAGCTGAGTGCAATATTAAGTTCTTGTTTCAAGTCTCATTCCTGATTAGCTGATGCTGAACTTCACTGTGACAGTACAGCATCACAAGGGCAGACTGCAGGAGCAGAATATAGACAAAAGATAAGAGAACTTGCAGAAATGTCTATCATAGACTATCACAGAATGTTTTTCTCCTAAAATAATTCATATCCCCAACCTCTCATTCCCCCCAAAATACAAACAACGTTACTGAAGATTCAGTAGCACACAGACTGCTTTCTGTCTGAACACTAAGAACCATCCCAAAAGATGAGTATTTAATTGTTCTTGAAAAGTCAGTAAACTAAAAGGCGTAAAAAATGCTAAATACTACTGAAAATTTCAGCTGCCTGTAGGCTTGGGAATACTACTGTACCATCAAGTGCAAGATGTCTCGGGTGCATCTCAGGGAAACACATCATAACTGTTTTCAAAGAGAAATCCCTTTAAGAGATGGATTTTCTTTGATGTCTTACAAGACAGCTTATTTGTGACTGATTTTCAGCTAAGACGTGCTTTCCAAGATATTTTCTTTTGATTAGGTTGTTACAACTCGAACATGTATCTTCAAAGCAAACTGAATTTTACTGAAGCATTTGACTTTTTCTTGCAGTTTCGCCTAAGTAAAATACAAACAAAATTCCGGTCTACAAAAAAATATTTTTTGAGTTAAAGTAAACCCTTCCTTTCATCCAAGTGAACTACCTAGGGACCTAAATAAGGAGAACTAAACTAAAAGTCTTGTTATTGTATTACATATTACTTACATTACCATGACGCCTAGGAAAACTAGCTCTGGACAACGACCGCACAGTCTACAGCGAGGTACAATACTGAAGAAGGAAGACTCCTGCCTTCAGCAAACTTAAAAACAAGACAGCAAAACAGCTGACAGTCAGATACAGTGAGGTGTCCCAAAGAATGTCACGCGTATCAGCACCCACAACCCACACCTATGAAACACAAGCAAACCCAACTAGATACTCAAAGTTCTAAGTGTTCGGTCCATCACACTTCTCCTGCCTAGTCAAAGCGGAGCTTCTATTTACAGCTTCTATTTACAACTGTAAAACACAGTTGTAGCAAAAAGCAGGCAGTAAATAATAAAGGCTCTGGTCTTTTTGAAAAGCAGGCTACTACGGGAATGGGTTCTGCTACTTTGAAGCTTGACAAACATCCTTGTCACAGCTTCCCATTCATTTATATAGAAATACCCCACAAAGAAAGCAACAGTGAGTGGCTGTCCTCCATTAAAATATAGTAACAGAAACCTGCAAAGGAATCAGCAAACAGAACAAGAGAAGCTATTTTTATTTACTATCTACAAATCAAAGAGAAGGCTTCTAGACACTGATACTGTACACATAGTAAAGCCAAATAAGAACAGTAAGAGCCTTTCCACGCAGCTGGAAAACTATCTGGAACTCAGATTCACCATGTTTTGGGGGTTTACAAGACCCAAGGATGTACAACTGAGGGCAGCATTCTCACGGGGTGGGACAGCTAAAGCCACTGTTCTCACTGTTCTCTCTCTTATGGGACACTGAGCAGAAGATCGGATGATTATGTGGACTTCCCGTACTCCCATTTTCTCATCCAGGACAGGAATGTATATTTTAAATGCATCATGTTTCACTTCATTCTGTTCTTTTGGAGTGACCATGTTCTTACAACCAGAGGACTGGTGATGTTCATTTCAATCCCACTGTTTATAAAGGTGCATTGTTTGCTTTTTGCAATGAGAGAATTTATTAACATTACACATTTTGGGCGAAAAAAGAAATAGAGATAACTATTTTTATCCTTATAAATACTGTAGAGATTATTTCAGGGTTACTCTTCAGACAGTTTTGACATACACCCCCCTTTTTTTCTTAACAGTTTAAGAATAAATCAGACAATTACAATTCGGTGTCTGGTTTGAAAACAGAAAAGCACATGACCTGTAACTACAGAAATGACAATGTTGATGTAAGAAATTCCAATTTCTAAGGATTTAAAAGCCAGACACAGAAATCTAATTAGGACCTTTGACAAAAACTGGGTGAATAAATAAATTCTAGGCTAAAGAAAACACTGAGAAAAAATAAACATTTTCCCCAAATCAGCTCAAACCTCTCATTAAAAGGAAAAATAAAGACAGGATATTTGAAATAAAGATCATGTCATCACTTTAGGAAAAAAATAGACATAAAGAGGGAAACAATAATGCATCAGGTCTTCCCAAATATGGTAAATACCAAATCATAACAAATTATCATCAGAACTGAACATGTATTTTTCTAACTAGATTAATGCTATGAACTATTGCCACACCCTGAAAAATGCTCTAAGGATGAGAACTAAATGTCATGGCTCCTCACTTTTAAAGATCACAAAGCAACACCCTCTGAGTCTCCGTGCTTATCCAAACAGAAAACGGAGCAGCCTTGCTGGGCTCCAAAGAGCGTGTTTTTAACAGGGGCCAACTCTTCCATACAGCTCACTCTGAGCGACACCACATTACATATCCAGGCCACTGAAACAGCGTGAACAGGGACAGATCGGCCCTTGCCAATCCACTGAACTCCAGTGTATCGGAGCTCTCTTACTGGATATGGCTGGACTGAACACAGTCTAGCATGAAACAGCAACGGAGCTGTGAGATTTTCATCCTACTTGTGTAGATTTATAAATGCAAAGTGTTTACAGAAGAAGGATAAATAGATGATTCCTAGTTGAATTAATACAGTCTAGAAAACGTGAACCAGGAAGGACACCTCTTCCCAAATTAATTAACTGGCAGATCTGTAAGTGGAAGGTTCTGATATGAAGACCAACCTCAAATCCAAGCTAAAACACTAACCCATTTACATAGAATCACAATCATAGAATAGTTGGGGTTGGAAAAGACCTTTAAAGGTCATCTAATCCAACCTCTCCTGCAATGAGCAGGGACACCTTCAACTAGATCAGGTTGCTCAGAGCCCCACCCAACCTGAATTTGAATGTATCCAGAGATGGGGCACCTACCACCTCTCTGGACAACCTATTCCAGTGTTTCAGCACCCTCATTGCAAAAAACGTGTTCCTTACATCTAGTCTAAACCTTCCCTCTTTTAGTTTAAAGCCATTAGCCCTTGTTGTATTGCAACAGGTCCTACTAAAAAGTTTGTCCCCATCTTTCCTGTAGGCCCCCTTTAATGAAATGCTGCAATAACGTCTCCCCGAAGCCTTCTCTTCTCCAGGCTGAACACCACCAAGTCTCTCAGCCTGTCCTCACAGGAGAGGTGCTCCAGCCCTCTGATCATTTTTGTGGCTCTTCTCTGGGCCTGCTCCAGCAGGTCCATGACTTTCCTGGGCTGAGGACTCCAGAGCTGGACACAGTACTCCCGGTGGGGTCTCACCAGAGCAGAGCAGAGGGTCAGAATCACCTCTCTCAACCTGCTGGCCACACTTCTTTTGATGCAGCCCGGTATACTGTTGGCTTTCTCGGCTGCAAGTGCACATTGTTGGCTCATGTCCAGATTTTCATCCACCAGTAGCCCCAAGTCCTTCTCAGCAGGGCTACTCTCAATCCCTTCATCACCCACCTATATTGATAACAGGGGGTGCCCTGACCCAGGTGCAGAACCCTGCACTTGGCCTTGCTGAACCTCATGAGGTTCACACAAGCCTGCTTCTCAAGCCTGTCCAGGTCCCTCTGGACGGCATCCTGTCTCTCAGGTGTGTTAACTGCACCACTCAGCCTGGTGTCGTCTGCAAACTTGCTGAGGGTGCACTCGATTCCACTGTCTATGTCATTGATGAAGATCATGAATAGTACTGATCCTAATACAAACCCCTGAAGGACACCACTTGACACCGATCTCCATCTGGATATTGAGCCATTGGCCACTACTCTCTGGATGTGACCATCTAACCATTTCCACATCCACTGAACAGTCCACCCATCAAATCCATATCTCTCCAACTGAGAGAGCAGGATGTTGTGGGGGACCATGTCAAAGGCCTTACAGAAGTCCAGCTAGACGAAATCCATAGCTCTTCCCTGGTCCACTGATGTAGTCACTCCATCACAGAAGTCCACTAGGTTGGTCAAGCAGAACTCGCCCTTTGTGAAGCCATGCTGGCTGTTTTAAATCACCTCCCTGTCCTCCATGTACCTTAGCATAGCTTCTAGGAGGATCTGTTCCATGATCTTCCCAGGCACAGAGGGAAGACTGACAGGTCAGTGGTTCCCAAGGTCCTCCTTTCTACCCTTTTTAACAATGGGTGTAATGTTTCTCTTTTCCCTGTAACCAGGGTCTTCCCCTGACAGCCATGACTTTTCAAATGTCACGGAGAGTGTCTTGGTAACTACATCAGCCAGTTCCCGCAGGACTCTGGGATGCATCTTGTCAGGTCCCATAGATTTCTCTATGTTCAGGTTCCTCAGGTGGTCACGAACCTGATCTTCTCTTACACTGTGAGGGACTTTTGTCCCCGAATCCGTGCCTTGCAGTCCATCCTCTCGAGAGATGTGGGGAGAGAAGTTGCCAGTGAAGACCGAGATGAAAAAGTTATTGAGTACCTCAGCCTTCTCTTTGTCTGTTGTTACCAGTTTGCCAGTCTTGCTCATCAGGGGAGTACGCTTGACCTCCCTTTTCTGGCTGCCATACCTGTAGAAGCCCTTATTATTCTTTGCATCCCTTGCCAAGTTCAGGTCCAGCTGCACCTTGGCCTTCCTGACCCCTTCCATACACAACCGGGCAGCATCCCTATACTCTTCCCAGGATACCTGTCCCTGCTTCCACTGCCTGTGCATCTCTTTCTTGCCTTTTAGTTTGACCAGCAGGTCTCAACTCAGCCATGCCAGTCTCTTGCCATGCCAGTCTCTTGCCCTCCCTTCCTGATTTCTTGCATCTGGGGATGAAGAGCTCTTGCGCTCTATGGAAAGTGTCCTTAAAGATCTGTTCTGTTCCCTTGTCCCTTAGGGCAGTTTCCCAGGGGGTCCTACGTACTAACTCCTTGAAGAGCTGGAAGTTTGCTTTCCTAAAATTCAGGGTCCTGACTTTACTCTTCCCCTGACCCATATCCCTCAGGACTGCAAACTCCACCAGTGCATGACCTCTGCAGCCCAGGCTGCCTCCAATCTTGGCATCACCATTTAGCTTACTTGCATTGGTGACCATCAGGTCCAGTATCACATCCCCTCTGGTGGGGCTGTCTATTACCTGTCTTAAGTTATCTTTGATGCACTCCAGGAGTCTCCTGGATTGCCTACAGCTTGCTGTGATAGCTTTCCAGCAGATGTCGGGGTGGTTGAAGTCCCCCAGCAGGACAAGAGCCTGCGAGCACAATGCCTCCTGTAGCTGGAGTGAGAAGGCTTAGTCAATAGGGTCCCCTTGACCAGGCGGCCTGTAGTAGACACCAGCCACAAGGTTTCCTTTGTTGCCTCAGGCTCTCATTCTTACCCATAGGTTTTCAACCTGCTCATGACTATTCTTCAGAGATGTTGGTAAGTTTTTATTTTCATGGCCACAAGAACCTCAAAACGCTTGTTATAAATGCAGCCTGAGCATGTGCACTTCTCTGGGATTTAAGCTCCTTATTCCATCCTTGCCACCATTCCATTGCCACATAAAAAGTACATGTTTAATCGAACAATACAGCTTTACACAAATCCTTAATATCTAAGAGAACGTATTGTACCACAGAAAGGCATTCTGGTTTCTTAGATAATAGCTGAAGAAAAAAGGATTTCTTTGAGATGTCCATAACAACAGATTAACTTCACTACATGCTTCAGAAGAACCTGGATATGTTGAACTCAAATCCCTGTGACTTACCTGATGAGGTGCTCCAATAATTACACACAGCTGCTCAATTTATGTATCCTAGACAGCTGTACATACATGTAGAGAGCAGTTTGTTCATGGTTTGTCACCTTTGAATACCCATGACATAGACATATATTAGCTTTATGGGCAATTTTTCAGAAATTCTCCTCTAGAGCATCACCCTGAGAAAGTGATAGCACAACTCGTAACTTGGAAAAACTGTATCCAGAAAGACATTATGGAGAAGAGGAAGCTGAGGAACCAAATCATTACACCTAGAAAGAAAGCCTCAACTATTAGAAAATGTTATATTTCACAGCAACTCCTACATTTTATGAGATGAAGGGCAAAGACATTAAAGAAAAATATTACTGATATTCACTGTGGTATATTCCTTTTTTCCAAACTATTTAGCAGTATTGCCTCAATTATTTGGCCATAAGACCAGACTTGCACTGGCTGAAGCTGGCTGAAACAGAGGGACAGAAGCAAACTTCCCCTTACCTCACTACCAGGACCAACCGGGTTCAAAAGGTGCTGAGTTAATAGGCAATCATCTAGGCAACAGTCCTCTCCCGACTGCCTAATCTAATGCAGGACTTGAGAAGGCATGGTGCGGAAGCCCTGAGTAGCACAGGCCATATTTAGCTAGGCTGAAATACCATAAATTTGGAGACTGTTTTCCTCAAGCATATTCCCAATACAATGAAATGAAAGATTTCCTTTCTCTGTTCAGAACAAAACGTTTTGCTCAGAATACTTCTACTGAAACAAACAACCCTTTTGCATGGAAAACTTTTATTTTATTTGAACCAGATTTTCAACAGGAACATGATTATGTTTAGAGTTTCTTACAAATTCTAGGCTACAAAGAACTATAGGATGCTACTTGCATCCAACAGCCTCAAGAAAAAAAAAACCCTGCCACATTCATTACAAAGTAGATTTGGCCACGCACAGCATATTGCACAATCCTTTCTATTACTGTTTAGCTCTGAGTTTTTGCACATCTCTTGCTGAGCACTGACTGCGGATGTGCTGAAGTCCTGCACGACCAGAATCTCAGCATTCTGAAAAGCCCACCAGCAGTATGTCCTCATAAGAAAACCGTGAGGTTCAGGGAGTCTGTAGTGATTGAACACACACTGATTAATTCCCAAAATGTTGTCTGGAAGCACCTATTTGCCCCCACTAACCTTCAAAAGGATCCAGGGCAACTAGGCTCATGGCCAAAGCAACTCTGGTGCTTAAAGTGGCTTGATATGTGGCTCTTCCCACACTGCCTACCCATTGTAAGTATTATCTCTCATTCTGTTGTACTTCTTGGAGAGAAGGAAATCATATACACTTTTAAAAAAAAAAAGGGGGGGGGGGGGATACTGTATGGTCTTGGTTACCTGCATAAAAATGTATCTAAAAGATAAATGTCACAAAAAACTTCTCCACACCTACTTAAGAGTTGCCAGAGCTTTATGCTTTGGTCTGTTATTTGCTGACACCATCTCCCACACTCCAGAAGGGATAAAGCAAGCAAGGACGTGACCCTCAACTCTGCAGAGATTCTGCCCTGTCTGGGAGAATACTTGCTATCTTTGACAACGAAACACAGTTTGCAGCATATTCTATAACTGCAGTAGTCTTCTGGAAGTCATCCTGATTTTGAGTATAGTTTAATGCAAAAGTCCTATTAACAAGGATATCTACTAAAAAAAATGGGTTTTCCCTAAAAAGTAACTCCATAAGACATTTATACACGACTTTCCATTCAAGAGGGTTAGTACAATACTAGTCATCCTGGCAAATGAGTCAGCTACCAGCTTTAAAGGCAGAGTACGCTGTCTTGACCATCCTGAAGTGAATGGAAGCTTTGCTCTTGATTCCAAAGGAAAAGGATCTGCTTAATTCATCCTTACAGGTCAGAAATGAATTAAAACTCATTAACATAATAAATTTTGCAGGCATCATTAACAGCGTAACAGTTTAATCGCAAAACATGTTCAATGGATCGCTTCCATGAAAAAAGGCCTTGCAACCTGGCTGTCATATTGAGTGTGATTCGGTGGTGATGAACTAAAACCAAGTGCACCTTGCTGAAGACTGTACCAAAGCGAAGCCCTACAGAAGCTAGGATAGGGTATAGTCAGGTCCCAAAAGAAACAGCACACAGTAGGATAAATTAACTTTCTGTAGTCTGTTGCCCAGATTTATTTAAAGCTACAAAGAATCAAGAACTAAGCAAGCAGTATGACGTTCTGAAGGCAAGAAGGAGACCTGAAACAATGGAGTGTGACTGTCACAACATCAAACATGTTTTTCCTTTTGTTCTGCGAACTTCAAATTTAAAACAGACTTTGAATTCAATTTGAAAACCAGAGCTTAGGTTTTGCTCAAGTGAACTTCTCCACATACTGACATCTGGACCAAGCTGTCAATGTCCTCCCGAATTATGCACCCCACAGTCTCGAGCCTTTTTACAAAAAGGAGCAATTCACCACTCTAACACAGTCACAGATCCGACTGTGGTTTTTGCAAAAATGTTCCAGACAAAAAATTAAAACACAGCACACGTACTCCCAGCATCCAAACTTTATATTAAACAGAACTGGGCATTGGTACTGCAAAAGCCTGGAAAACAGCAGAGGTTATCACAGAGCAATAGGAAACATGTAATTATTCTCTGTTCCATTATGGCTAATGCCATATACATTAATACATGACCTTTGAAATAGAACCAGATTATTAGATCCACACACACCACTGTTATTTATACCTGTCACGCCAATGTCTCTGTCTGCCTGGTGTATTTGGTTGCTTTGGGTGAAACAGGAAAAGAAGAGGCCAATTTGTCCTAAGGGAATACTTCTCAGGTAATAGGAGAAAAAAAATGTGACACCTAGTCATTTAGTTTTGAAATGTATAAAATGCATGAGATGCTGCCCGTGTTAAGTGTTTGCTAAAAAGAATCAAAGAGCGGTGGGTTGAGTTCACAGCAGTGTAAGAGCTGCACCTGTTGTCACTCAGTTACTGCAGTAGATCTCTCAGGCAGATTAGTTTTAAACCACAGGGCCAAGTAAGTCTGGGTGTGCTCTGTTTCACATACACTGTCTGCATTTTACTCATTTCACCTATTCAACAGCTCTTTAATTGCATGTACACAAACCAAAACATGTCAGGGTCTGTTCCATCCACCCAATGTGCAAATCCCAAGTTCCTAATATTTACAACACACCACTTTTTATTATTATTGCCTTTGACCCAAAGCCTATGAAATTCCTGCCTGCCCAAACCCACTGTCTCAGTACAGCAGTGCAACGTGACTCTTGCCTCAAAAGGGTTTTCTTCTTCTAACAAAACATTAAACATGCCAAACGGAAAAGACAGGTGGGGAAGCCTGTTTGGGACAACTAGCAGACACATACCAGTTGCAGTCGGAGGCCTTGACTTTCAGTCTTTGCATGTCTGAGGACTTAAACCGAGCCAATAAAGGTAGCAAGGAAATTATGGTAATCAGCGTTAGCAATTCCACTAGCTTCATCCTTTCTATGCTCTGGATAACATTTATATTTGTCATAAATAATAAAAAGCACTCTGACTGCCATTTAGATTTTTTAAAGAAGTTAAATATCACAGCAAAATCAAAGCTTTGAAACCTTCATTAAAACTGCACAGAAGAAGAAAGATCTATAATATACATAATTATAGATATAAAGCTCTAGGCTGAATTTCCTTCCTTCTGCATGATGCAATGAAAAACCAGTATTTGCTAACATTAAGGTCAATAGCAATTTTTTCATCTTTCACAGGTGAAATAAGATTAAAGTCCAGATCTCAGCATTGAAGAGTTAATGTTCCAAAAATTATTTGGCTCTTCCTTTTTTTTTTTTTCCCCCTTTATTTGGAAGTCTTCACTATCTCTTTTTAAACATCTTCAGTATTGAATTCACCATGATGAAAACTGAATCTCAGAAAATAGATCTTCACTTTCAAAATATAAAGTTTTAGTAGAAAGGATTTCTTTTTACTACAGGTGTGGAAGTTTGGTAGAAGATACCAATTCACAAAGTCACCAACCCAAAGGACGGTGAACAGCTGATGCCCTATAAGTTGGATACATTGAAGATAGTGATACTGATATTTGACTATATAATACCTTTCCAAACCCTTTCAAGCCAAATTGGTTTTGTTGCCAAAAAAAATTACATTGAAGTACTACGTTTGGCCTAAAGATTTCACAGGTTTTCTTTAAAATCTGTCTTTAAAGTATTAGTTTGCATTTCAAGATACACTATTCCCTCCATTTTTTTCTGAACCTTGCTGACTTGGTGAACTTGTATGGTCCTGAAAGACACCTTCACAATCAACAAGACTAAATTTTGGTTTAAAAATCTATGAACTTGCGTTCAGCAGCTCTGTTGGCCTCAAATCTGGAATGTCAGAAGTCTCACTGGACTGGTGACACAGCTTTTATTTTAAAATGTAAAACAGGTCTCCCTTCCTCTGCTGTAAATCTCTCTGCCAAAGTACAGTCCATGAGAGAACAGCATACTCCTTTTGGTAGGAGGAAGGCTTTTAGGGAACTGCAGCTACATCACGACCCCTGAGGGACTGGTATCAACCAAATCTCTGACCAACAAACGTAGGCATTACACCAGTACTTCAAAACTTATTTATCAGAGAAGGAAATGCATGAGGCTGGGAGGGGTAATGGGGTTTGTCCAGATTCCACTGTGGTGAAATGGAGAGTTTCTCTTTTGAACTTGTGACATATTAGATCAGGCTTCATCACTGCTCAGGGAAACCTACGCTACAGATCCAAGCACAAAAATGGTCCCTCCGCCTCAAAGGGCAGCTGTCCTGAGGCGGACAAAACAGCCAGATATGGCCACAACTGGTTTTCTCATGCAAGCAGGAGCTCCAACTCTGGCCAAGGTTGCACCACTTGAAGACAAGCATTGGCTGAGCACATTTCACAGATATTGTCTCCATGCCCACTTGCTGGCCAGCATCATTTCCGTATTATAGAAGTTCTAGACAATATCTGGGAAGAAAATACAAGAAAACAATTTCTTGTACAACCATAACATAGTTTCCTTGTAGATTATTTCCAGGACCTCAACGAAAGGAGGCATTTCAAGGTAGACTTGTTATCATGGGCTTTTTGGCCTTTTGTCAGGATACAGCATGTAGAAGCAGGACTCTTGACTCTTGTGAACACATACCACCATGCGTGACCTCAGCAACAATCCCTGAGCAGGAAAGTCTTTCAAATAGTAAATCAAAAAGTTAAAATCGTTTCTGAAAAGAGGAAAAAGGACCAATTAACTCAAACCTCACTCTAGTATTCGGTATTCATGCTGTAACACTTAGGAGGTTTTGGGCTGGCTTTTTAAATTACAGAATTTTCTAAGCAAATATGTTGCTTACTTAAAGGGATAGATTATATTGTATGAAAAATACAATTTACATTTGCAATTTTCTACACCCACATCTATAATTAATCTCCTCTGATTACAGCCACTCCCTGACAAGATTCCATGTTATATTTAAACCCTGGGTGCCATTTGGAAAGAAAAAAAGAACAATAGGATCATTTTCAAAGACTACATAGCAGCACAAGGTTTCAAAGCAGCAAAGTGCTTTAAACTGTGGTATCAACCTACTGACCACCCCAACCAGAGTTAAGAGTGACCTCCAATTACAACCACAATAAGCACAGGAGTCTCTTGAGAAATATAAAGTGTAGATGTTTCCTGTACTCCAGAAGAGGTATGAGACTGATGTTGTATTATGCAGATATACCTCGAACTTAATGACAGACTGTTGGGAAAACCACCTCTGTGACACTCAGACTCAACGGATTAACCCACATAAATAAAATCCTGTGTTGGATAAGGTCCTTAAAAATGGAACTTTTGTATATCTTGCCAGAGATGTGAAAGTATGCATCTGAGATATAAGTATTATAAGAAAACTCGCATGTTTTACTTTTTCATAAATACACACAGACGTACATATTTATACACATACAGATATTTACTTTGGGTTGGGAAAATACAACTACCTGTAACTGTTTGCTATAATATATTTAAACCTGTCCTTTAAAAAATATAAATAACTGCAAATGTCAAAAAAGTTGTACAACAAAAGGTGAATCACACTAACTAAAATGAGATTATGTTTCTTTTACTATTTATAACAGAGTCCAATTAAAAAAAAAAAAACCCAAAAAAATGTGTTTCTCTTTAGGAACACACTATCAAAAGATTTAAAGACTTAGACTCTTAAATTCAGTACTCCTAGAACAAGTTATGTCATCAGACCTGGAGGGAAACACCCATCTCAAGTGCAATATAGCGAGTCAGATAAATCCCTTGTGTACATCCAATAATTCAGTGGATTCATACCAGGGATACATTTAGCTAAACATGTGAAGTTGGACCAGAAAGTACAAAATAAGAATATTTTATCCGCCCACATACGCCTCACCATGTCATGAGGCAAGGGGAAGCAAACAGTCAGCAGACTGCTTGCTTTTTTATTAATTTCATTCTGTGTTATATTACAGACACCCAACCAAGATTCAAGCCCATTGTCTTCGGCATTGTTGAAAAACACATAATGAGACACAGTCCTAGACACAAAAATGTATTGTCTAGACAAATCAGACATAGCATGTGGGATTGGAAATATTAATCCATTCCCTTAAAAGATGGCAAACAGAGGCAAAAGAAATTGAGTGACTTGGCCAAGGGTCAAAGAGTAAACCTCATTCAGACCCCTGAATTGAATCTTGAACTCCAGAGACTCAGTTTAGAGACCCAGGCAGAAAGACACCATTCAGATACTAAGATGCTGAACACATGAAATATCCTCCTATGCACAGCTACAGTCTAAGTCTTTAAATATGAGTGTAACAAGAAGCGTGCATATATGTAAGACTGAATCTCTTTGCCGCAGTAAGTTTTAAAAGCTTAATAAGCAGAGGAGAGGTTTAAAAGCTTAATGACCAGAGGAGAGGTTATAAAAATCATCCAAAAATGGCAAGGCAAATGAAAAGCAAAACTGGAAATAAAGCCCATGTATCTAGCCGCTCCAGTCCGGCAGCCTGCCCTCTGGACAGACCTCCTGCCATTATGCAACATCAGCAGTGTTTCAGTTCCATTTATTCAGAAAAATATACTCTTTCACGCTCAGTATTTCAAGCACTCCGCAATAGGAAGTCAAATATCTATTTCAATTAAGAGCTTGTATTTAAAAAACATCTTCTCCTGTTACCTTCTTCAGGCGGTTACAGCTATTACACAACTAAAACTGAAAGTATCAGTATACAGAGCCAGTACACAGCTTTCCTCGGGAAGGCTAAGCTTCAGCAAATTTATCATAGTTCAAGGCTACACCAAACACTCAATGAAGTTAGTCAAAAGATGAAGCAAAGGCTACGAGTAACTGAGCAAAAGGAAGTCAGGTTTCAGGCAAGCTCTCTCACCACCATCTGGCTTTTGATAGAGCGAGATTACTTCCTTCAGCAATATAAATTTCTCCCAGTACAATAACGGCAGCACACCTCTACTCACATCCACATGTGCATCACCTAACACATCTGTCAGTGCCAGGCAGTGCTTCAGCCGCTGGCTGTCACATGGCCACACATATCCTCACACCTCTAACCTGTATTATAATAGACTTTATTATTCCACAGGATTGGCATCAGCAGGCTATAGGAAGATTGCTGTTATTAGCTCCATGACATTTCATCCTTCTGCTGTGTCAAAAGTAAACACGGGACACACACCACCACCATCCATGTTTAGGGAGCACAAAGACTTAGGAAGTACTGTGGACTTTTCCAGTGGTTCAGAAAGTGTGGCATGACGCTGAGGGCAGTGCCTGGCCAGCAGCCATGGGGACACTGACACTCTATATGCTGACCAGTAAAGCAAATCTCCAGATGAGAAATGCCACTCCATGATGTGGTTTATGCTGTTTTCATAGAATTGAGTAGGATTAGAGTGGTGAGGAAAAAAAACACCCTTACAACGCTAACATTGATATTTTGAGAGAGAGAACTGTTAGTCCAGAAATCTCTTCGCAAGTTCACTTTAAAGACACATTTTACTAATTTGTGAGTAAATAATGTATCTATTCCTAACGTCAAAACTGTTGAGAGGCTAATTTAGCACAGTACTTGAACATATGTGTGAGTATAAAGTCCTGAAGAAATGTCAGTAGAGTTAATGGGAGTTTTTACCAGCTTAGTCAGACCATACTGAACTGGAACCTAGGTTGTCATGCACTTGTGGCCAGACGAAGCCTAAGTGAAACCAGAACAGAAGCAGGGAAATTGCCAAGAGTACTGCAATAAAAGAAAGTTTTAATAACTACATTTTGATGCAGACTGATCCGATTTCACATACTAAACTCCAATACTGAGCCCTCCTTTACTCGGGCAAACCTCCTTCAAGTCTTGCCCAAGTTTGGATGACCGGATTCGGCTGCCTGAATCAGAGATGCACGTCAGAGACTTCTACAGGCAATGACGTGTGTTGTTACCTCCCGTGACAAGAATCAGTTCAGCCAATGTATTCTCTTAAAATCAAAAGTCATTCCTAAATACCAGATATATTTAGTCAAAATTTACAATCATTAGTACGAATTTTTAAATTTTAAGATAAGGCATTTAAATCAAAGGAAAAGCAAGATGGCTCGTTCCACATACATCATATGTGTGTGATTCTGCAAACCAAACAAAGAAAACTCCAACAAGCAGAACTACAAGGAGTTCTGAAACGGGTAACAGAAGAGAGTAAAAGCATACATAAATTTCCATAAAGTAAGAATGAAAAAACAGCTTATTTACATCAGTAGGGAGAGGAATGGGAGATCAATACAGAAAATAAAGAAGGCTACAGAACAGATAAATCAGGTGTTATTATTCCTCAGAATACAGCAATACATTTATTCAAACAAAACAAACAATCATTATGCAATTGAAAAACGGTATGGGTATTGCTGGGACCAAAACGTTAACAGAAAAAAAAATTAAAAACATCACATGGATATCTAAACTTCTTCCACTCATAATAGAGAGAAATAATATAAGGGAACATAAACTCTCATTAACTGAGCATGATTTCAAAGAAGTAACCCCAGAAGGAAGTTAATATGCTGGGAATTTTAGGATTCCTCTCTCCTTTTTTTCCTCTGAAACAAGTACTGCTGCCATCGTAAAAGAGAAGGGACTGGACAAAATGAAGCTCCGCTTTGACTTGTTATAACAATCAAACAAATCAACCCACAGGTTCTTGGAAGAGTGGCTAAAGAAAGATGTTACTTCTAATTTCAGATGCTTTAGCCTGTTACACAAGGAAGGTGGACATCAATAGTTTTTACATTCATTTAAATCTTAAAAACAACTTCATCTGGGAATGAACATCCGCAGCTCTCTCAGAGACAGAGCTAACCCTCCCAGGTAAGCAGGGTAATGCCCGAGCTTGCCTTTCACTAAACACTGTGAAAGGTGACGGTTGAACCAGAAGGGTGGAGTTTACCACTATTCTAAACTCTAATGAACCCTTTCATGCAGTTATTTGTCTTTCCCTTTCTTGATACTTGAATTATACTGCAATACTTGCAGAAAAAACACTTGCAAATGCTGCAAGCACAGAGAAGAATGGACTGAAAGTAAATTTAAAATCCCCATGTTTGCTGCCTGAAAAAATTAAGTGTTTTATATTTTTAATGCCTTATATTTTTTTAATGAAAAAAAAAAGGCAAGAATTTCCACATTTGTGAGTTTTACCAAATTTAGTGACGGAATTAAAAAGATCACTCTTCATAGAAACCCTGTACATTTTTATGTAAGAGAAATTAAGAACAACTTCTTTAAAATGCAATTTTGCAAACTACTATTTATCACTGAGCTTGGTCCTACAAAGAGTTAGGTGTGAGTAACCTGACCTAAGCAAATAGTGTCTTTGACGTCAACTGGAGCATTTATGTAAGTCACTTGTTTGCATAAGCAACTGCAGCATTGTGCTTGACTTACTCCATACAGATGGTCCTTACTAACTCCAGCAATTAAGTCAGCGATATCAGGCTGTACATTCCGCACATTTAAGCCATTTTCCTTAGCATAAAGCGGTTTGCAACTTGACAAAGAAAAGCACAAAGAAAATTGAGTCACTGATGTTTTAAGATGGCTCTACAGGTGAAAGGCCAATTTTCACTGCTGCAAGATGCAGAAAGAAATCCTAAGGTCTCAATTCAACTGAGTTGTCCTGTCTGGACTTGCCATGGATGGTATGAGAACGAGGAGGAGGGACAGCGCAATATGCAACTCTGGACTGCAGTAATGAAAAACAGAAATAAATAAATAAACAAACAAATCAACATCCAGATCACAAAATAACAGCAAGTGCCACCTAAAAGGCAGTAGTTACTTAAAAAGAATATTCCTAAAGAAGGAGTAACATGTCATATCATGGGCTAAATCCACAATACCTTAACTGTCTGAAGATGTTCACGTCATATGACAAGTGCTACCAGTCAGACTACTCGGCTGGAGCAAGATATCAGATGAAAACTCTGCGTGGACTGACCTTGATTTTTCCACATACACAATTTCTGCCTAATCAGTGCCAATTAATCTCAATCAAGAACCTACAAACTGTTTGCAAATTGTTATCTGTGTCACACTGAAATCATAAAGTATATTTTCTGGGCCGTAAGTGAACAAAAAGTTCAGAGGAGTAAAACGAACAGTGCAAGAAGAGCAGTTCCCCAAACATTCATACAACCAACAGCCTGTTCATACCAACATGCTTGGAGAGCAAATAAAGGACCCAGACCAGCAAAGCACTTAAGCACATGCTTTAACTTTAAGCACGTGCCTAAGTGCTTTGCTGGAAAAAGGCCCAAAGAAAAGAATGAACATGGTTAACTGAAAAGCCCTTCAGAATTGGATTGACTGCTTTGTTTTTCCATTAACTCTAGTTGCTAGTAAACACACGTTTGTTCTCAGCATCTTGCTCAATCTATTTAACCCATATCACAAAAATAGCGATCTGGTACAACCAATCTCTTTACTCAGGGAAGTTTCACAAATTGGAAAGCGAGGGAACTGCAAGACATGCTTGGGATTTAGGCTACTTATAAGGCATGAGTAGAAGCAGCACCTTCACGTCTCCCTGATAGGCAAACCCACATGAAGGCCCTGACTATTAAATACCATTAGCTAATATAGTTCACCACACAAGCCTGCATTATCCTGACTCTTCCACCTCTTCCATCAAGCTCCACAGAACATATTTTGGAGACCTTATAAAGAGGCCACAAAACACTGCCACAGGACCGATGGCTCTTCTTTCCCACTTTCCTTCCCACTTGTGAAGGAAAGAAACCCAAGCTTGGAGAAGATAATTTCCGACTCTGGGCCTTGGGAATGTGACAATCTTTTTTATTGCCTCCACCTTGGTCCATTAATAACATTTTTATACACATCAAATTTACCCCAAAAGCAAAATAAAACAAAATTCCCTAGAATATCTCATGCAAAATGCTGAAGTTAAAAAAAGACCGGAGTCCAAAAATGGAAAGATGATTAGGGAGGTAGGTGAAGTTGGAATGAAACAATAATAAAAAGCCCTAAGAACACATCATATATTCATAGTTCTTGAATCATTAAGGCTCTGCATGACAGCTCTCACAAGCACCGGTATGGCAAACTCACTGACTTTTAAGCAGGAGTGAAAGTGGTTAAGCCCTAGGACAAATAATTTGAAAATCTCAGCACAAGTCTGATCTCAGAGAGTTTAAAGGAATGCAGACTGCCCAAAAACACAGCAGCTGTTTGTTTTTTCTGCCACCTTTCCAAGGTTCATGTCTGGAGTGAGGATAAACAGTTCTGAAAAAAAGTTATGTGGAGTTCAGACTTTAAGAAAATAAAACATCAGACTAGTATTTCTTGCAGAAAGATTAAAAAACCCCAAACCTTAAATTAGTCAGCCCTGGAAGTTTTCAGGTAGAGCTCTCAGGAGCAGAAAGGTAGATGGCTTGAGGCTTCAATATATTAAAATGCTTTCTCTAAACCAGTCTGCATTTTCAAAAGCTTGGCCTGATGTGGTTTTCTTGAGCAATAATCCTCCAAGCAGAGTTTCAAATTTAATAAGGTAAAAATGTATTCCCTATTTTATTCACACATGTGTGCATACACACACACACACAAACACAAACAGAGGCCCTTTCAGATAAACCAACACGTAAACAAGATAGCGACTGAAGCCTTAGAGATCAGTCTGAAGTGATTTCCACCAGCACAGCAGGTATCATAGTGATAAAGTAATTTCTGCTATGTCATTTTGGACGTCATTCTTTTTACTCTCCCTCCTTCCTTCTCTCCCTCTTATTCTGTTTGTGCCAAAGCAAATGAGCATCTACTTTAAGTAATTAATTAATATGTCTCTTGATAAGTTACGCAATTAGAAATCTCTTGACTCTTAACATTTTTAGTAGGTATAACTTTTCTTTGATCCACATTTAAAGAGACATAACCTGAAAAAGAAAGAGTTAATAGGAAATTTATGTAGATGGATTACCAGTGGAGCTAACCCGTGTAAACAAGGATTGTCTGTGTTGTTACAGGCAGGTCAGAAATAGCAGGAAATTTCAGGCACCATGTTGAGATCCAACATCTGTTTATGATCTGTCCTTATACACAAAAGGAAGAGTTGCTACAGGACAAAGTATACAAAACCAGGAAGTCCGAAACAAACTGGAATCCCTCCAGAGCGCTCTCCTGTTATATTCATACCTGGTGCTACTGGGGCATCAGCATGAGGTATGGTGAACACTAAAGAACTCTCTGAGATACACATTCAAATTATATATATCATGGGCAAGCATTACCCAATATAACATATGAAAGATACTGTTCATGAAGGAGACTACATCAACTGCTCTTTCCAAACCCAGACTGCAACTGTATGCCCACGGATCTTGGGGGGAGGGAAGCAGGGAGGGCAAGAACAGCAAGGGATGGGACAGATATGAAGAAGAGGTCTATCATGCTCTTACATATTCCCCATTTTCCCATCTTTATAGGGAGATGAAAGCACTATGCAGCATTAACCTTGCATACAGATGCTGTGTTCAGGGAACTAAGGACAATATCACACCTACTTCTTCCATTAAGACAGGAGGCACACTCAATTTTTTTTTCTTGAAAGTAAAATTATAACATAATATTGCTTTTTCTCAAAAAAGCCTGTATTAGGTATTTTGTATACAATGACAAACCAACATTAGAAACTCCCAAGTACAGTTTCATGGAGGGAATCTCAGAAGATGGAAACTACAGGAAAAATGTTTTGTGTGTATTTTGTGGCATGTTCTTACCCTCTCATCACTCTTAATTAAAAACAAAAACACTTCAGTGTGCAGATCCAGCCTCACCCTTCAGAAGAAAGAACTCACCTTGGAAAATGACGTTGGAAAGAGAGGAGAGTATTTTTCAAAGTTGTAAGTTTCAAAACTGTAAGTTTCAAACTACAATGAATGAAAGTTGGAGTTACTTCCTTCACCCTAATAACATGTACTACGTATGCATAACCACAACTGGGTTTGGGTGGTAGGGAGGGTTTTTAATATAACAGGCATTTTGCTCTTTGCGCATCCTCAGCTAAAATTTTCCCAATCAACTTCTACAGTACGAAGGGCTTTCCTACTTTCTTTCCCACTTCAAGAAAAATTCCTTGTGCGTGGGTACTAGAGGCGATTGCAAGGCCACCTTCCACAGACTCCCTTCTACTCTAACGGACACTGGCACGTGGAGCCTGGGAGCGACGGCAGAAGAGCCACAGCTCTGGGGCTCTGAGCTGAGAGCAGCCCGTCGGGTAACACGGGGACAGGCTCTCTGTGGAATGCTCGTTGTTTCCAAATCCCCACTCAGGAGAGTCCAAGGATACATCTATACTACAGAATACCAGCAAGCTCATCAGTCAGGCTGACAAATGTGAGGTACAGCACTTGAACTAAAATAAAGTGGACAAGCACAGGTTTTAACTTAGATTAGCCACTCCAGGGGCAGTTTAAAGCTAAGCGTGAGCAATCTGAACCAAATATATATAAAATCCACATATTATCTGAAGCCAGCTAATAGTAAAATACAAAATACTGAACTTCCTCTTCACTTTACAATTAAACTAACAGCCATGGTGGAATCTGAAACTATCCTATCCACAGGAGAATTAAGCTTCCTATGCATGTAGAGTCTGACAACCGATAAGTATAACTTCAGTCGTCTTTGCTGCATCACACTGCAATCATTATTGCTTCATCTGTTTCTCTCAAGTCAGACGGTCAGAATCCTACCATCAAAATTTAATTAAAGAAGGTAGTAAGAAAATAAACAACCTTTCTTGGAATGTCTTTGATTCCGTAAGTACATATACATTTCATCCACTGAAGACTGAATTACAACCTTTCATCTAACGAGCAGCTTAATGGAATGGCACTGGAATAAAGAACAGGGGAAGGAAAAAATAAATCCTTGGTGATTTCATATAATATATTATCTATTTATATATCGGGCTCACTATCTGGCAACATCAATTTGCAAGCTACAGTAAAAGTGTTCACTATCTCAATGTAAGCAGAAGGCATAGCCAGGCACTTACACCAAATCAATAACCAGATCTTGCTTATAGTTAAAGCAGCAGATGGTCTACCACAATGAAGAAATGACAGAACACGTATGTAGAAGTGTCTGCTTTCTTTCGACACATTCTTGAAAGCACTGTATCATTGATCTAAGATTATTTTTATAGGCAGATGACAGGTCAAGCATAAAAGTACACTATCTTAAAGGTTACAGAGTTGGCAAAATTGGTATCGCTGCCATGGACAAAGAATCATTTTCTTTTGAAGTCTGCGTTGTCAGGTTATTTACATTTCACAGTTAAAAGGCTCCTCTCTGGATAATACAAATGCTAAAACAAGTAAGAGAAAAAGTCCTATGTAAGCTAATGCTACTTTAAAGAGATAATGTAAATCAACCCTGACACCATCAGTGTCATCCTAAAGCACGATGAGAATTTCCAGTGAAAGTTACTAACATTAAACAGATTTAGATAGCCAGCCAACAAAAATAAAGCAAACGTGTACGTAAACTGCCTTCCAGGCCAGGACTGTTGTTACAACCATGTATCACAGTGAAAAGGATAGGAGGAACATTCTAGCGGTGAAAAGCGTTTGTTTGGGAAGTCTGGAGGAAGAATTGGTCCAAAATAAATAATTTTTAGTGTGATCTGTGAAAATGCCTATGGAATAGGACACCTAATTCTCACTGCTAGTTAGACAGAAAGCTCGACACCCAGCTACACACTTCGAAAAATGTGACCCTTCAAATTATATGGTTATTTTCCTACCCATGAAATAATAATGCCACCTTCTTACTTAAGAAGAGCATTTTAAGGCTGAATTTATTAAGACTTTCATATGCAAGATATTACAGAAAAGTTAAAAAAAAAGAAAGAGCCCCTTATGGAATAACAAATTTAAGTGAGTTTTAGTACTTTTAAGCACTGTATGTACACATACAACGCACAGACTTCATGCTACGTAGCTTTCTTTTCCTTCACTGGATGAGAACACTCCTGGAATGTTATTGTTTTCAGGGGCTGATTTTTAAGAATTTACTGTGAATACATGCATTATATATGTGCACACTGAAACACTGCTGGGGCTGTAAATGACCCAGGAGTTCATAAACTTAGCTATTTTCTTATCTGGTTCAAATTTATGCAAGAAAGCAATTGTTACACAGCTCTTGCGGAACAGAGACCTAATCTCACAAGGGACAAGGGCTTTGCATGGGGCTTTCCATGGTTTTTCACACAAGGAAGAGTTCAAAGAAGAAGACAGATTGTTTATAACATGCCTTGTACCATGAGGGTCTGATCCCTGATGGCGTTCACAGAAGCGAATGCAAAAGAAACATACACCTCCTGAGCACCCGGCGTATATCTGAAGAGAACCAAGACGACTGTAAAAAAATGAGATTAAGAGAACTGAAAGACAACAAGCTCCTCTGTGGTTTCTGCCTTGTCTTTCCTCAGAATTTAAGGCCACACCACCACAACCTCCTTCGATACTCCTCCTCCCCCACTCCCGCTTCAGTTACGCACAGCTATCCAGTCCCACCATTAGTTAGCACGTCAGCAACCCGGATCTCAAAGACTCTGAGCCACCTCTTTACAGACTTTATTAAGGGAGATTATTATCTGACCCTCAGAGAAGCTAATAATTACAGTGTTCATATACATATTGCTTCTGCACAGGATCAACAATGAAAGGGTTGTTTAAACACAGCTCCTTTGCTTCGATGGAAAACTTTGTCTGTGTACCACTCATCAGCTCAAGTAAATGCTAATGACTATTACGGAAAAATAAAAGATACAAATATTTTCTGATGTACATAGTGTATTTACTTAAGAGGCTTCTTATGATGTTGGATGTTGCATTTTGAGACTGAAGAAATAATACCTTTAACAGCAGTGAATATATGAACCCTGATTTTTTATTTTTATTTTTTTTTTAAAGCACTGGAGAATGTCTTGACCATCATACAGACACACACACACACACACTCGCATATACACACACTCTCAAACTACCACACTAGGCAAGATCAGAGCTTAACAGCCAACAAAACACACATTCAATCCCTGAGATCATTTTCCTGAAATAGAAAACTACATATGTTTCTCAAATTTCACATCAAGCCACTGCACAGCCCGAACTGCAGGGAGAACAGAGCCAAGCCTGCCTTTGGGCTTGGGGGAGTAAGAACCTGAAAACAAGATGATTCCTTTCATATCACCACATTTCTCGTCCACAATCTAAACTTACAAACACCCCCGTTTAACAGCATTTCTAGCGGGGGTTGCTTATCAAGCAGCCTTTGCTTTGTCAAATTAAGACACATTGCCTTGGATTAGTGAGACTCCCTGAGTTCAAAATGACTTCATGGTTGGCTCAGAGTTCACTGTCTCTGTGGCAAGTTGCCAGTAATACATCTACTACCGCGCGCCTGCCCCCAATCCTTTTCTATACTGACCTAGCTGACTTTTTTTTTTTCCTAGCAGCAAATGAACACAATGGAAAACTAAGGGCTAGATACTGTCACAGCTAATTAAGAATCCTAACATCTTAAAAAAAAAAAATAAAGTAGTAAATATTTGAAGATCTGAAAGCAAGTCTCTGAAATGCAATGTCTCAATGTACGTCAAAGCTGTTGGAAAGGGACAATGCAGTTTTTCTTCCCTGTGCAGATACAGTTAAGACACTATGAAGGGCTCCTGTTCTTGTGGAAAACACATTAAGCTTCTTTTGCTAATATTTTGTAAAGGGCATTTGTACAATAACAATAGCTAAAGCTTCCTGTTTGCCTGTGTGCTTCCTGACTAACATTAACGAGACCTGCTAACAATTTTCTTATTTAGCACACAGAACTCTTTCAGATTACTCTGTTGACTCAAGGACATGTCAGTTTTAGATAAAAAAATAAAATCTAATGGTAAGGGCCCACATTGCACCTGCCCTTCAGAGTCCTGATAACTTTTACAGCTATACATTTCCTATTTTCTTACACTGGATCGGTCCGTGTGTCACCAGTCTCCAAAGAACATGTTTTGAATTTATTAAAAGCCTGATAGAAGTGGAATTCTCTCATTTGGCAAAGATATCGTCACAGGGACACTTGCTTTTGGCTCTGGAACAAGAAATTCATGGTACTTTGTTTGTCCGATCCACAAAAACACCATCCCTCCCTTCCCAACCAGCCCTTCAAGATAATTCTGCCTTCTCCAGAGACTTCTCCAAACAAGTCTGCAAGTCTGAAGTCTTGGGTTTCATTTCATAAACAGGACACAAAACCCGAGTGCAATTCAGGATACTGTCACCGCCACATGGGCTGCCGTGCTAATCAGGAAAGCTTTCTGAAATATTCCCTAGCCCCTTTCTTTACAGAGAGAGGCCTAATTTTTAGGCCAGGCACCTTTTGAAGTAGGCACAAAATATAAACAAGAAGAAGCCAAATGCCAGAATCCCAGCCAAAGGGTATACATTAGTCATGGCAAGGCTAGGAAGGAAGGGAAGGGCAGCTGGCCCCGAGAATCTGGTGTCAGTGCTGCTCCAGTTACCACATCTCACTAACCAGGATTGCCCAATCCTTTAAAAAGACACAGGCATCCTTCAGATAATCATTTAACTCACACCAGTTTGTTTTTTCAACAGCGATGCTAAACATAAGCTCCTCTTCCAAACTCTCTCTCTTTTCAAAGTTTCCAGCCTATCTGGATAAAATATTTGGTGAGAACTCCACTAACCACAGTGATGAAATACCTCACAGCGGTAAAAGTAAGCAACCTCCTAAGAGCGTATGTATGTATCAGTTTAACAGATGAAGAACAAATAACAGGGATGAACAAGAATCAAATCCCCAAAGGTATTCAGCTGCCTAAACACCTCTGAAGATGTAGATTTAATCCACTTCTCCAAATCACACAGGGGAGATAACAGAGCAGAGACTTGAATCCAGATTCTTGGATTCAAAAGCACCGTCCCAGCTTTAATGTTTTATTACAAACTTCCATCACTGCAATTCAGCAATGGACCAGACTCTACTTCTCGTTCTCCAAGCGTACTCTGCATCAACCCTGCTAACATCAGAGGAGTTCTCTGGATTTAAATCAGTGTAACAGAGCCATCTCTAGCCCTAATGATGAGCAACAGGGAACAGGTAACAAATAAACCTTCAGGACTTAATCACTGCTTAACATAAAGAGTCAGCTATTTAAACGTGCACAAGCCAAGGAACTAGCTCTCATAAATGAAAGAAAAAAAATTTCTCCAGGTATTTTCCTGTTGAAAATATACTGTATATTAAAAAGATATCACTCTCTTTCACACAGATATAGCCTAATATTAGTGATGTGGTTCCCAGAAATGTTTTTTATGAACTACAAACATTTGTCTTTCACTTTACTATCTGTAATTACCATAACAATGTGAATGTCTTTCTTATAAAACTGATTTTATCTGTAGAAACTTATGATTCCAAGATCTGTTGGAAGGAGATCATTTACGAAAGATCCCCCAAAAGTATATGAAACATCTCTGTTACACCATTTTCCCTGTCATAACGGCTAGCAGTTGAAGACTGACTGGACAAGTATTTCCACAGGAAAATTATTCGGGTCAACTTTCATATATGAGATGAAGTCACTACTAGATAACACATTGCTTTCCCCAACTACTAAAATATCTAGAGTGTAATAATATATATAAAAAATGTATTCTGCACAGATATTCAGTTTGTTCCAACTTTTTTTTTGTAATTTTGGGAGGTGGCTTACAGCACGATGTTGGACACTCTCTACCTCAATAATGTCAGCCTGACATTCTTCCCTATGTTTTCAAATCCTCCTCCACAGGTTTTATCTTTGGTTACAGCTCATCTTAAACCATGTAAATGCAGCAGAGAATTGCTAGTTTTCCAGTGAGTAGCTTATGATTGAAAGTGGCCCTGAAACAGAACGCTGGATCTAAATGCACATGAACTTTGAGAAATCTGTGTGTGAATTCTACCAATTTAACAGCTCAGCCATATTCTTATCTGCAAAGTAATCCTTCACGAGACTTCAGAAGCGCAGTAAAATTGCAGATGTGCATCTCTGATAAGAATTATCCATCCATAATACAGTAACCTGCAACTAAACCAGACAGGCATTTAGATTTTATTAAGATAGCTTCATCCAAAATACCATATAAAGGAGAAGTTATCAGAGGTTACAGATGGTGGGTGGAAGAGAACAGTGAGTCACACTCACCGTGAGTAAAAGTGCTGAGCCTCTGAGAAGCATTGCTAACGTGTCTGTGAAAAAAACAGCGCTCTCTTCCTCTCCACAACAGCATTTCTGAAATAAGGCAACTGGGTATTCAAGTGGCAAAACCAATATTCATTGTTGTAACCTTGGGGGGCAGGAGAAGGGAAGTTCCAAAGCTTTAAATTTTTTAACTGAAGAGCTGTCAGTAACATTTTTTAATGCAGAATAGTCATCTGTCTGAATCATTCAGAACAATTCAATGGTCTTTCACCAACCCAAAGGAGAAATAATAAAAAATAACTATTTTTAATATGTTAAATTAAAGGCAACAATCTTCCAAGAACAATGGGAATCGGTGATTTGGAACTTAGCCTCTGCAATTGATGGCTGGATGCTACTTGGTGAGATATATAGCAATTTTAAAGACAGTCTCAGAATATGTTTGAGCTTCCACCTTTCATGTAAGAAGTATTTACTGTTTACTATACATCCAGTGGAAAAAACTTGGCTACAAGGCAGTTCAAGCCAGCAGAATCAAAGGTGAAAGACAAACAATATCATACTCAGAAACACACATCAAGAACTGCTTTTCAAATACTTCAAATCGTGATCTCACACAGTACTTAACTTTGTGCAGAGGAATCTCACTGAAGCCAAAAAGACTATACATAGTTCTAAAATGTTAAATACATACAAAATGTTTTAAAGAGCCCCTTAAAGAAGCAAAAGTAATAGTTTCAATGCGTACAGAAGTCTTCCCTATAAAAGTGCGATGAGAATTGCATTTATTTTGGTAAAATCTCCACCACCAAAACAAATTTAAAAAATTAAATCTTTCTTTTACCAGGGCCAAGTTATGTATGATTCACAATGACTAACACTGTCTTGCCCTGTGAATAGGCTCCTTTGTGCTCAAAAGGAGAAAAGGTGGTAAGAATCTTACACTTGATAAATTCACACTTCCCTAGTATTATAAGCATATGCAGGACAAATTATTTTACTTCACCAAGCTACAAGGAAATTCTCAAGAGACAGGTGTGCACAGGAGAGAGCAGAGGAAGAAAAAAAAATTGGGTTTGATTCCAACACAACATTTCTTGTCCTTATTTTCCTGTCTGTTCCATCCTCCTTTGTTACCCTCTAAGACATTCCACTAGAGCCAAAACAATGGGCTTAATTTTGGGGAGCACATTAAGGCAGCAAAGGAGACTGTACAAGGAACTATTTTACCCAAAATAGAAGATTTTCAACCAAAGGGTGGGCGAAGACTTTGTCCAGAAACTCTTTTCCCAACATTCCTTTCTCCCATACAGCATTAATCAATATAATCAAAAAGGTTTTGAATAATCAAAATGTCATTTCTAAGGAAACAAACTTGCCAGTAAAAAATCAGTCAGCTCTACTTTTGAGTATAATCTTCTCCAGCTTTTTTTTTTTTTTTTTTTTATTTTAAGAGGGATTCTCTGTCTCACCTCCAGAAAGTTACAGCTAAGAACACAAAGCCAAAGCCAGGCAGGAACAAGGACCTGTCATTACCACCATACCCTCCCTTTTCAGACCTCCTTCCAAAGCAAAACCTGAGCTTCACTGAATTTAGAGAGTCCCAAAGTCCACTGCAAGCCACGACAGCTGGACACCAGCTGACAACACCACAACACTAAGTCTACAGCATTACTCTTACCCCATCCTTCTCTTCTCTTCCCCACACCCACAAATAACATTGCCCCCTAAATTAAGGCACCCGTGCAGGACAGTGGACAGAAGCTCTGTTATCATACCTGCTCCTAACTTCCTTTTAAACCTCCTGCCAAACATTTTGGTTGCATAGAAAGGCTGCAGAGGAGGCTGAAAATTTTCATCTCGGGAATTCAGCCCATTCTCCTGTACAGGTTAGAGGAGCACTAGAGAATACAATCATTAGTTCGTAAGATCTCTTTGCTCTTTCACTGTTGTTAGTGACATTTATTGCAACAGAAGTTCCCAGGAGGAATTAGGGCCTTATAGCGCTGGGCAGTAACAACACACCCAAGAAAACACATGCCCTTAGCCAAAGATCTCACAGAAATTATAACCACTGACAGGTACAAGCAGCAAGCGGATGGACAAATAGTATGTTGGAATAGCAACTACCAGGCACAGCGTAACTCTTGCTAGAGTTCTGTGAAAAAAACGAAATGGGAATTTTCAGGAACAAATAAAAGGAAGATGATAAAAAGCTTTACTGCACTAAGCATGCCGTTATCTTCATTTCCATCCAGATTCCCCACTACTGCAGCATCAGTTGTTAGCCATGATCCATTAAATCTGCAACTTGGATAGCTGTATAGCTAGTGTAACTCCTGTACTTCAATACAATCATTCATTTCCCAACAGCTAAAGAATTAGTCGTATAACAGTTACATTTCAAGCAGGAAGGCACTGTTGTTCTTTTCCATCTGCTCTCACAAGCTACACTAGGTTGGAGGTTAAGAGAGACAGAGAGAGGGAAGGGCAGACAGAGGGATTTCTTTTATACAATAGGGCTGCCACTATTGAAAACAAGACAGAGAGAAAATGCTATGGATCGGGGAGGGCTCTGGGCAGAGCGGGAACTCTGTTTATCAATGCTGAAGATCCGTCTGCTCAAGCAAGGTAAGAATTTTCCTTCACATATAGCACCTCTTTCTCTGAAACCGTTTCCCTTCCTTTAAAAATAAATTCCAGGTAATATTTGACTCCAAGCTCACCTGGGCTTTATTCTATTTCAGCTTCTTCAGCCATTAGCACAAGGTGACCATTAGCACAAGGCGACCATTTAATGATTTGCTCACACATTTTATCCCATCTATTAGTCATCATCTGGCCACAAAGCCAAATTAAAACTGTGTTTGGAACTGAGTTCTGAACAAGGTCCCTAGCAAACTAAGACGAACAGAATGAAGACACCCCTACCACATTTAAAAGCAGATGAAAACGTTCTGTTAGTACACAAATTGCAAGAATCTGTAACCCAATAAAGTGACATTTATTTTCTGGGTCATCATACTCCCCAACTACCTCAAAAAGGTTCTCTTAAGACAGGTGGCTACTTTTCTCACACATGGCTGTGCCTAAATTTGAGGAGCCCTTGATCTGTCGCACCCTTATACAGTTTATGGGAACAATGCGGTCACCTTTCTCCACCTAGGCCCCTGACCAAAAGGCACTAGTTCTAAATCAAAGTCTTTAGTAATTTCACAAGACAACAAGACAGAGACCCACATCCTCTGGGAGCCTGGGATTTATCCTCTTGAAGTTAGAGTTGGGTGAGGTGACAGGAAAGCGTAGACTGCAAAATCTTTGGGGTGAGCTGTTCTTCTGTGACATAGTTCATAGCTATACAGCACACAGCAGAGTCTGACTCAAAGTCCAAAGGAAGGAAGACTCGAGATACTATCTTTCAATTATCATCTAGCACTTTCCTGCTCTATAATACAAGATATTTAACAATAGCCTGTCAATCATGGAGACTAACTAGGGAGAAAGACAGCACTTAAATAAAAAGAACCATGACTGATGCAAAGGTATCTTCTATTTCCAGAGAGACTGAAACTGTCCTATTACCAGTTTTCATTTTAGCCTAATTTTTGCACAGATTCAGCTCCACAAGCTACAATGGAAATAACTGTGAATAGCACTGAGCTGGGTTTGGAAATGGTCCATAAGACTTTATTTTACGTAAGTAATACTGTACCTTACCTTTCACAAAGACTTGTTTATCTGCAAATGTGCTTCACTTGTACTGGCCATTTAAATCAAGATTTTAAAGCGATTCTCTCAAAGGGTTTTGTTAGACTGCTCCGCAAGTATTCTAGGATGCTTTTGGGGAGCAATACAGCTGCCGTGTTTTACAGTGAAATCACCATTTTAAACAAGATTTTACCAGATCTCTCCCACGTAGCAAAGAAGTGTTTTCTTCCAATTGTCAAAAAACCCAATAAATTTGTCAACAAAAACCGATTTCAAAGAATTATTAGAAGCATATTTCACAGTAACTAGAGCAATCATATTTATGTTCCAAAATGGAGTACGAGACAAATTAACTGACAGTTGTAGCAACACACTGTATCTGTGAATTACACTGCTCACAGGAACAACCGTGTTCAGGAATGCACAATGGAAGCAGGAGATAGGTTCAAGATGTTTCGGAGCAGGCTGAATTACAGACAGATGTACATAACAGCATGTCCAGTCAAAATGAATTAAAGCAGAAACACATATAAGAAAATAGACGAAGAAGACCAAATCATATTGTTATAATTAACGTACCTTGCAGTGACACCTGTGGCTTTCCAAGATAAGAAATCCGGAAGATCAAAGAAGTAGCCTGCCTTCTCCCAGCACAATTCTTGCAAGTTCTAAAAAGAAAAAAATTTAGAAATGCAGATATTAGAGACCAGGCACGATCATGGCCTTATTTTAATGCAATTTAAAAACCTGACATTTATGTAAAAATTACAATTTTTCCAAACCAAATATTCCGATCATCCAGTCTGCCCTGCACTTCACAGTGATTTACTGCCTGAAGAACTGAGCCTTTCCCCCACCACAGACTGATCATAAGAAAGGAGTTTCCCATGAAGAGTTCATGGAGGCACATGTTTCAGATCAATAACGTGGGCTCTCTAGTTCCCCGTCAGCTGCTCAATGTCAGAGCAGTCTCAAAGTCAAGAGACAACTTTCTCAAAAATATTTGCTTGAAGAATGCCCAATTAACCATTTTAAATTTAATATTTTTGAATTATAAGTACAGAAAGAAAACAAACAAGAACAAAGCTTTCAAATCTATTTCAAAATGACTGAAATACAATCAAAGCACATAAGAACATGTAAGCTTTCAGTGAAACTTTTTGCCACATCTGGGACGCTCAGGAGCTCTCGACTGCCTGGATTAACCAGTAACAATCAGCTTTAAATCCACACTGCAACCCTACACATGCCATCACAGCACGCACATGAATTCACATGAACAATTAACAGAAGTCTATCTTTGTAAACTCTGCCCCTCTGCAAAATTTCCTTGAAACGCATAACAACACACAAAGCGGTATGAATGCCTAAGTTTCCACTTGAAAAGAGGTTCAACATTATTACTTCAGCTGAGGGAATAACTGAAGACAGTTACAGGGAAACTCTCCAATTAAGAGTATGATACCTACAAGCTCCTGATAGCCATGTGACATTTCCAAACTCCTAAAAACTCTTCTGCCAAGATAGATAATTTACAGAGAGTTTCCAACACTATACTCTGCAGAGAGCTAGTGGTGCAGAAAGCAAAAAGTGTATTGGAAGAGACTGGTCAAATCACCTGGGCCAGCCTCGATTCTTCGTTTCTGTCTCCAAAGCTCAGTCTGATTTCGGTTTATGATAGCAATACATATTCTTAAAAATTACTTTTCCATGAAAACAATCTCCACATTTGCCACAGGTATCAGACGATGATGAATGGGAAGAAAGTTTTCCCAAGAGTAACATTTTATTCCAGTGTGACATAAAGAGTGAGCATCACTGTCCTGCAATACAACAATACCATCCCATGGCCACCTCTGGCCTCGGTACATTAAAATAACTAAGGAATATCAAAATCAAACAACAGTCAGCGCTGCCGACCACAAGGTTCAGAAATCAGACTTCCACAGGAAGGTAAGATTGCTTTAAAAACCTCCACCAGCTTTTTAAATAATTGAAACAGTGCGGAGTTTTCTCACTTAAGAGCAGCTGTTGTACTAGAAATGCCAATCCTAACTGGGGTCTTTCGGAGCCCTGCTAGATGGCACAGCTTCAGCAAGAACACAAGTTAGGTTCACAGTTGCATCTAGCAGGCTAAGGCAGAGCTGGAGAGCTACTTCAGAAGTGCATGAGATGGGAAACTACGTGGGTCTTCATCTCTACACAAGAAATTTGAGGGATGATTTATTTGCTTTCTTTTCTTTTAGCTTTCAGGTCCCACCTTTTTAATCTACTCTCCCTAAGTTCAGGCCAAGAACCTTGTACAAGATTCCAGAAGCAGAGGATTTTTTAGAGAAGTATTAAACACTAAGAGAAACTCAATAGCATAAGCTTTGTGAACAGCAACACCAAGTCGTCCCCTCCTCCCTCCAAAAAAACCCTGTAAGAATCTGTGGCACCCAGTTGAGCAGGCGACAAAAGTATTTTAGCAAAGGTTCTAGCAGCTTTGTTAGTATGCTTTTCTTTTAAAAGCTTTTTTTTTTTTTCCAAATTACTCAGTAAATTGTCAATAGCCAATACGACAATTTAAATTATCTGCATTTTTTTAAAATGCCATCAGTTTTCTAGAGCAAAAATTAATTACACGTGGTATCAAGAATGTACATGCTGAATTAAAATAAAAGATAATTCAACTTAGTTCAGATACTATGTGATATCAAACCAAAATCTTACAAATCCACAAAGTTACTGAAATGGAATCTATGAATTCCAGAAACTAAGGTGCAACTGGGTAAGTACAAAAAAAGCAAAATTTTGTTTAGTTTTCAATCATGCAAAGAACCTGTCTTCTTTGAGTTTAGTTCTTCAAAAGCCTCTAAAACTTACTGTGTTTTTATTGAGTTCAAAAAAGAAATGCTCCAATTACAACTTTTTAACATAAAATGCACAACCTGTGGATGTCACTCAGGTTTAGCTTACCTCCTAGACGTATGTGGCTGCTAATCACATCAAATTTAACTTTATATGTGAATGCAAAGATGCCCCTTTAGTACAAAAGTACATCAGCCTGATTATTTTGATACTAAAAGCCACTATGTGTTTATTGTTAACATACCTGACAGTCTTCAAGAAGCAACAGGAGCAGTTTGGCTATTAGTGTTAACCAGAAAAGAAACTGGATTAAGCGTAACTGTCCTCTTCAAACAAATCTGTTTCATCAAAGATACTCCCTGTATCCTTATTCTATTACTTCAAGAATTCCCAAAAGCCACATGTTAGTGACACTAAAATATGTTGTTTTATGAACATCCAAATGATTCATTCTTTGCCATCTTGATGCTTTGTCATCACTAATTAGTACAGACCAAAAAAATCATAGCATGCCCTGATGCTTTTTCCAAACAAATTTAAAAGTCTCCATGTTTTCGACACTCACTGAAGTTAATTCTAATTTATTTTCACTCACAGTCAGGAATTTGTGACCACATTAAAAGGATTGTGGAAAAGATCCGGGAACGTTCCCAATGCTATATTCATATCCTGCGACTCACCCTCCAAACTCACTTGTAAAGAAACTAATTCAATCTTTCTATTTTCCAGGGGTACTTATGGAGTTCGCTTTCTTCATCTCTCTGTGATAATTTTGTGGGTTTTTTAATCAATTACACCTCCAAACAATTATTTTTTTAGATCCTTACAGATAATCCCAAATACTTGGGGGCAAAGAGTTTAAAAATTATGAAGTACAATGTCTTTTAATCTTCCTAGACAAGAAGGGTCTAGGAGAGTAAGGGATCAGGGAACTGATACAGAGCAAATGAAAGGCCTCCACTGCCTTTCCTCCTTGACAAGTCAAAGGATTATCATGAAGCCAAACTGCACAATTTTATACTGTGTTAAACATAGTTTTTAACTTCTTAATTGGACTGAAAACAGACACAGAGGCTGAATTTCACATGAGCTCCAGCATCCAATACAATTTTTTGGAGACACCTGGAGGCACATTCTCCTTGGGAGAGCTGAACGTGCTTTTGTCGTGGTTTAACCCCAACCAGCAACTAAGCACCACAGATCCGCTCGCTCACTCCGCCCCGGTGGGATGGGGGAGAGAATCGGAAGGGTGAGAAGTGAGAAAACTCGTGGGCTGAAATAAAGACAGTTTAATAAGTAAAGCAAAAGCTACACACGCAAACAAAGCAAAACAAGGAATTCATTCACTGCTTCCCATCGGCAGGCAGGTGTTCAGCCATCTCCAGGAAAGCAGGGCTCCACCACGCATAACAGTTACTTAGGAAGACAAATGCCATCACTCTGAACATCCCCCTTCCTTCTGCTTCCCCCATATCCTCAGCATCACATCACATGGTATGGAATATCCCTTCGGTCCGTTGGGGTCAGCTGTCCCAGCTGTATCTCCTCCCAGCTCCCCGCGCCCCCCCGGCCTACTCGCTGGTGGGGTGGGGTGAGGAGCAGAGAAGGCCTTGACTCTGTGTAAGCACTGCCCAGCAATAACCACAGCATCCCTGAATTATCAACACCGTTCCCAGCACAAATCCAAAACACAGCCCCATACTAGCTACTATGAAGAAAATTAACTCTACCCCAGCCAAAACCAGCACAGCTTTCACATTCATATTTTACTGGTTTGCTGAGGTAGTCTGTTTCTATACAGGAAATCTTTGATTTCTACTCTTACTGAGTACATAATTTTCTTGTAAGATGAAGTGATCTTCAGACAGCTAATGTTTGTGAAAAGGCATTTTTTTTCCACCAGAAGTAAAATGTGTATATAAACACGAAAGATGTCCTGACTTTTGTTATTGCTAACACAGACTAAAGATGAATCAAATTATCTTAAATGCCATTATAGACAGCTTTTGTATCAGATCCCTGTTGGCCATGGGATTAACTAAAGATGGGCTAGAAGCAAGACGTCTGATTTAGCACAGGGTATCAGTCTGAATTTCATGGCTACTTATGAGCCAAAACCCACAAATTCAAAAATCATCCCAAACTGGTGTGTTAGAAATCTAGATTAAAACCAGGAGGGGCAGATGGAATCAGAAAAAATGTTTTACCATTTAGTGTAAAAAAGAAAGCTGGCGTGAGCATTCAAGTTCCACATCAGGTCAAAATCTAAGTCATCTGAAAATCAGAAAAGATACTCATTCGCTGAAGAACCATCTGCTTGTCCCAATTCAACCCCAAATTTGAATCTCAATCTCCCAGGCAATCCGTAATAGTAGGCTATGTAGTGTATCAGTCTCTCGTTTTCTAAATTACAGAAAACAAATATACATTGTGTGAAAGGAAGAAAGAGAACAACTGAAGACTTAATGTATATACTCATAGGGATATAAAAAACTGATGTCCCATGCCCTACTCCAATTCAGACAAAGCAAGGTCTTAGAACTTGGATCTCCCACACTTCAGATTGGATGCCAAGCCATGTGATAGAGCTATTCTGAGATACCCAAGATAAGCTCTGAGAAGAAATTCTATCCTTGCCAGAGCCGAGGCTGCAAACTGATCAATTTTGCAACTACCAGTTGCAATCTAACTGGTAAAAAATTAACTAACTGGATTATCAGATTCATCCTGAGGCTGGAACTGGGGGAAGGGAAGAAGGGCGGCTTGGAAAGTAACCTCTTAGTAGAGGTTACTTAAGTAGGACATAATTAGAGGTGTAGGTGCTTCAAACCTCCCAGCTGTTAATTCTTTTTTAAATGGTGTTTCTGCTTGATTAACAACTGCAACTAAAAGCCAAATTCAACAGTCCAAAGTACAACTTATGCATACATGTCTGCACTACGTATGGATTTTGATAACACAGAGCTGTTAGAGCATTTATAAACAATTCTAATCGAGAGTTCAGTTCCAAACTCAGTAGCTTGGACTCATTCTCACTTAACGTGGAATTTATTTTTTATTTTAATGGAAAAATATTCAGTCACATTCAACAGAACAAAAAGCCAGCGGCAAAGGCAGCAAGCAATGGAGAAGACACACATCAACAAAGAAGCTGCTGCCAAACTAATGCCAGTACACCCACTGTTCTTCTTCCCTCCCTAGCCCGGGAAAGAGATGTTTTCATTGTTTCTGCAAAATATCCCGTTGGTAGCTGCAAGTCACAGGTGTACAGAAAGAAGAACAACGATGCATAAAACGGCAGCTGTAACTGAAGATGTGAACTGTAACATACAGAAAGATCACTGACCACTGTGCCAGGAAAAAAAAAAAAAAATTATTCAAAACCTATTGATTTTAGTTATTAACTGCAAAGGAATGATATACTAGCCAGTCACTCTTTCAAGTGATTTTTTGCTAAAGGGATGCTCATCTTTGCACCATATTCTGAACAGCGTTGTAAAAACACAGTAAGGGAAGGCTGCATTTCATTTGGAGACAGTTACCAAGCAAACACCTACTCCCAGTCCAGCATCCCACACCCATTTAGAATAAGCTACAAAATCTCTGATTTAATGGGACTAGTATTTTTTAGAAATAGCTGATTTGTAATGTCATTACTATGAGGAAAACATAGCAAGCATCTTTTCATTTTGGCACAAGCTACAATAAAATTTCCAGCCAGAAATTAGTAAACAAGATTTTTTCTTCTGCTACCTCTGGGAAAAAAAAAAATACTAACAGGCTAATTCTAGAGCTGGACAAACCTTCACTGCAGTTTTTACATTGCCCTGTTTAAGCTATGCTCGCACTGCTGTGGTGTTGGTTTGCCAGAGCACAGACATCTGTACAGTCATGTTGTACTGACAAAACTTTGCAGCAAAGTAATTCCCAAGTGAAGGAGTACGTACATTTTCAGTTTATATGCACGCATCTACCTACCAGAACTATCTACATGCTTATTCAGGCAGTGAACATCCAATTTCTTTAGCCAAAGTCAACAAAACAGTACAACCTGCTTAGCAAAGCTGCAAAAAATGTACCTGCAACTACAGAAGTAAAAAACTATTGCAATCATGTGTTGCAAGATATTTCTAAACAATGAAGAAATCTAAGAAAATAACAGCAAGAGGAGTTAATTTGTTATTTTGAAAGATCCAGTGACCAAGGACTACTTTCGTTTCCAGTGAAGTTTACACTCAAACTTGTCTTACTGATTTCAGGAAGACTTTGTCAGAATTATCTTTTGGCTAGTTTCTAAGTATTTGTGAAAGGATAATGATTCTTTATTTCAACTTCATCTACAGTTGACATTCTGCATTCAGCTGACCACATTCAAAAGTCAAATGTGACTCTATCCACAGAAATCAGCTTTTTTAAAAAATCTTATATTCATTTTGTTCTACATTTCAAATTTAACACTGAACTCTCTTTATCACCACACACGGTCCACACAAGCAGAGAAATACAATGCTCCTCGTAAGCGGACCACAGATGTGCACACTTTAACAAAACTGCCCCATAGGCTATACAGTAGCGGCATCCAGTTGATCATTTACTGCAAACAGCTGTCCCTGACACACAAACGCCACTTGCAGTGATGGCTTTCTCATACGAACACCTATCTACGATCACAAACACCAAGACTACCAATTAATTTCATGTAGACTAACCACTAGGCACCAGAGGGTAAAATGATTCACCAGTGATCAAACTAAACTGAATGTAGGCCAATATAATTCAAACAAAAGATCTCAAAAGGCCTATTATGTCCTCCATAGTTTAGTTCCTTAAATCAAAACCAAAATGGAATAGAGATAAAGAGCTGGAAGAACAGAATATGCCCTGAAGCCTCTAGTCAAATCTCTATTCTGTGTGCAATGGGAATGTAAGGAGAGGAAATGTTAAAGAGAAAGCATTATATAGAAAAGAAAGTAAAAAAAAAAAAGCAGATGAGAGTAACTTGTGACTTCAAAGAAAAACTGCACCGTCCCTCTGCAAATAAATACAAGTGTAACAAAAAAGCACAAGAGATAAGGACCAGTATCCACTTCTCGTACAATGATGTTAGCTCATTCCTCACAGTCACTGAGGTCATCTTCAACTTCAGTTCTAGTAACAAGATGATGGAAATGGAAAAGCACAGTTAGGTCACCCGAGCCCTCTCCCCTTCTCCTCCCTCTTCATTACTTCCAACCAGTTCGGAGTAAATTTGCAAAGTCATATTCTTTAGTAATACATTTAATTGCGTAGATGAAAATTCTTCAAGTAAAAACGAAATTCAATTCCTTCCTTTGAGAGACAGCCTAATCACTCGAAACTGAGCAATACTGCTGAATTGCCTTTTGTCAGACCCCTCCTCACAGAGGTCACATTTTCAGATACTACAGTTAGGAGCCCAGGGCAAAAAGTGAGAAGACAGGATCTCCTAATGTGGCCTTCCCAGTCAGGTTAGCATTGGGGAAAGGGAGAGGGAGGCTTTGATGACAATGTACGCACAATTAACATACAGGTTTAACAACAGTCCAAAGGGTCATTTAGTATCAATATCACATAATTTACTTCCAAAAATGCATCTAGTTAGTCACCTAAATAATTAGTCTCCTAAATGACTCTTAACAAACTAATTTAGTTTACAGTCGCGTTTATGCAACTTATCTTGTGTTAGCAAGACTGCAGTTTCATACAACTGAATCCATGGAATACAGAACATGGAAAAATCAAGGGAAATCTTGAATATTTATCAGTTAGGCAATAAACTCAAAAAGAAACATTTACCTTTATGCCAGCCTAAATAAACTTTGAAGCTCAAGAGAACAATGTTAAGAGTTCCAAAGAACTGAGGATCCACTGAAAGGAACATATTTCAGTGGGACTAATTTTAAGATTCTTCTAATTACATGCTGTTTATTGTTACAAATACATGAGGTTTGATTAAAAGAAAAGGATCAAACATTCTCCTAATGACACAAAAGTTAACTCTCCTGGTTATTCAGTAGATTTATAAATTCTTCTTTATTATTCATAGCAGGTTATTTTATCATAACTTCAGATACAAAACAGTTATTTTCCCCACTGCACCCTGTCTGTAAAACCTAAATCAATGCAAGCAGATATGGAATGTGCACAGCACCAACCCCAGGCAAAGATGTACAGGGCGAAAAGAGCAAAAAGATTTAATAGCATAAACTTTAAATTCCTGGGGAGTTAAAAAAAAAATTCCAGTGAATTCAAGGCAAAAGTCAACAGTGAATCTTCATATATTAGCGTATGTCCTCTGACCTGGAGCATTACTGTACAAAGTGTATGGCTGTGGGTTTTGTTTCGTTTTGTTTTGTTTATAAACATCCATGTGTTGTATATGTTGTAGCCACATAAAGCTTTCCGATCCAAAACTTTCAAGAAACCTGATGCCTACCAAAGGGAAAAAGGCCCAAAGTAGCTTCTAGATACACCTTGGTTTTGCCAGTTTTGATTATGGCCAGTCATAGAAGAATGTACCCAATCCACTGTTTGTCTTAAGTTCCTGGGATACTGTCCGGTATATGACAATATTAGGGTGGAACATTAAGAAAGAAATATGGAAGGAAAGGAAAAAAAAATCCCCGTGTTCCATGGCATGAAGAGGTTGACTGGAGAATAATATAGTTCACTGCCTCACGCATTTCCAGAACTAAAAGGCAAATGAAATTTTAGGAGCTTATTTCAGAAAAAAAAGATTCCTGTTCACACGAAGTACAGTTGGAACTCATTACCACAGGACATAGTAGGTGCAAAAAGTGCATGTGGGTTCAGAAAAGATTAGCTAAATTCATACAGCTAATCACTACTAATCAGACAAATAATGAGTCAAACAGATTTCTGGTCTGACCCAATACAGTTCTTGCCTCAAGCAGCAGGCTGCACCACTTGCAGTCAGATGGCTGGAAATAGTTGTAGAAATACTGGGAGTGTTTTCAGATAAAACCTGAACCAACTGTACACATTTGCAGAGGTTGGCAGAAAATTCTGGGAGAGTGTTTTACAATATAGCAACAGACTTTTGGGATGCTTTGAGAGGGATCTTATTTTAAAGCAGCTCCTGAAACTGCACTCACCGGAGCAAGCAGTAGCTTGGTAGGAAAGGTTTTTTCACATATGATATAGAAAACGTAAGCAGAGGTGACGATTTAAGTAAGACAAATAAACTACTCAGAGCTACGATACTATTTATGATACTTTACAGAAATCTTGCTGATAGCATATTTGGTGACATTTAGTAGTCAGGAAAGCTGGAGAGACCGAAGGCCATGATCACAGCCAGGCACACAGTGTGGGCAGACACTGGGTAAAATTTCCCCAGGCAGTTCTGCCAACACATCTCAGCCCTAACATTCAGTGCTCATAATGATCGCATTTTTGCCCTCTTCTCAGCCACACCAAGGGTTGTGTTTTTAAAAAGTCTAATTTTATGCCCATGAAGTTCCCATCCAGCCAACTGACTTGTGTGGCCTGTGGAAACCGGGTACAGTGCAGTTATTTTCTGAATACCAGTTGTCCCAATTAAATAGAAGCACAGTGAGAATTCCAGTTTCAACTTTGCAAAGCCTTCAGATATTCTCAGTTAAAAAGTATAAAATGAAAATAAAATCTTTCTTTCTACCTGCTAATCTTGTGACTGTCCCAAGGCATGTGAAACCCAAACTTCCTTTTTGCCAGCTTGTGCATTAGCACTAGCTTAAGAAATAATCCTGCAATCAGAATAGAATATTTTTTCCTTGTGGTGTATGAGCTAGATCAAAATCTCACTCTGCCAAGCCTCTGGGAACTGTGCAGTATTAGCAGGGGAAATACACTGAACAGAAAAGAAAGACGATACAACTCAAAAAAACATGAAGGAAACATTAATTACCATTTTATAAGTAGCTTCCTGACCATGCCTTTAATACCTGTGTCATAGTTTATTCATCTATAAAATATTAATAACAAAGAATCTGAAGAGACTTAAGTAATTTATTATTTGTAGACCACTTGAAGACACTCCACTGAATAACAACATATGTGCAAACTAAACTGGTGTTTCAGCTCTCGTTTGAAGACCCTGACATTCAAAGTTATTGTAAAATTCGCATTCCTTGGCAAAAAGTGAGAACACTTGCACACGTGAAGCTCAATTTCAGCTGTCAGAGGCTAACATGAACCTTTGCTGCTTGCCCTAAAAGCCAAGTAAAACATAGGTGCATTACTGTGATTGGCACTGAAAATAAGCCTCACTCTTCATGCAATTCCTTTCACCCTCCTACTTTGCAACAAATACAGAAGCAGTAAGCAAAAACTCGATCCTATACCTCTCTGAAGGTAAAAAGTTTAACACTACATGGCTACATCTCAATTGATTACAACCGACTCTGTAATAAATTATATTCTTCCTTCTCATGAGCTAGCTGAGGTGCTACTGTAGATGTCGCTTAAGGTGCCGGAGTTAAGCAGGGTAAGCTTAAGCAGTTTAACAGTATGTCTTTGCTAGTCCACTCAGGATGCAGGAACTGTCGCGTGAGCAGCTCAGCAAACAGATAATGAGGTAAAAAAACCCTCTCTTAAGGAAAATAATCTCTTTAGCTGGTACGTCAGGAGCTGAAAGGGGAAATATGAGCAAGCCCTGTTCCGTAATGCCCTTCTGCCAGGCAATTTCTGCTACTGGCTGGCACTTAGGGTAAGGTGAATTCTATTTCCTACCCATTTGCTCATAGAGGGAACAAGCCCTGCAATACTTGCCCTCCCCTTTATACTATAGCCGTTATGTCAGAGGGCTTTGAGGCTGTAGCATGTCTGGGTGACCGCATTTGGAGACCCCATAATCTGGTCTTTCCTGATCAATCAGGTACTGATATTCCAGACATTGCAATATAAAAATGTTTTAAACACAATGGATTCATTTAAGGTTTTTACAGCTTACTTTTTTATTATTTATAAAATGACTGTCATATGATACTTATAGCTCAAGAAGGAAAAAAACAGTAGATGGATATTCGTATTTCAGTATAGCATCTACAAACAACATTCATTATCCTCTGTTATCATTAATCTGTCAATACCTGCTTCTACCAGTTCATTCCTTTGACTTTCCCCAATCTGCACCTTGTTACTATATGATATTTCATGTTTGAAAGGACAGAAGACTGTGCTTGAAGCTGGCAGCAACCAATTTACATTTGGGCTTTGTTAAAATGACAGCAAGCATCATTGAGACCAAATGTAAAAGCCAGATTGGAGGAGGCTATAAAAAATTCAAGTGGCAAGCATTTCTCCTTTTATCTGACAGTTATTCTTAGAAGGCCACATGTCATTCTGTAACACATAAAATTTAAACACAAGAGACAGAGTTCCACATTACGAGCAGAGCACCTTCCCTCTACAGACAGTCTACTTCCTACAGATGAGACAGAACTAAACTGAAGCTCTAAATAGAGCATTTTCTCTACCAGCAGCCAGAGACATTCCCTCACTGTTAGATGCAATGCCGCAAAGGCAGTACCTCTAGCCAGGATACCCAATGTTGAGATGGTGCTGTTTAAATTGCTATAAATCCATCCTAGAACTGGCACCTAGACCCCTGTAAGCATGCCCGGCTACAGTAGTTGCAGCAGGAAATACGCCTCCATAACTAAATCCTAGGATACTCTGAGGACTCATTCATTACCTGTAACTAAATTTGAATGTATATCTGACCTTAAAATTAGATACAAAAGGCATATGAAATGTTTCAATCAGGAAACACTATATTTCAATAAAATCAAAGATCTTTCTAAATAATTGAGAGGAAAAAAAGAATCTCAAAACATTTTCATCACAACTTAAAGCTGGCCTTATTTTGCACACCTTTGGTTTCAACACTAAGGCTGAAGACTTTTGTTTTAGAAATTTCATTCTCCAAAATAAACAAAGGGTCTTAATCATTAGTAAAAATGCATCATAGTCTTAGATGTACTCACTTCCTTTATCCACAGCAATTTAGGTGGCTGCATTTCCACAGACATCACTCCCCCTACATAGCTCAAAACCCTGTGCTGCGTTGCATTGATGCGCTCAACTTGACTGACTGCACGATGGTCCATCCACATAATAACATTCCTATAGTTTTGTCCTTGGGGAAAAGAAAAATAGATTATTTTAGGTCTGGTTTAAGCCCACCTCAGTACCATAAATTACTGAGCTTCACACTTTCACTTCTACATAGAAGACTCAAATTCTATTTGCTTTAATAATCCACAGTAGATATCTAAAGATCAAATTCTAGCCCTGTGAGGCAACATGCTGCGCACTGAGAATGCCGACTGAAACCAACCAGGCTTGTAAGCACCCAAGAATTTTGAAAAACCATGCTCTTGTAAGCTGCATTTCATTCAAAGAACCTAAACTTCTTGATAAAGTACCCATATTATTTAAAAATATGAAGCAGCATTTTGGTGACTAAGAACGAAAAATGTGACAAAATCTGAGCAATTATGTTACAAACGGAAATTAACTCAGGTAGTCAGCTAGATAGATAGTTACAGGGATTCTCTCTCCTCTTCTGCTGTTAGGAAGAGAACTACCCTAATTCCTTTCAGAAATAGTTCCAGGGGGGTAATTTGTGGAAATGCTTTTATTTTGGATGTGGAAGGAAAAAGCATTTGGCAAGTCTGCATAGCACATGAGAACAAGAAGCAAAGAACATTTATCAAAATTAACCTATAGAGGACCTGCTAGACGGGTGGAACAGTAATCCAGGTGACACTTCAGATTCCTCTCTTGCTAAGTACACTGCACACTCAACTTCATGGCATAGCCACTCATGCATAATCTTGAAACCATACTCCAAGACCAGGCAGAAGTATGAGGCACACCAATATTTCTAACACGGATTTAAATACAACTTACAACTGTGAGACTGCCTGAAACCACACCATTGCATGCCCATACCAATGTGACAGTATTCAGTGCCTTCTTGTCTTTTTATTTAACAACAACACTGAGTAAACTCGAAGTTCTTGGGGATAACAGAGAATAAAAAATGAGAACTGATTTGACTCAATAGACCAAAATAGCCCCAGACATCATTAGGCATTGAACAGACTGTAAGAGACTCTCAAACTGAAAAATAAATAATCTCATCTAAATTTAGCAAAGGACATTTTGGGGGCAAAGCTGGTTTTCTGAGAAGGCTAGGAGCAGATGACAAATACATCTGAGAATAGAAAGGGAACATCAACAGAATTGCGATTATGGCTCTGTAACTACTGATTTAGCACACACCTAATCTTAAATGGGATTCGCTGAAAAAAACTGCATCACAGACTTCTTGAGTCTTCTGAATCATCTACTCAAAAGCTAATAAAAAAAAATCAGAATTTTTAGAAAAAGGTCAAAGACTGTTTCTGAAGTTTAGCATTGTCCCAGGCAAAGACAGAACACCAGTGTAATAAAATGCACAAGCTGAACCTCTTGCCTGCAGCTCCACGACAGAGTAAGCAGTTAAGACTATACTAACACTACATTTTTAGCATTCCTTTAGCCAGTGTGGATGTGCATTCATAAACACCATGAAGTCAGGATTAGTAAAGTCTGAAGGAGGAGAAAGCATGCACAAAAGACAAATGAGCATAGATTTCTCTAAGAAGCAGTCTCTCTGAGCCAAGATGAATGAATTTGATCTTAGGATGTCAAACATTTAGCCAAACAGTAAGTAATTCTCATCACAAATTTAATTTTTGCAGTTGAATTAAAAGAGTAAAACCAGAAAAAAAAACTCTTGTAAAAAAGATTTTCTATCATCTATATCTCCAAGAGTCAACCCCATAACTTGGCGTTTGGATGAAACTGTAGTTCACTCACGTCAGTGACAAAACATGTACAGTAACACCAATTTTTGTGCTGGAGTCCTACCTTCACAGTTGACTGCCAAAGGTTGGAATTGTTTATCCACAACAACAAGGGAACATGTTGCATCAAAACCAACCCCTCGAATCCGGCTGGCATCTATTCCACAGACAACTTTCTGCAAATATACAAAACACACATGAATACAAATATATCCATACATATGCATGTACCATGTGAACTAATGAGTACTGAAAATGAGTTACAAGTTAGAAATGCAAGCTATACCTCCAAAATTTTTGAGAGACGGTATTCTTTAAAACCTCTAATCAAAAATACACCAAACTACCAAAGATTCCTTTGTTTTCAAAACTGAATTCAAAGGCCCATGAAAAGTTCTTTAATAACTTTTTAATCCTCCTAGTCACAGCCCTGGATGAAAGCAGGAAGCACAAAAATATCAGAAAATAAAGGTAGCAGAAAACTAGCGATGATAATTTTCTCTCTTTTCTGGATGTGAGCTGCATGTGAAAAATTGACGCAGGATTAGGGCCAAGTGTTTCCATCAGTTACATCACTCGGTTCCTACCTGTGGAAGCAACGATCTTCTAGAATTGCTTTGGTACTACTGTGCAACTTTTTGTCTTGCAATAGAGAAGGGTCCCAAAAATCCCACTGTAGCAGTGACAATACCTCTGCAATGCACATCTATTTAAAAGCTCTGCTACCAAGAGTTTGGATAGCATACTTTTTGGAAGATTTTCCAAAAAAAATCACCACCCAAAAAGGTCTGAAGTTCATGGCTTCCAGCAGCACTGGAAAAAAAAGCACAACACCCACATGGATTAAGTGCCAAGTGAGGTTGCAAGAAACTTAAAATGTAACACAGTAATAAATTGCCACTTCTCAGCAACAATAAAAATATCATTATTTTAATTAGTACTATAATGAAAGACTTTTCACTAGACTTGCTACAGCACCAGTCTCTTACTGGCTCTGTAAAGCTATAGTTACACAGACCATATTTTATTGCTTACATATAAGAGCTGTATTTAAAGAGGTCCAGAGCAAGAACAAAGCAATTCACAAAGAGAAAAATCAAATAAGCAGAACAGGCGACTTGCTGTAACATCAAGCTGTTCTTCCCTATCACTCCTGTCACTCCCTTCTTTTCCTTCCTTCCCCCTCACCTCATCTCCATCTCAGGGCATTTCTGCAGAGCCAAGCTCATTAATGTTTGAAAAGGCTGATCAATAAAAAGAGAATGGGTGAACTGTCCATCTGCAAATTACCAAGCATATCATGAATATTTAAAAAGCCAACCTCAGAATGTGGAGCAGGCTGGGGCTTTATGAAGAAGGATGAAATGGCCTACATGTGCGTTGCCGAGCAAGGTCACTAATTTGCTTTCACCACCAGCATGTACAGGCAGATCGTTGGATCAGAGAGTACAAACTTTCCTTTATAGTAAGGTTTATTTCAATCTGGTTTTATGCTTGATACTATCCACAGAAGTATATAATTTATTTTGGTCTTACACTACTGGACAGGCATCTTAATGAGGATCACAGGTGTCAGACATTATGTTAGACACCAGCCACAAACCAGATTACAGCTTCTCTACAATAAATGCTCCTTTGTGACTCCAGTGTAGGACAACACAAATCTTTAAAAATATGCATTACCAGGTTCTGAGCAACCTTGACTCTTCAAAGAGCTGTCTCGTCGCTAGAACATACACCAGCAAAACAAAACCCACAGATGTGAATCCTGAAGGCAGTGGGTAAGTTCTCCCTCTGAGCTAATAGCGCAAAGGAAGAGCTTTCATCCTATTTTCAGTTGTATCACAAGCTGCTTTCACTCTGGCCTTCAGCTCCTCAGCGGTATAACAGACATTGTGAGTCTACATCTGCCATATCCTCAAGGTGCTTTAATGCACAACAACGGTTACAGTTACACAGTAAATACATCATGCACAGAACTGGATGTTAAAGGCCACTGACTGGAAGACTTTAAACTTTCAAAACTTGAAGAGCTACCTGCAAGACAGATCTCCTTCATTTTCTTTTTCCTGGCATACCTTTGTGACCGAGCAACAGGCAGCCCATATGTCTGCAGAGGACTGCTCGTAGTGGTCTGGTTGGGGTTCCCAAATTTGGATTGGCTGATCTGCATGTGCCACTACTGTCCCAAACTCGTCTACCAAAGCCGCGCGAACACTTGCTGACCCAACATCAATTCCAACATAGTATTTTACTGGAGCCTGCTTCTTACTCTGCATTTTTAATAAAACCTGTTGGGGGAAAACAACAAAAAAAAAGGGTTAAAAACAGATGAAATGACTGATGATGCAAAGCTGTGCTGAACATGACAAGAGAGATGCCGCACAGGCACTTTGCTTGGTAAGTCTTTTTTGCAGCAAGTCTTCACTTAGCATTTCTTAATTAATTTGAGTTTTCAAGTCCTGCACTAGTTGTACTTTTTTTCTTCAAATGTTTGTGTATAAGTTTCATAGCACAGAGGTGCCTGAAAAGCAAACTGTAAATGTGCATGGAAGAATACACATGCTAAGATAAAGTTCATGCACTCAAACAATCACGGAACTGAGCTGGGGCCATACAGTATCATGCCCGCATAAAGGGAAAATGGGGGAAGGAGATAGGAAGGGAAGGAAAGGGTATGGTTCCAAATTCAGGAGCAATCAGGAGCTAGTGCTTTACACAAAAGGGAAGTTTCAATACAGAGAATTCTGGGTTTTCATGAATTCTGGCAGACGGGGAAGCTGCTGATGCCTGTTAAATTGGATTCACCTCTGGACAAGGCAGGAAGAACCACCACAGATACGTCATTGCCTCAAGGCAAACAAATTATACTCCTGAATTAGTGAAAGGGGTGGTGTGCCTGGCTCTACTGAACCCTGACCTGAAGAGGAATGAGGAGCCAAGAGCTGCAGCCTGCCATAGAGCCAACCAGCTGATGAGTGAATGAGACAGTGAGTCAGGCAGAATATGAACAGTTTCCACTCCCCAAAAAAGTGGTGAGATGCTGATAATTACAATAACTAAGTGACAATCTGGCATGTATTACCCAATCTTTGAGCCCTCCAAAGAAAGAGAAAGAAAAAACCATTTAAAAAAAAAGGGTTAGGTTTTTAAGAGCCATCCACCATCCAGACAATTTTAAAGATTCAGAAAATAATTTGCTGAAAATGTGTTGAGTTATGAAAGCATCCCAGGAAATCTCTGCCTACTCTCTCATAACCTACAAAACAAAGTGAGGTTAAGTTAATTGATTTAATTACTCACAATGAGTTGCTTACTTCACTGTATTACGTTTAACTATTTGACATTTAATACAGTGACAAATGCACTGTACTTAATTTCTCACAGTTTGTCCTTAATTAATAGTTAACATTTACATTTTAATCAAGCTTGGAGAATGCTAAGTAAAAGCTGATACAAAGTACTTAAAATGTCAAATGAGTACCAAGTTTAGTGCTTGTGTGAATCTCCTGATAAGCCTCTAAAACACACAAAACTCAGCTGCTGCGTAGTTTCTGATTTCCAGAAAATGAATGAATCAGTTATAATGTGATAAATACACAGTATTTACTGAGCACCAAAATGATTCTACTTAAAAACAGCCCATCTCTCCCAAAGGAGTCACCTGGATTACTTCTGTGTATGGAAGATGGGTTGTTCAGAGGCAGGAACGTAGGTAAAGGGGGAAAGATTTGGAATGTACTGCTGAGTAGAACAATGGGATTATTCACATTTCAAATTAATCCTTTTTTTTTTTTTTTAAATAACTAGAGTTCAGTGGCAAAGTATACCAAAAGCCTGATAGAAAAAGCAGTGGAACAGAAAATGGTAAAAGCTGTCTTTCTACCTTCAGACCATAACAGCTGATCTTATAGCCATGTAAATTGTACTCAATTTGGAAACGATGTTTTTTAATTGTTTTATTTCTACAAGACAGAAAAACAAGCCTTTTTTTTTTCCCCATGAAGCGTCTCAAGTATAGGTCAAGATCTAGCCTTGGGTTTCAGCCCAAACATAGTGCTGGCACAATGTAAGTGGCTGTTCGCATCTATGGTTGGCTTGTAACCACTGCTGTTGATGGCTATTACAGATCTGTTATCACGGAGGGTTAGAGGTAGCAGGTGAAATAATGATAAAAAAAAAAGGGAGGGGGGGGAAGGCAGTCGGCTATCTCAGAAAACTCATAATTCAAGCATCACCCCAGATAACAACTAAGCAGTGTAACTGCTGAATTAGGGCAAATTTTCATTTGCACTTAAAAGAGCATAAGCCAACACCTTGGCTAAGAAAACTACCCAGCTTCCCCTCATCCTACCCCATTAAATGGTTCATGGAAATGCAGTTAGTCTGTGGAGATCTGTCATCGCAATTTGTCCCATATGATCATTTTGTACTGCCTGAATCTGTCACTTCATGCTTAGACTACCACTGCTGGCAGCCAGGGACCATTTTTTTGTTCTTCACTTGGACAGCATTAGCCTGAGAGAGTGCTGTCCATCACTACAGCTCCTAAGCAGCTTCGTACAAAAGTAGTTATCACACTGCATTCTATACGCACCATGGCAGGGTCACTAGAGGAAGCAGTACAGATCATTAGCTTCTAACAATATCAGAAACTAGAAAAAACTCAAAGCTATAGAGCATCTTGCGGTACTGATGGAAATACTAGCTACTCGCTTTCAGCATACTGATTCTGCCCAGTAGATTAGGTGCAATACACACTAATCTTGTTAAGCAAGGTCATCTGTTCAAGCGATGAGCAATCAGCTAAAAATAATGGTGTGCCATGAGTCTAACACCTCGGAATATTGGCAAGAAAGCTCGCTTTATTTTCTTGGCCCTGGCTGTATGACCTGGTCAGATTAACAAAAGCTAATGCCTCTGTCACAGAGAGGACAATTCTCCTGATATCAGTGATTAATACTGCATCTGTCAGCTGGGGATACTTACAGCACTCTGCATCTTCCTCTTAGCCTTTGGCTGTAAAAGCAGTTTTAAGACATTCTTTTCAACACATGATGTTCACTTTTTAATTTTGCAGTCCATCTCCCCAAAGTTTAAAAGGCTGGCTGCAGATGCTGCTAGGTACTTGCAAGAAATTTCACTATACAGAAATGACCTAGGACTGTTCCTGATACTATCTCACGAATTTCTCTGGTTTTCCCTATTTCGGCACTGCCTTTAGCTGCTGACTCATAAGGATAGGAATAAGCCACAAGCTGCAAAGCAGATTTTTTTTTAAACATAGGCAAATCTTTCTCACTTGCTCTTCTCAAAATACAAATAACAAAAGGAGTATTTTACATCCTGCCTCCTTCTCACACACACACACAATATTACTCTAATTTTTTATTTCTCTTCCACGTATGGCAGCCTTGATTTTAGCTCATTAATGTGTTTTTGCTACTTAGAGAACAAGTTTAACAGATGTTAGAGAATTAAACTGATAGTACCTCCTACTCAGCACTTAAAATTACAGCTTTGCATTGGATTCTTCCCACAAACATTTGAAACCTGGAACCCAATCAGCCCATGGCATGTTTACTTTCCTTTTTTCCTTACTAAGCGACCAGAATGTGCATGTGTGAGTGACTGTGCAGGAAGCAGAGCTTGTTTATATGCTCAAGCAGTACATATCAGTCTACGCGTATCCACTACTTTATTTCTGTAAATCAGCGGACATAAGAAAGAGTTAAGTGACAGAGTCCAAAAACAAGAACCACAAATCTATTTTAACTGGTCTTTCTCTGAGTAAAGCTCACCCAGATTTACAAAGCAATACTTCAGTATCTTACGAAAAAAAAAAAAGGCTAAAAGTAAATATTAATCCTTTTTTCAAGCACAGCAAGCACTAAGTTACTGAGGCTGTTCAAAGTATAGCGTCTCTGCAACAGGATCTGATCTACTTGCAAAAACATCATTTGGTGCCAAGGGTTTTTCTGGAATACCAATCACTTGGTATGCCACCTACTTGTCAACTGGATCCACAAAAAGCACTGTCATCTCTAGGTCATAAGTGTTACGAATTAGGGACTCTGTCTAAAGGTATTTCTTGAGAACCTAAGAACTCAGCCGTGGTTGGTGGAAAATATTTAGCCAAAGTACTTTAATAAGAATTTAAAGAGGAATGTTGCCATTCAGTTTTATTTACAGAAGATTCCTTTAGTACAAGAGGAATCTAGTACAAGAGGAAGCTGCAAATTAAAAAAAGAAGAAACTCTTTAATCGAGTTCCGAGGTAGAAGGTCCCAGCACAAACTTCTTGCTTTGGAATGCGGACACCAACGTTCATTGCCATGTGCGAGGAAAATTTTGTTGTGCAAATAAAACTTTAGGTTGGATTTTGTATCTATCTACTGCATTCTTAGCATACAGCTTCTGCAGTCAATACGATCATGGGGAAAACAGCACACCAGAAAAATGGCTGAAATAAAAAGTCCTAAAGGTCCAGTCAGACAGGTCAATTCCTCGAGCCTGATATTCCTAACAAGACACCAAAATATTTGATACATGGATGATGCACATTTATGGACTTCCCAAGAGGTGGAAAGCGGTGGTGCTAATACCACTACCTTCTATATTCCTGAAATATCTAACCCAGGAAGCTTGGCTTCTTGCAGCCAAGAAAAAAGGCCTTCAAAACTTCAGCACAGCTTTGCCTGTCCATTGCAGAATTAGGGTCCTATCTTTACAACTTATTATTTGAATTTGCAAACAGACAGAGAGGGAGAGAGAAAAAAAAATAAATTAAAAGACATGTCCACCTTGACCATGTTAGTCCATGACTATAACTGCTAAGAGAAGACAAGAAGCCAAAATTCCCTCCAAGCACTAAAACAGCAATGGCCTCTTTCTTTGCAAATCACAGCAGGGACAGAATGGCTTTTCAAACAAACATTTATGATCAAAGAGCTACAGCATATGATAAATATTTATATGGCCCATTATATAATAGTCTGTATAAATATTATTCAAAATATGCGTGCTGGAAACCACAGACTTCCCGGTTTACCCTTAAACAAATGCGCTAGTTTTCTCACATAGGCAATGAAAAAAAGGAGGGGTGAAACTGTCATTTTCAAAAATATTTCTTTAAAAAAAAAATCCTTACCATTGTTTACTTTAATTTAAGGAATGACTAAGTAACCAGATGATTGCTTCATACTAACTACTAAACTCCGCCTGTCCTACCTTAATTCAAGGTTATCAAAATGCCAGGACATACCTTTCCGTTAAAGCTACAGCACAGGAAGGCTGCCCACTCACATGCACACAGGCCGAAACTCAGCAGAAGTATTTATCAGCAGCAAGTATAGATTTTGTGGTATGGTGTGCTGAAACACAAGGAATTACGAAGGGCTGGCACTTCTGTTTTAAACTTTGATCTTTGGAACACTGCAGGTTGCCCAGACCCAGTGATCATGGATAAACAGTATGTTTTTAGTAGTGCAGCTGTACTTTTCCGTGGATTACCGAGAAAAAGATTAACAGGCTCAAATTAGGCTCCGTAATCTTAGTGTGAAAAGATCTAAATGTGTTAAATAAAAGCTGCTTTTCAATTGTAGAAAGGAGATAAAATGAAAGAAGCATTTTTGATATTGTATTGCACTTTGTTGGCTTTCTAGGGTTACAGAAAACTAACAAAAGCAGTGGTGGTAGAGTGGCAATCTCTTCTTGAAGACAGTGAACTCCCTTTCCTCTTCCAGGATGTGAAGAGAAAAAGAAGGCACATGTCTGTGTGGGAGAGAAGGAGCAGATGGAGAATTCTAACGCTGTGTTGAAGGGTAGTACTAATATAGAATAATAGCCTTAAATGCCCAAGGGACTATGCTATAACTATCAACAAGCATTTATTTTTCAGCTACCCAACTGCAAACAAAACAAAAATAAGGAACAAAAGCATACCTCGTCTCCCCTTTTCCCTTCCCAAAACAAAAACACGTACATGCAGGAGATCTCTGTCTTAGGAATGTGAGGACTGTGTTAACAATAACAAAACTGAAATAAATAAAAACCAAGCTGGAGAAAGTATGCTTCTTCACTAAAATCCAAACACTTCTAGATTATTTCATCCATTCTCTGGTAAATTCTGTAGAGCTTTCTCACCCCTCAGAAAAGGAACACCAGCTTCAAATAGTGGAAGAGACCTCATTTTAGTGGTAGAATCAGACCCCAACTTCCAGCCCCATAATACCTACACTGTTCCACCAAAACCTTCCTACTTGCCCCCTGAACATCGTAATGTAGTCCCAATAAATCCCACCAGAGGACTGAAAACATTCTACTACTTTCTAGTATCTCCTTTTCTCTATATAAATAATTCACTATGTACCAATCTTCTGTAATGTCTCTCCTTATCATTTTTCCCCCCTCTCTCAGTGTCCAAGACAAAGCCATTACTTCATCACTGCCTTCTGCCCTTTAATTATATCTTTTGTATTTTAAACACTTACAGGCCAAACTACTTCTACCTGCTTTGATATAAAGCAAGACATATCCCAGTTTATCCTGGTATAACTGATTAGCAGAGAAATGAAAATGACTAAGCAAATTATTCTAAGAAATGACATCCAAAATTTATTTATTTTCAGCTGCTACTGCCTACATAGATATCTCACTCATGAGCAGCAGAAAGATGTCAGCATGACCAGTGTCAACAAATGCCAAGCTCTAAAACGTACAACAAAGTTGGTTTTCTTTATAATCTGCTCTAGAAGAGATTGCATCAAAACAGAAAAACGATGCTTGCCTTCAAGTTCCTTTCTTGAACTCACACTGGCAGATACAGCCCATAGTACCATTGATCAAATAAGAGCAACGGCATTCTGGACCCTGATTAAAGAGCATAGCTGCACTGGGTCAGATAAAAGGTCCAATTAGTACAGTATCCTGCCACAAACAGCAAACGCCATGAGAAAAGCATATGTCTGCCCTTTTCATCCAGCAATACTTCCCCAAGACACCTTCTTCCTCCTGCTATCTATAGTAGAGGCACTTCCTGAGCCAGAAATTTTATCTTAAGGATTAGCAGACCTTGAAGGCTTTTTCCTCTCCAAATTTGTTTGTGCTTTTTTTTGAATCCAGGGAAACTTTTGCAACTGCAAACTACTGTGGCAATGAGTTATAAAGTTCTGTGTAAACATGCAAGAAAAAGTCCTTTCATTTGTTCTGAGCGTGGCACCTGCTAGTTTTATTTGATGTGCCCGAGTTCCTGAGCTAGAGAAGACATTAAGCAATTGCTCCGTATTTGCCTTCTCCATGCAGTCATGATTCCACCAGCTTCTGAACTGTCCCCAGAAGGCTCGCTGCAGCTATTTACAAGACCTTGAGTGATGAGCTGAACTCACAATCTTAACGTGGTCAGGAAAGTCAAAAGGCATTTTTCTGCTCTCTGACTGTTCATGGATGTGGCTATAATAAGTACCATAATACAGTGCAGCAGTAAGTACTAATAAGCAGCAAGTAACTATCCCAAGACTGCAGAGATACTGCTCAGAGATGCTCACAGCAGAAAAAAAGTTGGTGTCAACTGAGAGGTGCTGCTTTGGAGCACAGAGGTGGCTACGGAAGGCCAGATTTCAAACTTCAGGCAATTGCCACTGCGCTGGCCCTCAAAGTGTGTCTAAACAGAGGAATCCAGGAGCTCCTCCCAACTATATGCTTGGAGAAGACTTAAGACTACTGCTCACCCTGGTTTTCTTTGGAAGGAAGATCAAGGCACCCACGCAGTTGTTGCATGTCCTGATAGGCTCTGCATTGCATCAGGCAGGAGACCGATGCTGCAACAGGCAGGAGACCAATGCTGCAGCATGCCTCGCAAAGCAGCCACGCTGCCCGGTCAGAGACTGTGAGACCACAGACAGACCAGGACTATCACTGTAAGATCATCAACATGGCAGTGGTAAACTGGGCTGCCCCGTTTGTTCCCCAGCCTGTAACTATGCTGCACAAAAAGCCAAGTTCGGCTCTCTCTCTGCTTCACTGCCCATCTAACACCAGGCACAGCAGGAAACAGCTGCAGAGCGGAGCTCTCAGGAAAAAGGAAAGCTGAGCAAAGAACTACATGAACACACAAAATGAGATGAGGAGCGAAGGCACGTGCTCCTGGGGAAACCCAACAGCTCCAAATCCCTCTGGGGCGCTCTTGGCCCTGCTTGGACTGGGCCATCACTTCAAAAGCAGTGATCCTGCATCCATCAGTGGCAAAACTCCCAGCCATATTAGTAGTTCAGGATTAAACTCTTGACGATTGTCAACATTACAGGTGCACTCACATGTCTGCAAGATTTTGAATGCTTGCCATAACCTATAATTTGTCAAACAGAGGAAATGTTGATCCCTTTATGCCAAGACACAATTCTCACGCAGGAAAAACTGAGGAATTAAGAGGATATACAGCAGGACCCTGTCTTCTCCACACCCTGAAAACAGCAATCAATACAATTCATGCACAGCAACCTATTTAGATCCATTCCCTCCTCTGACACTGCAGCTGCAGGCATCCCTAAAGGCTGTGCTAATGATCTGGCAGACAGACATGTCCCAAATGACACTGCAGAATGCTTGAAGCTCTGAAAGAAGACACTATCTTGTTTACATTGACTGCGAGAGGAAAAAAATGCCATCTGATTATTACATAAATTCTAGCTGTAACAGCTTCATGACTAGTTGAAAGGAGGCAACAGGCTCCAAAATGACTGATGGATCCAAGTGGTTGGATCCGTCGGCTTATTAATCTAATGCTGAGATCTTTCTCATTCCTATATCTCTATCACTTTAGCCCACCCCATGCTGGACAGAAAGAACTATCTCCGTTCACTGCCTGTAAAAGAGAGGCAGATTCCTGTACTGTGACTTTTGTGTTTTTCATTCTATGTTATAAGGGAAATGGGGAAACAAATAATAAAAATAAAACCAAAACAAAACACACACACAAAGAAGCATACAGTAAACTCATCCCTAGCACAATAATGTTAACTTACAAAATATCTGTTTAAATTATAAAATATAACCTGGAGTAGAATGTGATTCAAAAGGCACAATTACAGTTCATGGAACCACATACACGCTAGCTTTAAACCGCATTCCTAGAGCAAACCAGCGTCAGCACCGTGAGCTTCAGTGCAGGGTACATACGCTTATCCAGAATCCTGGGTAAATAAAGCCATTTTGCTACTGTTGATACCGAATTAGCCAACTTTAGGTTATAGTCTAACTTTAATCACATCTGCAGATTCCAGTGCTACATCAAGGTTGAATTTGGCCCTAGCTGTGTGATTACGTATCAGTAGATCAGTACAAAAATAATTTGTTCTGAGTTCACAGTTTTATGAAATGACAAAACATCAAAATTAGCATTCTGGCTGAAATCCACTGCATTTCCCATCAAGGCTTACACATTTAAGCAACATCTGAACCAACTGTCTATAATTACTCCTGGCAGATACTGGAACACTTAGACCAGCAGTAGATGCAACAGTGAAATCAATTTTTAAAGACATGCTGTAAACCACTTCTTTCAAGATGCTCAGCCCAGAAGCAAACATGTGTCTATAAGCCGAATCCACAATTTACCATACAGTATTTGTTCACTCTTGCATAGTAAGAGCACGAGAAGAACGACAGCCCTAAGTAAGCTGTCATTTTAAAATTAAACATTTATTTGGGCTGCAATTCCAAAAACACTAGCCCTGAAGTTCCTGTCACAACTACTTAAGAGGAAGTGAGGTTGCACATTAGCTTAGGTCAAAAGAAACACAAATTCTGCACAAAAATCAGATATCTAGATAGACCATACATGTCTACGTGCCTTTCTTTCTTTTCAGTGAAAAAAGAATCACGTCTGCTCATCTGAACCCAGTGAGTTCTCTTCCTTCTCCTTACATACACAGCTGGGTTTTTTTGTTTTTATCAACATAAAATCTGCCTTCTTAGTGATCCTATCAGGCTCATAATTTCAAATTCCCACAAAGACAAGCCTGAAAGGGTATCAGGCGAACACCTCCCTGTAAGTTCCCTTCAATGACTTTCTCAAAACATCTCAGAAGTTAAGAGCTTGTAAGCTTGCTTGCCTCAGACAGCTGAAGGTCACAAATTTTCAAACTTTATTTTATGATCGGTCCAAGTACTTTCCCTTTCACGTGTGGAAATGCAGGGGAGAAACTGAAGGCAGCTCAGTATTAACACGAGCCAAAAAAAAAGAATGCTCATCAGAGATTCCCCTTTGAAAATCAAGCTCAGAAACACCTTTCTACCAAGGCTATGCCACTACTGGTCATTTTGCACACTAGGCTCTTTGATATTCCAGTGGCAAGTACCAGGGAAAAATTTCAATGTGAGTCATCAGAAAAGCCAGAGATACAAAACAGGAACACACAGGAGAGCTATTCTGATCCTCTCCTGTAAATCTACTAGTTCTCAGGAAACAGATCAACCTCTAACAGAATCAAAAGAATAGTTAAAGAAAGAACAGCTTATGGAAAGAGAGAAGGCAGACTTCTTGACAGAGTACAAGAAACAAAATGCGTAAGAGCCCTTACTTGGGAAGAGGATCACTTTTTCGAAAGAACCAACAGTTTCAAATGGTAACTTAGCTGTAGGACTGTTAGAAGTACAGGACAGAGTAACAAAAGTGGCTAAGAATACACATAAAAACTTCCCAGCATAGTACTAGTTTATTTAGTCTCTCCTGACACTATAAATTTCTTTCTGTCCTGATTCTTACAGCTGGGAACAGCTGTACCTACAAGAACCCAATTCCCCCTATTTTCCTCTTTCATCCTCCTATCCCAGGCACCCTTCCCAGGAAAAAAAAAAAGCTCCTTTTTTTTTTTTTTAACCATATGCCAGTACATATTCCTGAAGGAATGGGGGCCATTAACATTTAAACACACTTTAAAATTTCAGTATGTTTTTGTACTACATTTAAGTACGTTTAGAAAAAACTTAATTTCAATAAATTAAGCAAATGGTCTTCCAGGATGAGGGAATGCATGAGGATGAAAAATGAGAAGACCACCTTCACAATGATGCGTCTGTTTATTATTTTCTAAGAACCTCGGAGATGAGAGAGACCTCTCCTCTCCTTCCCTAACAATTCCTAAGTGTTCTCCAGAGAAGAGGCACTGATCCTAAATTTATTAAACTAGCTAACAAGTCCCAGGCACCTCAGCAGAGAAAGAATCTGCAAGGTCACCCGTTCCTCATGGGTGCAGAGCACGTCACTAGCGAGGAACACGGCCATTACGAGGAGGTCTGGAGCCGAGCTCAAGTAAACTCCACCAGGTTACTGGGGTGGGCTCCGTGCCAGCCCACAAGCTTTATGAGAATGCAGGAGTGACTGCCATGTGAAGGAGACACTGCTGCAAAGGTGTGAGAAAGCAGAGCTGCAGGAGGAGGCAGAGGTGGAAGCAAGCAGCGAGAGGGCTCCAGTGCCAGCAACACAAGACTGGAAACGACCAACTTGTGTAAAAGCAAGAAATACATTTAAGGAAATCTCCCAGGGATCTGGAGGATTAAGCAAGTATGCAAGTGATGTACATGTCCCATCTGCCTACGTCAGGTCACCTGAGTGCTGCCATTTAAAGCTCAGGCAACGGCGGCAGGGAAAATGGTGACTCCTACACCCCCGCCTGCAGGAGGAGGCCATGTGCCTACCCCAGCCCTGCAAAACCTCAAGGGCCTCCCCAGGCGCTGCTGTGCACCCCCAGTGCTGCCTGGAGCCTGTCAACGCAAAGGGCCTGTGAAATAGGGCAGACCCATTCTCATTAAATTTAAGCGTTATATATAGGCTGTGCTGTTGAGAAACATCAGTAAAAGCAAACTTGGGGAAGCCAGGCAGGGAGACGAGAATGTAAATCCTACAATGCCCCAGCAGCTACGTGAAAACCAGGCTCCGAAACGGATTCGGAGCGATTTTAATCGCACAGCCAACGCACGGCCTGGACGAGCAGCCTGAGGCCTGGCGGGGGGTGGGGGGGGTGTGCAGGGAGAGGGGCTCCCTGGGGACAAAGCCGGCGGGGCGGGGGGGAGGTGTTACCCA
>NW_009648332.1:211798-232849 GCF_000708025.1 Charadrius vociferus
CGAGCCTCCCCCGCTCGCCTTTGAAGGCTTCGCCGGCCGGTGCCGGCATCTGGTTTGCATTTGGGGGCCCGCGTGTGGAGCTGGCCCCGAGCGCCGTCGGAGGGATCTGCTGTGTGTTAGGCATAGCTGTCAAACTGCACTGCCCCGGAGAGCCCAGCGTGCACTGTGTGCCCCGTCAGGAATTCGACTGATACCAGTATTTTTGCCTCGGAAAGGGAATCGTATTTCTCCTTTATTTAAAAGCACATCGAACAGAAACGAGGAGGTTTGGCTCTCTTTGTGAAAGGGGTTGTTGCTAAGCAGCATTTCTCAGCCGCAGCCCTGTTGCCCCATAAGCCTGCAGAAACACTAGGGGGTTGCAGAAGCATTTAGCTTTTAAATGGTGCAAGAAACCATGGCAAGAGCCACGGGAAGACTAAATACAAGGACACAAGCAGAAGGGTATGTCTGGAGCGAGGACAGTCTGAAACATCCCCCACCTTGACCCATAAATACATAATTGCTTCTTAAATAAATAAAACAGGACTGCAAGGCATGAGTTAGATTTTCTGCACGAGGTTACTCCATTTGAGTGTTTTACCTGAAAAGCTGTAAAATTCCTGATGGGAGGAATAAACCCTGAGTTGATTTAAGGTTTGCTTAAAATGGAGGAGAGGGGCAGTAGGATCCGTTCACTGTTTTAAAGCATCCCTTGAAACCAGAGAGACAGGCCAGTAGTGGCTTCAGGCTCTGGTGGCACGCAGGACCAGACCCCACCACGTCCCTCCATGACCTATAGAGGGAGGAGCTGATGGAAACCCTCACGCTCCCACCATGTCCCGGCGCTTCTCAAGAGACACCAGGGAGCCAGCTGGGATTTTTTCCATTACCCCCCAAATATTCTACAGCAGGAAATCTCGTCGCAAAAAGCCGTCTTGCAACATCTCCAGAGTTTTCCCACTTCGGCCCAGGCAGAAATACTGCAGGAACAACCTTGCTCAGGGAAAGATGAGTGTTGTCTCGTGGTTAGAGCACAGGGTTCGTGGTCAGGAGCTGTGGGTTCTCATTCCAGCTTTGCCACTGAATCATTTTGAGAGCTTTGCTAGTCACTTTGTATTAGAACCAGTTAGTAATTTTCCGTTGGAGTGATTTTTCTGATGAAAACACCAGTTCTACAAAACCAAAATCTTCTGGGTGAAAAGCGACTTGCCGTTGGGAATACTTTGCATCTACGTGGGGTAGGAAAGGACATTCAACCCAAACTGAAGTATTTGGAGTTTTCTTGCATTAGTCCAAATGTTTTTCTTTGATAGCTTTATTATTTTTTTTTAAATACCACCCTCCTGACTGTGATTCCAGGTCAGCTCATTGCACGGTGGGAGAGTGTGCTTTCGTGCTCCGCTTTGCTCCCCGGGAGGTCTGCACCTCCTGTAGTGGGATGCAAATTGCTCTCTTCTGAGAGGTGTACATCCCAATCCGAGTCAGACCGGTCCAGGCATGCGGGTACCTGGGCCGTGGGAACAAACTGTAGCGCAAGGCTACCAGTCTGACCAAGGAAGTGCGCCACAGAGTGAAAGTATAGAGTTCAGAGACACAAACAAGCTGTTTCACGTTAGTTCAGTGACCCAAAACAAAGCACTGTAACTGTGGTTATACCAAAATGTTTTGTTCAACTGAAAAGCAGTACAATGAAGCCCAGAGAAATGGATCCAAGTGTGCTTCTACTACCTCTGACAATCAAATCCTATAAACCCTTCCACACACATGCTGAGCTCCAGTTTAGAGTTCTTGCTCTTCACCCTCCCAACCATCTCCCTTCTTTGCTGTTTTGTTCCAGAGTCCTCTCTTCATTAAAACCAAATTTCTTTACTTCTGTATATTCATAGATTGCTGACACTTTCTTTTAATATAAATAATACTTGTTCTCCAACCACTGTGTATTTGTACTTGCCATTTAAATCCCTTCTTAACTTTTGTTTTGCCGAGTTAAACATTAACCATTTCCATTGTCTTTCCTAACGGCAAATTTTGGATTATCTAATGAGCTTTCTCTGCACTTGTTTCAGAATTCATCTTTTCTGAACATGAGTAGATCATAGCCCAATATAATGCGTAATGTTCAAAACCATGTCTTGCTAGTGACTTGTACAGTGGCAATAGTAATTCCCTATGCACCCTTTTAGGTACTGACAGGGATCAATTTTCATAGAATCATAGAATGGTTTAGGTTGGAAAGGACCTTGAAGATCATCCAGTTCCAACCCCCCTGCCACGGGCAAGGACACCTCCCACCAGCCCAGGTTGCCCAAGGCCACGTCCAGCCTGGCCTTGAACACCTCCAGGGATGGGGCCTCAGCAACCTCTCTGGGCAACCTGTGCCAGTGCCTTACCACCCTTAAATTTTGCCCTTTTTACACCTATATCACATTAGTACCTTGATTTATCCAGCCCTTTTTTCTCCAATACATAGCAAAAAAAAAAAAAGTTATCTGTCTGTAAGTACAGACAAATGCATTACTTTTTCCTTAATACACTTTTCCATTTCATTAGACTTCTCTAGCTCTCACATGGTTTCTTTCCAAAGGGGTGACAAATGAAGATATTTTCAAGAACAGTTACAAGATCTCCAGCCTCCAAAATCAAAGTCCTGAAAATGCTTTCTTTTTAAATGAAAGAATCAAAGTTTAGATTATCACATATTCCCAAGACCACATGAGGTTTAATTCATTACTCCTTTGAAATATTCTGAAAGCTGAGGGTTAAGAGGTGTTATATTAGTGCAGAATAATGATGATTAATTTGTGCTTTGTATCAAATGCAGGAAGAATAGGTACGTGTGCAGTGAATCCTCTATAATTTCAAAATCTTTCTATGAACTTGAAAATATCTTGTAGACATATGGACCTTAAATGGAACACGAGACCACTTTCTTCTGTTCAGAGTGTGGCTGTTGCAGTTTTGATTCAGATATTACTGCTTCAAATAACCTCCCTCTTCTTCCAAGATTCTGGACAGATACCCTTAAAATATACCCTTTTGCCTTTTCATTACAAAGTAACTAATGAAAATTCCATTTTAAATGTGCTTTCTGTAAGACAGGAACATTCTTTTTTTCATTATTAACAAAAGCCCGTATTTCAAGCTGCAGGGATACAGCTTCAGGTAGCGTAAATCAGTGTTGCTCTGAGATGGCCTGCAGTCCTCTCCACCACCACTGCAGAACAATTTAGTGGTTTTAGATGACAGTTGGCATCTTTGAAATATTCTCTTTTGCAGAACTAGACTAGATGTGACACTTGCTGGAGAAAAAATCTTGCATAAATCTGTCTAAAAAGACTCACTTAATCATATTACTTCACTAGCAGTGGTAACCTTTGGAGGCCAAAGTCCAGACAGGTTGAGAAATGGAACATGAGTACATAAAGGTGACAATTCCATTAACTGCAATCAAAGAGAGAGGTGAATGGTGAGATAAAGACAAATGACTTATTCTATAAAGAAAAGAAAATATGTGTGTGAAGGGGAAAGAGACAGAATGAACATTTTCCAGCCTTGTCAAGGAAATAAAGATCCAGTGCCGCTACATTGAGATCAACACAAAAACGTCTCTGCCTCCATGGGTGCAAGCTCTGGCCCAGCATCCCAGCCTGCTGTTGAATGTGCAAACCATCATTTCAGGCGTGTGCACGTACACAACACCCCAGTAGGAAACTATATGCAGAATGTCTTGCTGAATTGCCCACCGTAGCCATGCTGGAAATGCAAATACTGGGCTTAGCTTTGCACTCAACAGGGCATTTTGCGAAAATAAGTGGAAAAATTGTTGGCATTTCTGAATCCAGTGATTCAAGATTCTCAAATCTACCAGACAGGATCTTCAGTCCAGCACGGTGCACTTCAACCCCAAAGGCTGAAGAGGAACGGCTTTGGGACTTTCTTTTCAGCCCCAAATCAGAAAGCGTGGGTACATGTTGATAACTGAAACTACCACCACAGGGGAAAAAATACGTTCTTACACAGGTTCAGTGCCAAACTTCAGCACACATAAAAGAGAGATTGTCGGGACCTATTCTCATCCAGTATCCTTCAGCGAGGCCAAGGACGGCAGAAGAAGCATCGCTGAGACAACTTCACATTACCTAATTTTTTTCAGAGGAGGTGGAAGCTTAGAGACTGGCCACGCTGGCTACGGAGCTGTTTTGCAACACTGGAAATAAAGCCACAAAGGCTGTTATCTCTAAACTCTTTCTAAATTTAAGGTAAAGAGGAAATGAATAATATAAAACCTATCCATATATACAATCTCCTCCTCTTTTGCAATTTTCCCACTTATGTGTGGCATTTTCAAGAATTTCTATGCAGAAGAACCTCATCTGAACCCAATCCACATACCAAAACAAAACAAGCAGATAAGCAAAGTGTTTTCCTTACAGAAGCAGAAATGGATCTTTGAGCATTCACAAATTCTGCTTACTTAGGTATTGATTAGCATAACAATTGAAGGGAAGAAAAGATTTCTAAAGCATCATGTAACATGTGCTTGCTTAGGCAGTTCATACAAGCACCTGAGGGTGGTTTTCAAGTTCATTTTTAAAAAACAGTATAACACTGGTGTAGGAAATAGAAGCTGGGGAATACTCTGGATGAAACGCTTACTGAGTCATTAGACTAGGACTATTCATTCAAACAGGGAAATAGGGAAGTAAAAACCAACTGAATACTATGCAACAACAAGACGGGATTTTTGAGTGTACAATAGGAAAAAAAGGAAATTTCCTTTGGGGGAGTTTTTCTGTTTTTAACAGAGATATTAAGTTACTGTTAGATACTAGAGCAGCCAAAAAGGGAAATCCCTGTTTTACACGGCTCTAAATATATCCAGAAAAATAATTCAGATTTTATCAATTTGTGACCCATTTCCATACGTTTTGGGTAGCTCACCTTTTCATACAAAAGGCAGAAGCCGATACAAACAAGCATACAATATTTCAGGCTCCACCAAAATTCCAGTGTCTTGCCCAGGGCCTGTTCCCGCCTGCCCTCTTGGCTGGATACCAATATCCTTTATTCTCAGGGGAGTCGGCCTTCCAAAAACCACTTGGCACTTGAGTCAGGGCTGCTCTGTTTTCCTAACGTTCACGGCAGGCAGGATGTTTTCTGACTCTGGTACCCAACAGTTGAGCATTCCAGACAGCACGGGGATTTTTCTTTTGAAACCGCACTGCCAATGCCATACGAATAAGTGAAGTTCTGTGACACTGTGTGATCCTGGTGGGAAAATAGGATGACTTTGTTGCCATACAGTGATGCACAAAGGGAAAATGCACATGACTCTTGCCACCTTTATAAATTTGCCTTCTGTGGTGTGAATGCTGAAAAAATTCTGGCTTAAAGTCATGTTTTCATCAACTGGTTCTCCTCTGGGAAGACTGCCAGGTCTCCACAGATTAGGTTAAGGAGAAGACCACCCCCACCCCCAAATGCTTGGCGAGAAAAGCAGCCCAGCGCTGCAGTGTAGTGGAGGGGGTACTCAGTGGTCTTCGCACACATTGTTGCTGTACTCATCCATGTCGCCAGCACGTGAAAATGTTCTGTTTGCTCCCCAGAACAGATTCGGTTTGTGAAAACACAGTACAGATACCCCTGCAACTTTTTCATATCCCTTTAGGCTCCTTAAATATCAGAAATATAATTTTATCATTAACATTTATATACAAGTAATTCCTGACGTCCCTGATGCCCGGGCCAACTACAGCTGTGCAGCCTTTGCCTGGTGGAGCAGAAGCTGTGTAGGTGAGGGCAGGCAGGTTGCAACTCCCAGGGAGGGCTGGACTCCTCACTGCCCAGGAGCAGCCATATTGGGAGGCAGACTGTCCAGAGACATCTTCCATCGTAACTCTAGGGCAAAATCCAGGGGTGCAAAATTGTGAAATCACAGTCAGTTGAACTGGAAATTAATTTCACAAAGCAAACTGTGAAAATCCATTGAGCTCCTTAAATTTCTCAATACCTTCCATCTCATGAAAAAATAACTAACAGAGGTTAAATATTTTTCTGCAACTCCCTTTCAAGAGTTTTTCCATAGAAAATGACTAGCTTACGTGAAGCACTTTGTTACAGTGGTGATACATCATACAGTGATGCCAGAATCAGCCAGCGTGGAGAAGGGGTGAAGAAGGATCAACCACACTTTGAGCAGCATAGCCTGTTGCCGTGCCTGGGACTTCCTACAAAAGGCAGATCCTATTTTGCCTTTTGAATTCAGAAATTAGTGGACACAGTCATGGGAGGCAAATTACCATCAGCATCTGTTAATTTGTAAAAAATATAATTGTCTGTTCTCCAAGGCTGAGATTGTTAACTGGAATCTGGACTTCCCAGATTATAAACAACACGCAGCCTTTCTCCTAAACTCATTGCAAAATGTACAAATGATGTTCTAAAGCCAGCACTGTAATCTTTTAAAATCTTAAATTCAACAGGGGCTCATTCGAGTATATAAAAAGAAGTTTGTAGGATTGTTTAGCCACCTGCAAATCATACAAAAATAAACCAAACAGTGCTAGAAACAGGAATAAAATCACCATATATGTAGCTAGTTCCTATAGCAGTTAGATTTTCATGCTCTGTGTACAACCCAAAACAAATTGTCTGCTTATAATTAAAATATGATACTGTTTCCAAAAGTCTTGCCTCTAGGGAGAGAAGTTTATACCACAGGGCAGATTCAGCCCTGGTGTAGTATTTCTGATTTTCATGGAATTACACCAGTAAAGAATTTGGCCCAACATCTTACCCACACTGATGCAATTCAACTTTTAAGGGACAGTTACGGGGTTTCCTTCTAACTCAGGCCAAGTTGCTGGAACAAGGGAAGTCTGTAAAAGAAACCGTTGGACGGATGGTTTAGTCTGACATTTAGGAATATTCACATATTAGAAAACGTCACAGGATTTATTCTGTACGCCTTACACGTTAGAATGATTTGCCTTCTTTTTCTTTACAGAAACATCGCCAGTAGGTGGTCACAGCAAAACAGGATAAAACCCAATGAAATGTAGTGAATCAATTATAGACAGCCGTGAGTAGAAAGGTAACTGTGGATCCAGTTAATGCCACTTCGGTTTTGTTATAAAAATCTATTTTCCAAAGTTAATGTATTGCCAGAGTTTGTAATATGTGATTAACAGAATGTCTGCACCACTCAGGACTCTGGAGAAAAATGTAAGATGTTAATTTTCCAGCATTTTAGGTAACTTAAAATATTTTGGGTAGGATTGAGCTCACATAGTGCTTTGGATTTATGCTTTGTGTGACAGATGGAAATCAGAATATACACACTGATGCTCTCACTGATGTTGAAAACTTCTGACTTCTGTGCAGAATCAGAGAAAAAGAGCTGTAACACTTCCCCCCGCCTGGAGCTAACCTGGTCTTTCCTAAAATCATGCAGCTTCATAGATCATGGCCCAGAAAACAGGATTCTCCCCAGCTCTTCCTGCCAGTGCTACACGTACCCGGCACTGTGATGGGGGCGGCCTGCAGATAGTGGAAACGTGAGTTTCTCAGAGGTCTGGGGGAGATTATTCCACTCCTTCTGCAGTTGTTTGAGCTGCCCAAACAGCACAAGCAGATGCCTAGGTTCTCACTTAAGGCTTCCTGGGAAAATCAACGCTCTTTCAGAACCACATCAGAACCAAAACTGCGGGAAGATTAATCAAGCTTGGGTCGAGAGGGAAGAAGGATGCAATAGCTTGTGACAGCAGTGAACTGGTAAATTATGTACCCAGTGTTGAGCTCTCTTACGAGTCGGAATATTCAGTGCATCACATCAAAAACTCCTTTAGACTATTGCCATAATATTAGAAAGACATGGAAAAAGATGGTAAACAATAGAACCATCAAAGGTACATTTTAAATTTACTACTTGCATTCTTACACTAATCTGACAATCATAAAGCCTCACGGTAAATCAAAGAGAGCAAATGCTATCAGTAAGTTAAAACCTATACAGGAATCTGTGTACAAAAGTTAAAAAACCTTTTGGCACAGAAGACAGCTGTGATTCAGAGTTCTTTCCAGTGTTAAGCCCAAGCACCAGAAGAAAACTGCTTTAAGCCTTCTTTAAAATCACATTCTGGTTACTAACCTTTAGATTTTACAGTTTGTCTTTCTGAAGCAATGATAAAACCATCACAGCTTTAATCAACTTTTTGAACCATTGACCAGTCTGAAAATCGGAAAGTGAACTAAAAAGCAAGACACAACAAAAATCAGAAATACTGTACATTTTTGCCATTTCTGTCAGTCACAGCTAGGAAATGTTGTTATAAAGCAAGATAAAAAATAGAGGAAGGAAATAAATGGTAGCTGCAGTCTTGTTTTACGCTATTTTATGTCTGATTGTTTCAAATTAGGAGGAGTATAAGACTGGGTACATAACCACCCTCTCCAAGGTTTGCCAGGACTGTTGATCCAAACATGAGAACAGTTTCCTTACCTACAGTATGTTTTAATCATGGAAATACCATGGGATGTTTTAACTGACACCTTGTCTCTATCACCACGATGTACACTGAAAAGTCATCACCTTGGGAGACACTGAACAGGAAAATTAGGATGGCAGATAATTATCCCATGGGCTGCAAACATTTCCCTCAATGGAATCCTGGCCACGGAGGGTCCGCAGCCCATGTGCAGGGCACAACTCCACCGTGATGGGCACACTACCCACGACAGCTACATGTGGTTGCTGAGAACGCGGGGGCCTGTACAGACCCCCCGAAGCTGGTGGCAGGGTTTGGGGAGGGAGGCCAGGGGGTTCTACCACCTCTGTATGTACTCTCTTTTGCTGCCTTCAAAGGGAATGATGCTTTCACTCTGTCCGCTTGTTGATTTCTACATTCTACTGCTATAACTCAAATTTCCCCAAAAAAATCTTAAGGTAACCTCTGAAGAACTGGGAGGAGGGAGAAGCTTTTACTGAATGAAGCAAGTTTTCCAGGATAAAACCTCATCCTTTTCGACCACCTATTGCAGACAATCTGATGGGCTTCAGGTTTATTCAGTTTTTTCCCTTTCTTTATTGCTTTTAAATTAACTGGCAGCTAAAAGTTTCACTTAAAGCTATTTGGTATGCTTTTTCTGCCTTAAAAAAATGCCCATCCAAGAACTATTTATTCAGCACCAAGCTTTAGGAAGTCACCTTGATATGGGAGGAAAAATACCTGTTAGAGTTGCTTTGTTTTAATATGTTAATGAAAGGAAAGAAATCCCAGGTAGGGCTGTGGATGTGACTGTTTATCGTCCTTTGAGAAAATATATGTTCTGAATCAGCTCAGTGGTACTTGAGTCACTGAGTTTCTAATGTTGTTGAAAACTGACAGCAGTACCATGATCTGAATAACTTAAAATTTTGACTCAAGAGTAATGTCCCCCTTTAAAAGACTTCCAGGATTAAGACTTAAGCTGCTCCATCTTGAGCTAGAGAACTATTTTTCCAAGCTGCTGCCTGTATTGAGCTTCAAACCAAAACTGAACGAATGCAAAGGAGGAAGCCTAATGTACAGCAGTTTAAGAGGCTTTTGGGGTTTTGGAACATCGAACCCTTCAGAGTACAAAATATTTGCAATTTAGTATTGCAAGCACTTCCCTTCCCACTGGAAGGTTAATTTATCATAGAGGAATACATTGCTCTCAGACAATATCACAGGCTGGTTGTGTTCTTGCTACCTTAATTTATTCTTATAACCAGAAGAAAATTAGCGTCGCCTGTGGGGAGGGTTGTCTTTGTGAGACTGCTCTCTCATATCATACTCCTATTTAAGGGAACCAATTCAGAGGTTGAGAGTAAGGCTAAGGATCCCAGTGGTAATTGGGATTTTACCTTTTCAGGGTGATCCATGTTTTAGCAGTTGCCCATAAGTATTATCTTCATTTGTAACCCCTTTATTCCATAGAACTTTGCACAGCGCCTACGACCACAGAGGCTTAGTGACTGCGAGTCCTCCCCGCTCAGCTTCCAGCGATACATCCCAGCCATTTGCAGCTTGTTTAGCATGCAAGAACCCACACCGGTACTCTGGGTTGAGTAACGATGTTCTTATTACACCCACTCAATGTCCTTAATATTGGGTAACAGGAAACCAGGGGATGAACCAAGCTATTACTTTTGGTTTCTATAGTCCTGAATCTGTAAGCCCTAGTTCTAGCCCTTTGACAACACTTCCCATACTGTCTTTCAGCCAGGAAGATGGATGTACCTTAGCTGAAGTGAGTCATTCACTGAACCTAGGCCAAACTTTGAAGCAAATCTGGGCCAGTTTACCGCCTCAGGAGGAAACCTGGTTTTTGCATGAATTAGATGTGAAAATAAACAGAGCCTGACTGACATCTTCTCTGAATTCCAACTGCAAGGGTAAAACCCAGCGGGCATGAGCCTCAGGCACGACAAAAATGAGGAGGAGAAAATGAGGCTTCCTGTCTCCCCTCCGAGAGCCAGAGACACACATGTTACTCAGAACTTAGGGTAAATTGTTAATTATTTATACACTAATTAAGTAATGTTTTTAGAATGTCTTACATATGTAAATTGCTGTAAATATGCTTACATTTTTCCTGCAGTCTCCAATTAAATGAACTTTCATTTCAGAGCAAAACAATTCCATACCAACTTGTTACACCAGTTCTTTAGCCAGGCAGCTTTTTAGCTAATGGTCCCAGCTCAAACTGCACTATTGTGTTTCTCTACGGAGATTTCTGTGCTGGTTTGTAGTTGTTTTAATTCCATCACAGATCACATTCTGTTTAATGATAATTTGATTTTGCATTGCAAGACCCAGATGTACATTAGGAGGTCACAACCTTCCCATTTATCTCCTAAAGTAACTATTTTTTCCCCAAGTTCCATCAGGTTAAAACAGTTAGCAATTTTTCTCCTTGAAGTGTCCCTTCAGCTTGGCCAAGATATATAATAGATCAGTGTAGCTACAAATGCATTACACCATTAGTCATCAATTAGTTTTAAACCATCGCTGTAATATATCATTTATCTAGCTTGCTGTAGCACTATTGTGAACATTTAATTTTTTAAAGGCATCTTGATTTTTTAACCTGACGGCTGGATCCCCCTTTTGTCTCCTATACAGACATCTCCTTAAGGAACAATAAAAATTAGATTTGTTTGACCTGCACTCAGGGTTCGTTTAAGCGAGATGGATTTTAATTGCTCTGCCTAGTCTACCAGACAGCTTTTATGTAATATTCCAGACATTTACGCACTGTCTTTTCCCTCGCTGTAAGCAGGTGTGTGTGCCCACAAATGCCTGTAAAGCAGCTCTTACAATTCATTTCACATCTCTGACTATCCTCTGGGAAATCGCTTACTCTGAGATATCATTGGCATGAAATGAAGGGCTCCAGTCATTGCCACTTCTTTCCTCCCAATACCACTTTCTTTTGTCTTTAAGATTCAACGTTTTGTGTGGCTAATTCTAAAAGGACTTTGCTGAGGACTGTGTTCCTTGTGCTTGCATCGTCATCATGCAACGCAGATGACTCACCTCTGCATCTCCCGACAGCGAGAATGCATACAGAGCCTTACCTGTCTCCCCAGATCCACATTGTCCTTCTACCATTTGCAATACATTTGACTTAGATTTATGATTTGGAAAGGTTTGGAGTATAAGACAACTAAGACTGAGAGAAGCATGTCTATGCCACAGACGTTCAGTATCTTGGAGGATCTCTAACTTCAATTAGTAAGTCACGCGAGCAAGTTATCACAGCATTGACTCAGAGCCCGAAACACCCTGACTTCTCTGCCAGCTTGGAGTTGAGGCAAAATGAGCTCACGTTTGCCCACGATGAACCTTATTTGCTCCAGCTGCTCCAGCAGGGAGAGAAGAACCTCATGCGGAGAGTCCTCTCCCTGCTGACTCTCCTCTTCCATGGGTGATACAATCTGAAGATGAGGTCCTCTATTTTTCCTGTTCTTCCCATTCCTAAAAAGGAAGATTTGGCTGTCCTGTGAGTTACCAAATCAGCACAAAAAAATGGGCCTCCTAAGCAGTTATTTGTGCCTACAGCTGGTTCTGGTCTACTCTCTGTTGGACACACACATGTACTTAATTCCCATTTGTGTTGGATGCCTATTAAAAGAACAAATCTGCAAGTGAGGAGGGTCTCTTCTACCATGTCAATGGAAGTGAAATACGTAAATCCCCTGCACGCTGAGGGCAAATGTATGCTTAAAATGCTTGGGAGAACAGCTGTGAGAAAGAATAAGTGGTTTGTATTATGGTGCAGAGCGTCACTGATCCAACATGCTAAGCTGATCCTCATGTAGTACATTGTGCTTGCTCCATGCTTGCGTTATGCTGCCTACTGCTTCTACGTGTGGGTAATTCAAAACGCACAGCGTTTCAGACAGCATAGAAAATGGGACAAACCTGGCTTCTTCCACTGCAGTATAACCAGCATGGTGCACAGCAGCAAGGGACCACTGGATTGGAAAGAACATTTCCAGTCAGGGGCCCTGTGCAGTGAGTGGAGGTTGAGATCATGGTGAGCCACGGAGAGAGCTGTGGAGGAGCAGGGGGAACTGCCTGTCTTTCCCGGTCTGGGAAGCCATAAGAGGGAGATATGCTGGCGTGAGACTGGTATATGATGATAGGTGAATCACAAAACATTTAAATAATATCAAGGGTTCTGTAGGAGACTGTGGAAGGAAGTCCCATTTCCTTTCCTTAAAACTGAGCAGGATTGCACCTTGACCTAAACGCACAGTACATCTTCAAAGTGCAAAGCACAACTGCACAGCTCAAGGCATTCGTCTTCCACCTGCCCTGCCTGAGCCAGCACCCCATGATAAACTGCACATCCCTCTAGACAAAAGGGAGAAGCAGCAGAACATGTTAGATGTTAGTTATGGCATCAGTGGAAGAAATTCAGATGCAACACTGAGAGAAGCCTTAGAAAACTTTTACATGGTATAGAAGCTATGACTACAGCAGTGACATCAGGAAAGACATGGGAGGTCCAATGCACTTAGTTTGCCTATGGACATATCATTCTTAATTTCATATTCTGTTGTTTGGTGGTTTTTTTTCTAGGGCTTGTATATCCATCGGTAACACACACCAATATTTTTTTACTTCCCTGACAGAAGCACTGAAAATCAGAACCCATTTATTTAGTACCAAACAAAATCAGAAGCAAGAGCAGGCTTCAACACCAGAATGCACATGTCTAAACCTCCAAGGACCAGATGCAGCAGGGCTGGAACACTCAAGAGCTGTAATGTGCACCAAGGAGTCACATTTGTTCAAGAAAAGTCACATTACTTATATTAATTGGATGTGTCCAGCTCATCCTGAGTCCACTTAAGCCTTGGCAAACTTCTAGCTCCAAGGCATAACAAAAGTATTAATATAGATATCCCTTTATATTATCCCATTTACATAACGACTCCCACCTTTGCAACCTAATACTAATTCTTTGGAACACAGAGAACTATTGACTCATATCTGGACTGGGATGCCAAAAAACTCCTAAATTTAGCGATGTTTGGAACGAGAGAGTTTGGTTCAGGCCCATCCACAACAGCAAATTAAACACAAGTCATCATCTGTGCGAGCGACATTTTCAGCATGTCCAGAGCCTGGCGTGAGCCGACATTCTTTCTCCCAGTAAGATTTACAGAATTTGCGCATTGAAAAGTATTGAGGTAAACCACCGTCTGAGGGCCAAGTGCATAAATTAGACCTGTCCCCTCCCTTCAGTAAATTACATCTATACACACTGTAGGTTGGCTAACTGTGCTTTTGGCAATTTGAACAAGTCTGTGTGAGTGCGTGTTAACAGAAGGGGAGTTTGTGTCATACTCATGCATTTACATTTTCTTTTCTAAGACTTTGGTGCAAGGAATATGTTGTACATCATTTTTTCCCTTTATTCACATCAGATACTAGATTAAACAGACAGAAGAAAAAATGTAATATTAAAAGTGTTGGCACATACTGCACTCTCTCAGCAGAATTTGTGTCACTTATACTTCGGTTTGGTGTAAATTATGTAGGTCAATTTAAGGTCAGCAAGAAGTGCCGGATTAGCATCCTCAGAGACTGAGGTCCTCTCCTCATTCACAGAACAAGTCCAGATCAAGAAATGTCAATTAGACCTTCACGCACAATGCTTCTTCCTTAGAAGACAGTTATATTCCCTCACACCAACCAAGTGCTCACCTCTTCCTTGAGCCCTCTGCTAATATGGCAAAACAAAATGACGGGTTGGCATGATGATAAGGGGACTGACACTATCAAACTGTCTCTTTAAACACTGTCAGGATTTTTATGAGCTGCATATTTGCAGTAGCCCATGTACCTGTGAAATAACTGAATCACTGTCTTCCATGTGTCAAATCGATGCCATTTCTGGGCTGTTCCATCTTCCTCCCACAAATCTACCACATTTTCAGTAGAATGCATGGCCTAAAAACCCAAATACGTCTTGCAGCTCTGACTGGCTCTTGGTGACTTCTAAAAAAGTAATACAGTGAATGCCACTAGGAAACCCACACATTACCCCAAAGGGATGCAGTCTGCACTCCCCGCTTTCAGCTTTTCAAACTGGATTATCTGTGCAAAACTCTTCCACGACCTCAAGAATCAGTAGAATTATTTTTAATTGAAGGCGGAAAGCCTCACATCATTGGAGGAGATGAGAACTAGGGCTTGCTGAAAAATGGAAAACACGGAACGATTTTGGGTTAAATCACAAAAGAACTAAATATTGTGAATATGTCTTCTCCTGAATTTCCAGCAAATTCATCCTCTTGCCAGGCACCTCACTCAGCCCAAGCTCCCCACTTGCAAAATTCCTTGGTATCCCATCTTCCGGGCTGCCTGATATCTCTGCTTCCCCTCAACTTCTTTCCAGAAGGTCTTTCCACAGATCCATGGCATTCCAGTACTGTGGCACTCCTCAGTGTCCCTTTGAGCAAATGGAGGATGTGCTACTTTGCACAATCAGTTCTGGCTTTTCCCACCAGGTCTTCAGCCCCTCCCAATGTCTCCTGTGCAGGGCGAGGGAGATGAACAGCAGAAGCGGTTGCAGAAATGTCTGGACAGAGGGTCAGAACTCAGTTCCTTCCCTTAAACCCCCTGTGTTTAAGGGGTTAACCCTGGGAGTTGGCAGTGTCTGATGAAGGGCAGCAGGGAGGAAATCCTGCATGTCTCTCTCCCAGAGCATTCTGTCCCCTCCTTTTGGCATTGTGTGGTTAGCTCTGGTTTGGAAGTGGCCACTGGATGGGAAGTGGATTCACCTAAAGAGGGAAAGAAAGCGATGACAAATAAAGTGGGCTGCCAGTTCCCTGTTAGCATGTGACAGGAGACAGTGCACCACCTGGTGAAGACTGTATCCATACCTCTGGAGCAGCCAGTGCTGCTACTCTCTGCTGGGCTGGCCGTCGAGGCAGCAGAAGGCAGCCTGAAGGCTGCGGGGACAAAGCTGAGAGCACCTTAGGGATGAGTCTGCTGCTTTGGTGTTGATGGGAGAGCAGTCCCAGAGCACCGGCACTGCGTACAGCAGCTCTCTCCTTGGCTTTGCCCTCCTGTTTCCTCCTGTGCCTCATCTACAGAAAGAGATCTGCTGCTTCACAGTCCCTTCCCTCTGCTGCAATTAGGACTACACTTCATTAACAGCCCCCAAAAGACAAGCCTGAATGCAATTCCCAGACACGTAACTCTGGAGACTCCTTCCAATGTGCACCACATTTTAAAAGAAATGCTTTCTGTTATGCTGCTCCCTTCTGCTCCCAATAACAGAACAGCCTGGTAGCAACTGCAGCAAACTCACGGTGGGAAAGATAACAGTAGAGAAGTATTCAGTGTTCACAACAATCTCGTCTACTATGATTTAGCAGAAATGTAGCTGGCATGGCCTGAATATAAAAAAACCCAACGGTCTTTTGAGCATACTGCAGAAACTGCTGCTACAAACTTATGCAAATTCCAGAACTTCTGTTTCTGTAAATAAAAATTTTCCAGGGGAGAACATACAGAAGAGACAGTCATGTGCTCTAGCCTGAACAGGAATTGGGAAATTCAGGGTCTAGACCCAGCTCCGCTCGCAGACAGGTACTTTGGCTCACTCGGCTTCTGCTTTCCATCATAAGACCAAAACAATGATAATAAAAATCACAATGAAAGCAATTGAAAAAGATTTGCATAAATATTTAGCATGTGTTTGCATGCTTTGCATGTTAAACAAGGGATTGTTCCTCAACCCACAATCTCAGAACAGGTAGGGAAGCAGAAAGCGGATAGGACGACAGGAACAAAATCTAATATGGGTAGAAGTAAATTCAGGTCCATAGAAAAACAAGCTGAAATGCGTATTTAAGAGAGGTTAAACAGCCAAAAACTCAGACTCTGGTGGAAAACGCCAGGGAGCTCATACCGGGAACATAGGCTATGACACAGAAGGAAGTTTGGAAATTATTGTGGAAGAAGCTCATAAATGGGTGGACTGGGCTGGAAATACTGGTAGAGCTGAAGGCGGTATCGTGACAGGTGTTCAAACGATGATGATGATGAATACGTTTTCAGTTTGGACAGTGATGAAGCATGAGTCCTGCTGACTAAGAGTGAAACAACCCAGACAGTGACTGTTAGAGTGTGCTGCTCCGGGGCAAGATGCATCGGACTGCATCTAAACCAAGGCAGGACTGCCTTGGAAATAACGCAACCTCTCTGAGTGTTATCTGCGGATCTCAGCTACTTCCAAAGCGGCGCTCAGAGCCAAGCACCCGCCTGAGGAAGAGATTGCTCCACAACTCTCTGGTACGGCACATTTACCAGCAGGTTCAACCAGTAATTCGGTGAAACATGCATTCAAGTCAATAGGACAAACCCATGTGGGAATAACTGTGAGTCACATCGTTGCAGGAGTGGCACCCCTGCCCTGAGCCCATCCCAGAGCTGTTCCCTTGGCATCCAGTGAGGGTCTGCAACAGATCGAGTTCTCCATCTCAAATACCAAGCCCTGCCTCATCTGGGACAAAGTTCCTGCTTTGATCTTTAGACCCCACTTCATGTGGACATGCCAGATGAGGGTTCTTAAACACTCAGACATCCATGGAGACAGAATTATCAACAGGAATCAATGCAGAGAGATGTCATCTTGGCAAATTTAACTTAGTATGTCCCCTTTATGTTTCGGCGACTTTAAGCTGAGGCTGGTTGTATGATTTCTTGAACCATATTAGGGAAAGGCTGATTCAAGAGCAAAAAAATGGAGCTGAAGAGGAGCTGGGGTTTTCACACTCGGTGAAATAAAATGATAATCACCTATCAAGAGACAAATATGTGATAGATGCCCCTGGCAGTAAAATTCTTAAGAGCGTCATGAACTACAGGTTACAAGAAAAAAGACAAAGACACAAAGAAGAACAGATTAATCCAACCATGGGAGAACAGCAAGAAAAGCAGCTGGTTCAGATATTCATATTGACAAGACTCTGGCTGGCTACCAAACATACCCTTCCCACCCAGAAATACTTTGGGCTTGAAGGGAGCATAAACATCCCGTATTATTTTATATCATTAATTGCCAATACTACTTGGTGTCCAAATCCCAGAACATTAACATCTGAATTCAAATGCGATGTGGTCCTAATCATCTGAAAGTAACTACACCCTTTGCCCCATAGTGCACTCCTTAGGGTTCATGTGGGGAGAAGCATGACTTGCCATATGGAAAATATCAGTTAAAATAAAATATTTTTATCTTACGTTAGGAGTCACTCACAGTCTCCCACTGATGTTTGCCATAAAACCAAGAAAAAGTGAGGTTGTTAAAGCACTGTCTAGTCTCAGAGACTGCAAATGGATGTCCATCCAGTTTTACTGCAGTCTGGTGTAGTCTTTCTTGATGCAACTCATGCGTTTAGCCATCTACAAATTCCGTAGGTGTTTTTAGTAAAAGTGGGAGGTTGTGCTACCAAAGGAGAACATGAGCCAAAGACGTTCTATTATCCATATCCTATTAAAGGTCAGACAGAGCTCTTACCTCAGCGCTATAATGTGACCAGAAACTTAATTGAAAATATACGAAAAGGTTATTAATAAAGAGATGGAGCCGTAGTAAATTTAATATAGCTCACAGAAGGACTTTTGCTAGAAAAAGAAGGTTAGATAGATAGATAGATAGATAGGCCTTTAATTAAGGTGTATTGCTGGGTTAAGTGTAAATTTTCCAAGCAAGCACGAAGATAGAAAACTGGTAATTGCTTCCAATTTATATTATAAAAATCAGTCATATTCATTTTATTTCCTATGACAGCCTTACTTAATTTTAAGGTTCATTCACTTAATTGGAAGGGAGAATTCTTTGAGTAAAAACATAAGGAATTGAAGAAAGAGACAGACAGATTGCAAGAATTGAACGAACAGCACTTTAAATGAAATCATTAAAACCCCTCGTCCAAGATTCTCAATAGATTCATGTTTGCTGTCCTCAAGGGGTATTTATTATCAAAGCTGAGTAGGAAAAGATTGGAAATTATATCAGAAAAAAGTCTCTTAATGGTCTTCTTGAAAATTGAATCTGAAGAACTCCCTGTTTCTATTACTATCATAATTTTTCCATGTCTCAAAATTAGTGTAGACTAGAAACTCAAATATTTCTCTCACTGAGACCTCTTGCACCAATGATATAATTTGGTCAAGTGTAACGAAAAGGCACACATGCATACAAACTAGATTTGCTTCAAGCATATTCTCATCTTTTACTTGTTCACAACAGAGTTACAGGAGAGAGTATGTTCAAAGAGAGCATTGTTGTAAGTATTCATACAATTCTCTTTGCATAAATCAGGCTCAGAAAAAAGCCTTACTAAAGTGACGAGTCTTTGTGGGTTTGGGAGTTCTCCAGTTAGTGATAAAGAAACAATATGTGGTGGCTTAGGTGGCAAATAACAAGCAGCAATGATAAGAGCTAACGTTTAAAAGTAATAGTCCTGGAGAATAAAAGTAATTCAGAAGACTAAATATCAGAATCACTTTTTGGCTACTATTGAATAGTAAGTCTACTTCTCTTCTGCAGGTAAATTGCCTTAAAAAAGAAGCTCAAGTTCTGAGGGGGTTTGTTAGTTTTTCAGGGCAAATATTCACACAGCTTCAGCAATATGTGGCTAACTGTCCGCTCTCCTTCCCCTGACAAAGACCAACACAGGACAGCAGTTTCCATATTTACTGTTACTGGACAAGAGAGAGAATTCTGTAATTATAATCAACCAAGGTGCACTGAATTTTAATCTCCTGATGCATAAATCAAAATAAGCGCATCACGAATACATTCCCGGCATGGCAAGGAGGTTCTGCTACAGACAAATGCATCATCAGCAGCACTATGCCCAAGTCCTTCAGTGATCCATTTAAGCAACCGCTTGAAAAGGATCCATAGCAGAAAGAGGACCATAAAAGTGGGGAAAGCCGAGGCAAAGACAATGATAAGTAGCACAGAGCTAAATCTCTGCCTGTCAGAAGGCAAATGATGTTAAAGGAACTACTCTACGGATGGTTTTGGTCTACGTCTCTGGTTTCTGGAGGGAAGTGACAAGGGGTGTTACTCCGTCAATGCATATAGAGACGGCTAAAACGTCCTGATACTAATCGTTCAGCAAATATAAAATAATCATGTTGCAAAGTTATTTGATACTTTCAATTTTCAAAGTGATAAGCAAGCTTTAACTAATTAAACAGCAAGGTTAGAGTAATTAAAAGCTCAGATGTTAGGCTGCTAATAGGAACAGAATAATAGATTGAATGCATTACCTTTAAACAATTCAAGACTAAAAGAAAACACCAAAACATTCCTACGTTTACATGAAAGGAACAAGATCTCAATATGTCAAGAACATTAAAGCTAGCAACAATAAAATTTTATCTGTCAGTGGGAAGAGAAGATGGAGCTCGCGAAAGCCCAGGGAGGATTAGGGAGAACAGTAGAACATCAACAGTGAAGCAGAGACAAAGCTGGGAACATAACTATAAAGTGCTTGAGGAAATCCCGAAATCCGTTGGTATTAAAGCATTTACAATGACTTTTCAATTTAGTGGCCGGCCTCCTATCAGGAGAGTTCTGTCATTTATGATAGTGGAAGCAGGATCAGGTCTTAAAGTCAGTAAGTTAAAAAAGCCTCAGTGAGGTTTGAAGTTATTTTCATGAAACGCACTTATGGTGATTTGCTTAAGAAAGATGCAGCTAAAAGCTCTGTGTAGGCCTTAGCCGTGAATAGAGAAACGAGCCGAAGCCAGGTGAGATACAGTGTGAAACCCAAGCGTTTCAGCTGCTCGGTAGGGAGCACATGCCATCAGAGTTCAGTGATACCTTATCCCAGCAGCAAGGCTTTCCCCATCCTTTGCTTCTGCCCCTCTGCTCTGCCTGCCACCCACCGATGTGGCAAGACAAGTATTTGTGGAACTACCTGGAGAACTGGATCACTGAAACAACCGAACTAAAAAAAAAAGAAACAAACAAAAAAATCAAACAAAAATCAGGGGGTTGTCTTTTTTCTTTGGCCCAGATTATTTCCATGATCTAATTTAAAGCACACCTCCACACACAGTTGGACTGGCACCAAGAGGAGACAGTAACCTGCAGCATGAGGGCAGAAATGAACTTCCAAGAGCAGAAGGAACTTCTTAAAGTGGCTTTATTGCTTTTGCTTTTGTTTTCAGTAAGCACAAAATAAGCCAACTTCAGAAAAAGAGAAGTAAGCTAACTTCCATTTTCCAAGGGTAGAAGCAAGCGTCCGGGCAGCTATCACGGACTTGCTAAATGTTGTGTGCTCACACCCTACCTTACTCTTCTCACTAACCCTGCGAGGGACACAGCAAGCCCATTAAGGTGGCATTAAAAAACAGTTCTGATAAACCTGCATATTTGCTAAGCCCTAAACAGAAATTCTCTGGGATCTGAAATAGAGTAAGATGTGAAAGACCGGCAAAAGCTGAAGAAATACAATGGAAACTCCCTTTGCTTTCAGGAAGGACAGGGTGTAGATAAAGC
>NW_009648332.1:232887-234541 GCF_000708025.1 Charadrius vociferus
TCCAGGGTTCTTGCCCAGAGGGACAGGCCCAGTCATTCTTAACTGGAAGTACCCCCGGTCTAACTCTGTACCAGTTTCTGCTTCTGCCAACAAAATAAGAATTCTTAAATTACGTCTCTGTTGTTCAGTGCTTCTAAAAGGACACAGCACACATAGAAAAATGCAGCTGTTAAGATCAGCTTCCTCACTCCTTCTTCTGCCTATGACACCTCTTTTACTTATCTTTTTTCACATGCTCTGAAACAACCGTGAAGCTTTGCATCCCAGCGCTCAGCCAGGCACAAGGAGATACTGCCCACCCATCTGGTCCAGTCAACGGCTGTCAGCATCCTTCACTCACCCCCTCTCCTGCCACCTCTGTATCTTTGAGCCTTTTCATTTGGATCTTGCTCTTTAATTTTTAAACCTCTACTTTTTTCCATGTGCAATGTCTTTACCAGTATGGGGTGGCACCTTCTTCTCTAAAGCCTTCTGAAAAGCACCTTTCCATCATGAAGCAAAAGTTAATACGCTGCGTTTCCTTTCAGAGAAAGATTAAGTCATTGCTCTCTAAGTAGTTCCACGAGCACTGGGACGAAAGAAACCTCCTTCCCACTCTGCCTTTACCACGTGGATTCTGATATAGGGGTTGTGTTTACATTTCCCTCAAAAACAACATTAAGAAGACCCCTTATCCTTCAATTGGCCACCTATTTGCACAAAATCTACGGGAACTTTATGTATTTGACCTCTGCTTCCCAGTCAAATTTGGTTAATATCAGACAAAACCATCAAGAGAAAGGGAATAACAGACTGCCACATACATACTGGTCATGAGTCTTGTTTCCTTAGAAAACTTGGCTAAAATAATCCTAGCAGCACTTACCTTTTTTCAAGGACAGTCTTCATGAACTTCATGAACTGAACATGATGTTGAAATATCTTTCTAACCATTGAGGTATCATTCCATGTTATACATGCTTTTTCAAGAAAGCCAAGCATAGTAACTAAAGCAAGATAAAAACAAAATTTGGCAAAGAGCAAACCAGCAACAAGGCACTGTTGCCTAAAATAAGGATACAACCCATGAAAAGCTTGGTTTTCCTTCCTGAACATGTCTTTCTCTGTGAGTGTCCAATGTTGTGAGGTTTTGATAGAAATTTGGTAATTTCTCATTTAGAAGTTACAGTGTATCTCCTTTTTTTTTTTTCACAAGTCCTGTCATAATACAATGATTTTCCAGATTTTTCATTCTACTATAGGAAGAAAAACAAGTTTCCAAAATGAAGTATTACTCAACAATAAACAAATAATGTAGAACATTTTTGCAATATGGTAATTAATTTAAAAATCTGGTCTTTGTTAGGGCCCAGCCCAAAGCCCTGTAATGTCTGTGGAAAGACTTCAATCAGATTTGATCAGTCCTCATAAATACAGCTATTAGTTCAGCCCAAAATGTTGATAGTGCAAAGTGAAATAACTCAGGGCTTCGCCGAGCCTTTTCACAAACAAGCATCAGCAACATCAGTGGGAATTACGCACGTGCAGGCGTGGGCAAAACCCCACTACACTGTCTACATCAAGTCCTCAGCATATGTAGCAAATGTTATCCCTAGGACAACTTATCCAGCACACTGTCAGTCAGCCTGACTGATTTTCTTCCCGAATAACAATC
>NW_009648332.1:234582-303787 GCF_000708025.1 Charadrius vociferus
CAGGAATCGGCCCAAAACACAAGGGAAATCAGGGCCGGATCCGCCCCTTTGCCTTGCTGTCTAGCTCTGCCGATCACTTCTCTTTTCCAATCAGGGGTTTTATTCCAGAACTACACATTTATTCTGAAAAAGAAATGAATGAAAAGAAGAAATTTCTTCTAAAAAGAATTACACATTTTCTTCTGAAAAAGAAAAGCAGCAACTTTGCACACAAAGAGTTGTGGTCAACAGCTCGATGTCCAAGTGGAGAGCAGTGACGAGTGGTGTTCCTCAGGGGTCGGTACTGGGACCCATGCTGTTCAACATGTTTGTTGGAGACATGGACAGTGGCATTGAGTGCACCCTCAGCAAGTTTGCCAGTGATACCAAGCTGTGTGGCAAGGTAGACACGCTGGAGGGGAGGGACCTGGACAGGCTGGAGAGGTGGGCCCAAGCCAACCTCATGCAGTTCAACAAGGCCAAGTCCAAGCTCCTACATCTGGGTTGGAGCAACCCCATACACAAATACAGGCTCGGTGGGGAATGGCTGGAGAGCAGCCCTGAGGAGAAGGAGCTGGGTGTGCTGATTGACCAGAAGCTCAACATGAGCCAGCAATGTGCAATCACAGCCCAGAAGGCCAACCGTATCCTGGGCTGCATCAGAAGAATTGTGGCCAGCAGGGCAAGGGAGGTGATTCTGTCCTTCTACTCCAGTAAGACCCAACCTGGAATACTGTGTCCAGCTCTGGAGCCCCCAACACAGAAAAGACATGGACCTGTTGGAGCGGGTCCACAGGAGGGGCACAAAGATGATCCGAGGGCTGGAGCAGCTCTGCTATGAGGAGAGGCTGAGAGAGTTGGGGTTGTTCAGCCTGGAGAAGAGAGGGCTTAGATATAAGGAAGAAATTTTTCACTCTGAGGGTGGCAAAGCACTGGAACAGGTTGCCCAGGGAAGTTATGGATGCCCCATCCCTGGAGGTGTTTAGGGCCGGGCTGGATGGGGCTTTGAGCAACCTGGGCTGGTGGGAGGTGTCCCTTCCTATGGCAGGGGGCTTGGAACTAGACAATCTTCTAAGTCCCTTCCAACATAAACCATTCTATGATTCTATGATTCTACACTGTCCCCTAAGCCCTTCCATTTTGGTCTGCTTCAGCCCTTACTACCCCCACTATATTTCACCTCTACTATCCTTTCTCCTAGGATCCAAGGAGGGACAAGTGTGGCCATCAGAAAGAAGGCCTTAAAACACCCTTAGACTTCATGGTCCACAAGCTGTTTTAGGTAAAAGAGATCACATCCAGCTTTTGTGTGTGTGTGTTTGTATGTACATATATATATAATCATAGAATAGTTTGGGTTGGAAGAGACATAATGGTATTTCGTAAACTTCTAGCCCTATTAATATTAGAAGGATATGAAAGTGAAAGGCAGGGGTGATTTATACGGTCACCACCATGCTAAAAGATAACACTATGTAAGTGGTGGTATGCTCTCATGGGCAGTACGCAGGGCTGGAGTCCAGAGGCCTGAGCTCATCCTGCCACTGACACCCAGTTCAACCTTAGGCAAATTATACAGCTTGATCCTAGACCTGCTGAAGTCATTGGCAAAGGTCCATTTGACGTAACAGTACAGGATCAGGTCCTGCATCTCTCCTCTTCTCTTGTTGCAAGGTGTCTCTAGGGTGAAAGCGCGTGAAGTGTTTCAAAGATTTAAAGTACTAGAAGTTGTCATCCTGCAATCCTTATTCATGCCTGATAATTTTTACTTGTGGCAGTAGACTGTTGGCTCCATAGTCATCATTATTTGTAACATTTCTAGTATTATTCATAACACGTCTAGTTTTCTGGCATATTTTTATTAATTTTAGAAGTGAAACATTTTTAGCAGCATGCTTTACATATTCAATAGATGCATGATATAATTAACCAAAGAAATGTCGTAAGAAACACAAAGGAAATATTCTTCTTATTACTTTCAATATTTAATTGCCCACAGTTACTCTCAAGTCAAACCTTCTGCTGTTCAGAGAGTGCTGTCACAGATCACTTATGCTGTTTCGTGGGGTCTTTTTAGTGAGTCTAAGTCGGGACTCATTTTTCTTAGTTTCAGAGGTTTTTTGTATCAAAATGAAAAAGCAAAATCACACCTTAGGTGAGGCTGTGGCATTAGTAACCTACCCTCAGTTCTGCAAACACCTTGTAGGGATTTTTTTTACTCTGTCAAACACAAGTTTGCAAATCTTGGCCCAGATTGCATCTACATAATGGAAATTTCGGCAGCCCTATAATGCTGCTGGAGTCTGTAGATCCTTCTCTGGATTCTCAAAGAGAAGTAAAATACAGTGGGTCTAGAACACACATATGGGTTTGGCCAAGTTTGTCAAAGTTTAATTTTATGACTGAGTGGCCCGATTGTTTTCCCTTCATTATCCTGATAGTTGGAATTACTCGTTCTCTCATCTGCCATCCATTCTGTGGTGCTGTTGCTACAGAAGGAAGCAAATGACTTCCCCTAGGAAAGGGCCTTATAGGGCAGGGATTCATAAGGTGGTCCATGGATTAGATGCTTCCTTTTTTCCCCACCCCAAAAGGGGTGGTAGTGAGCTAAAAGCTGCTACAAGTGCCACCTGTAAAGGAAAAGAAAGCTACTAAGACACCTTCCGTACATGGGCATGTCTGGAACAATGTTAAGTGAAAAACTGCTATCATCCACAGTATGCCTGCAAAGCAGGAGCAGGTGCTCCCTCCCGCATCCGTGTATCTGTCAGTGCCAGTTTGACTATTTCCAGGACCAGTTACGTCTTGTTGATCATATACAGTTTAGGCAATTCCCATGATTTTTTTTCATACAAGTCAGCCTTATAAACAGGGTTCTCTTTTATTCCATATGGTCCTTTGCAGACAGCAATGTATTAGTGCTAGTCTTTATCTTACCTAACTTTAGATGTCTAACATCAATCAGCAATACTAAACTACCCGCCCCATGTTCTCTACGTATTTTGTAGAGTATTGGGAAGTGGTATTAGGAAGCAACTTCCAAGGGCAATGTGTTTCAGCCCAGCAGAACGAAAACAGACAGGATGAGTCACCATCTGAGAGTACCTACTTGTCCCCATTGACAACAGATCAAGTATTGGATGGCTTGCTTTGACTGAACACCTAACTTCAGATGGCGTAAATTAGGTGAAATGAATCCCACTAAGATTTTTATTCAACATCAAATTCTGCTGCTTCCCACAACCTAAATTATTTTAGTCATCAGGTGCCTTACTCACTGCCTTTTGCTGTTTTTGTTCAAGGAGATGATTTATGGAGTAAAAAGCCTTTCCTAGAAATGAAGAGGAAAACGCTTCTTGCATTTTTAACTTTGCTTCTGTTAGCCAAGTACTTTCTCCAGTATGGCAAGGTGTGGGTGTGGTGAACTCTTCGTGCGTAATAGATGCCAGTGATGCTGAAGCCAGGGAGTAGGAGATAATTTTCCAAAGCTGCCTGGCAAGCAGTTGGACAACTGGGTGTCAGAAGAACACAGAAAGTGGCTGGCTTGGCAGCCAGAGCCGTCTTGGTTGGTGGACTAGAGATCACCACTTTCCAGAGAGTACAGTGGAAGTAGATATCCCAGTCCTATGGAACCTCAGCAGCAGCTGGGGGGCGGATCTGATTCCCTCACAGTCCTCTGAAAACCTCAGTGTTGGATTTTAAAGACACAGCTAATGGATCTCTGGGTGACTCAACATGAGTCAGTCCAATTAAGAACTGAATCAGGCTCTCCAAATATTCCCATGAAGCTCTTCCTCTGAAGACTTCAAAGTGCATTATGAAGATTCAAAGTGCTAACAAGTAGGATAATCCAATGATGATATCAATTCTGGCATGACGTGCTTCCCATGTGACCGGGGACAAGTCCATTTAGAGGCACACTTGTGACAGATACTTAGAAGCCACACAGAGATTTGGACTGAAATATAATAAAGATTGCATCTTGACAATCTTCTCTGTGGAATTCTATAAACTGGTTGTAAAATTTTATAGAGAGAACATTCCACTAACTATTGTTCTCTGGGGGCTTTCCTATAATAAATACCTGTCCTGCTCCATTTTGGAACATAAACTGAGCTTTACTGTGCAGCCAAATCTGTTGTCTGAACCATGTAGCCCTAAAATAATGATTTTACTATCAACCTCCTGTTTGAGGAGAAAACAAGAGGCAAAGCTGAGCAGAACCGTGTTACATGCTTGTTTAACCCTTTCTTGATGGAGCTATAAAATGTTGCATTAATACCACACAAAGCAGCTGTACAGTTTTAGGACACCTCTAGTTCCTTCTGAGGACAACAATGAAGCCACACACTGGTCTCATCTGCATGAAGCTGCTGACTAGATTCTCAGAAAATAATACTGGGCTGGTATTATTACACATAGCTTTTTTTATATAGTAGTATTATATAGTTTTTTGAAAGCAATGATTGTAGGAACAGCTGAGCACGTTCAGCAGCATTGCTGCTGCTCTCACAACAATAACGTTGGGGGTCTAATACTGAACCCACTGAAATCAACGGGAAAGCTGCTATAAGCACCAACAGTTCTTGGACTGAGCCCTCATTCAAGTGCTCTTTGTTGCAAAATATGATAGCGTGGATCAAATTTGAGAAACATTTTATTGGCGGCAGACAGTATGTCTGTCACGGAATCACAGAATGGTTTAGGTTGGAAGGGACCTTGAAGATCACTGAGTTCCAACTCCCCTGCCAAAGGCAGGGACACCTCCCACCAGACCAGGTTGCTCAAAGCCCCATCCAACCTGTCATATGCCTTGCGTTGATAAAGTAGATGTCATCACTGCAAACACTTGCACAATATCTAGACAGTTTGAGATACGCTTCCACCACCTTAATTGCACAGTGGTATACCAAAAGTCAGCAGCTGAATTGCAATGGCATCTCAGTGCAGTAAGAATGGATCAAGATCCCATAGCTCTAGGTACTATGGAAAAACTTCCAGATAAGCTCAGACAGTCCCTGAAAATCCCGGTCATCTTTGTCCTACCTATGGGTTCCCTGGTTTGAGAGGTGTTCTTCTGTGAACTAGCATTTGGAGCAGAAGACTGCCAGCATGGGCCTTGTTCTCGTGTCCCTATCACACAACCAAAACCACCGCTGGCGCTATCTGCCCTCCCTGCTTACAGCTTTCACAGGGGATACATCTATACCGCAAACTCAGAAGGACCAGGGCACAGCTTTGATCCATGAGCTCTGAGGTTGTGTAGCTGCTAGGACACTCCCAGGCATGGCACCGGCCTGTCCCAGCTAGCGCTCTCCCAGACGATGCTCGGGCACGCTTGGGAGACAGGGAAGGCCAAGGACTGTTCCCAGTAGGCCGTCTGGATGAGGCCACCTGCTCGGGACACTGGAATGGGGGAAAAGAGTTGAATCATGTGGATATGAGTCATGATACGCTACTTTGTGTTTGGGTTGTTTTATTTTCTAGCCATAGCAAGAGACGCTGGGGAATGAACGGTCACTCTTCCTGAGGCACTGAGCTACTCTTCCTGAAAAAAAAAAAAAAAAAAAAGTTGCTTACTGAAAATAGCACTTTGGTGAGAACATGCAAAGAGAAAGCTCCTTGCTTTTGACTAGGTTTGCCCTGCGCTGTGGCTAAGCTGAGGACTCCAGTCTCTCGGGCTGCCGTCCAGCTGGATTCCGCAGCAATTCATTCACTAGAAAAAGTAGAAAAAGAAACAGGAAAAAACTCTATGAGGTTTCCATGGCTACTGGACTGTGTACTTTCTTCTGACCATTATCACAGATTTTGCCATCCAAACAAGCAACAGATGTCAGAAATAATGTTTGGGTTTGGTGAGCAGTAGTTTCAGATACACCATAGGGAAAGGTGCTGTCTCTGAGCCCAAGCAAGCGGCACATTTTCATCTGTGGGCAAAACACAAAGCATAGACATCCAGACTTCTAAACGCTGTCCCTAGAGCTCCTCTTCAGTAATATTTCCCAGTTATGCTGAACTTCTAAATCTGATGTTCTTTTGCAATGGTAGTTGAAAATAGCAGGTCAAGAGTAGCACCGCATAAGGTTTTCTGAAGGACTAACATATATTAAAAATTACAGCATTTTGTAGAGAAATGGCGCAATCTTTGACTTTAATATTCTAGAAAAATGAAGACAGGACAGAAATAAAAGCCATGTAATCGGTTCCTCTTATCAGTGATGCTGGACTGTAGGGCAGATTGTCCTATGTATTCATTTATGATATATTCAAGAGCAACAGGTGGAAGTACAAATGGTTTACTTCTTCATTGCCCTGTATGCATGGTCAGCTTATCACTATTGTTCAGATAACATAAAATACAGCTTAAAAGAAAGAACTCTCAAAATTTTCATTAACCATGAACCCTCTACGTGCTTTCCTATTATTCTATTTCATCCTACTTCCCTGTTACAGCCCCCATGCGCTGGTCCACTTTTTGGAGCAATACCTGGATTCTGCATTTGCTACAGAGCCTCTTCTTCCCTCGCTTCCCTGTTTTAGATGAGTTCATTTCTTTAACACACAGGCAGTTTCAGTCCTACAGGTTTTAGGACTGAAGCGTTCTATAGAGAACTTCAAATCTCTGCCCAAATTTCAAGCCTGTAGTGTAAGGACTTTGCTAAACCAGAACCTCAGGGCTGTTGATTTACTGTTGTTGTAACTCACACTTTTTTGCCAAAGTATAATAGATCAAAAAAAACCAACCCAGAGAGTTTCCTTACATATCTTTGCTGGCTAAAAAGTCTTCATGAACCGCAAGCTACTCAATAGTTAATAATAGCAAGGTTCTCCCCCCAACACTTGGTTTGAAAGGACTACAAACTCTGAGTCATTGCACAGTTGATTTGAGCTTAACCCTAATAGCTCTGTTATGTCGTGGCTTATTCTTAAATCTTCTTGGAAGCAGGGGAGCGTCAACAATAAACTTGTAAGGTTTAACACTCTAACACCAGGTAAACTGCTTTATCTCAATTAAAAATATCAGTAGTGTCCTTTCCACTGCATCACAGAGCTGTAAAGTAACGCTGGAGCAAAAGCATGTGCCTGCTGGTATATGCCTGAAGAGGTTCTGGGAATTAATTCTGCTTTGCAGAACTATTCCAGTTATTCATGTGACTCAGCGGCTGAGACCGGGATCTTCCTGCGCTCACATGGTGACGTGCTGATTCAGGCTGGGTCAGCAGCTCGGGATAGGAGAGACACCTTATCAAAAGAAAAGCCCTCTTTGGGGACAGGGTCTCCCAGTAGCTGCAAAGGAAATTTCCGTTGCGCTATCTGCGCTGGTCCGGCGGGGCAAGATTAGCAAGTTATTATTAGATCTGGATGGTTTTCTTTACTCTGGGTAAGAAGGGAATCATTCTTTTCAACCAATAAGATATTTCTCAGTGCTGCTGCTGTGATGCCTGCCCAGATGTGATCTCAGGGCTAAAGGCTAGCACTGTATCAAAGGCAGACAGTACTCTGCACCTCTGCTTTCGGAATCATACCAAAGAGTATTTCAGCCACACTCGGTACTCGAGTTTTATTTGTAAATGTTTTAGAAAGGATTGATACCTGACTATCCCTTGGTACACACATGTTACAGACAGGAACAGTAAATTGTAAGTCATTTATCAGCACCCCCTAGACTCGTTCAACTTTGTATGTAAAGACTGATCGAGACATTCATAATAGATTAACCCTTTATAAACCAATCGCAAATAGTATCTCGACCGACAGGGCACTCATCAGCCCCATTGTGAGCAGCAGATAGGAATTATCTGATTAAAAGCGGCATCTCGGATGGAGACCTGAGCATCGCAGCCAGTCACTCCACACTCTCTCTGTGGATTACACAGTCAAGGGAGTGAGTTGAGTCCTCCAAAAGCAAACATCTGAAATAGGTCTATCAAATGGAAGCCAAAACATTTTAACTGACCTGCCCAGGATCTTACAAAACAGACTGTGGCAGATCAAGAAGACGACTCACATTTTCTAATTGTTGTCCTTATTCTCAGTCCATGAGCCCACAGCTGCCCTATAATCACATAATCACGGTTCTCCAATTCTTCAGTGAAGCTGTGAATGCATTTAATCAACAGTCTTAAATCTGCCAGCTCCAGAAAAACAGACTTCCTTTAATATTATGCACAATCTAGTCTTTTTGTAGGAGCAGCAGTGTAATCAATATAATCTCAGCCACCTAAACATCACAGTATACAGAAATACCTGCTAAAGTACAGGGGTTACACCTCGCACCAAGTCCTATGTTTTTACACTCCATCCTGATACAAATAGCAATTACAAAGTATTTTTGCAACGTATTGTACCAACTGCAATATCAAAGCATCTACCTACTGTCCCTCCTCAGCCTCCCTCCCCTCCCCTTACAGTTGGATTTTCTCTTTCAAGAGACATTCTCTTCTGTCTGCTCTGCTGCTACTTCTCCCACAACAAATGGTACACTCAAAATATAGGGGAAACAGTATATTTAACCCCTCCAATGGGTAAAAGAATAATGACATCAGCCCATGTGAATTTAAAAAAAAGCCATCTGCTGACACAGGCTTTAATGGATATCAATGGATTGGAGCAGAAGGAGATACTGTCTATAAAACTGAAAACAAGTCTGTCCGTAATAGAAAGGAAAGGGGAAAAAAAAATAATCTAAAACTATCTCAGGATGTTCTCCCTTTCCACCCTGAAGATCTGGAAGACTTCTTATTACTTGTCAAATTACAGCTGTTGACGTAGGTACAGCCTCTCACAACTGCCTCCAGTCCATAAAGCTGTGAACTCCTACCAAGAAGAGAGCATAAATATTTTTATCTGCGTGAAAAACTTCAACACCAGGTACTCAGAGGCATAAATCCACATGGTATTTGAGGGTTAAAAAACAGAGGAAAACTGCAGCCTGGGAAAATTAGGGGCTTTCCATTCCCGGTGTAATGAAACGACAGATTTAAAGTTCAGAGTGAGAAAAGTCATTGAAAAGAATTAGATTTCAAGCTTCCTGAGACACACAGGCTTTGTTTTTCATGGCTATTGATAAATCTATCAGTCTCCCGATTACTGTGCCCCCACCCCCTGAAAAACCCTCTAAAAAAAGGAATTCTCTGCCTTAATTGGAAGGAAAAGGGTTTAAAGAATAACCACTGTAAGGTCTCTCTGAAGAAGGAAAGTCCCTGGAGGCAAAACAATAATTGGTTTTGACCTTCCGCAGTTAAGGAGGCGTTGGTAAAGACGAGACTTAAACACAGCCTGACAACTGTGAGTTCCAATCAAATTCAGAAAGAGACGGAAATTGGATAAGCAAATTCCTTTTTGTTCATGACCCCGCTCCTGCTTTCCTTTCCCCCTGCAGCATGACACATCAGAATCTTTCCTGCGTACCATAAATCACTGGCAAGACAGCAGTAGCCTTTGAATAGCTGTCTTATGTTACGTTCAGATCTTCCAGACAAGCAGCATTAGCAGTCCCCTCTCTGCTCTGGACCAGCAGACCCGTTAGGCGCAGCACAAAGGCTAGCTGCAGCAAGGAAGGAAGCAGCGTGATTTCATTGCTGTTTTCAGCACGGTGTAAATTCCCTCGCTCAGAGTTTGGAAGAACTCTTCGCATTAGCACTAGTAGCCGCTTGCCAATTTAACAAAATTTGCTTTTGAATGCAGAAACCCACAATCCTCATTCTGTCAGAAGCTGCAGCTGACAAAATGCTTTCCTTTTCATAAATCGGAGCTCGTAGAGGACACTCTTTTGCCATTCCCCACCACTGCTCCGGGAAACGTCATGTTTCCTGTGTTATCTTCCGCATGGCAAATGCATCTTGTCTCGGTGTCCCTGCAAACTCCTGGCAGCAGCTGGAGACACCTACACACTTTCCACAGCTTGTGCCTGTCGATACTCATCCTCCCCGCTCAGCACAGCCACGCCGGCCAAGTGCCCTCCAGCTTGCCAAGGCCAACTCAGGCTCCTCCTATTATTTGTTACCTGCAAACTCTAACGATTTTAGGTAAAACAGAGAAGTCGAACCTCGTTTTTCTGTTGTAAGGACATCTTAAGTTAATAATGCCTCCAAGGCCCGCAGAGCAAAGTTTTCCTAAACAATGGCCCTGAATGCAAACTTACAATTGAATGTTGTTATACTTTAAAAAATAAGAGGAAAGAGAAGCAGCAACACAAAGACCACAGACCAAATAAAAAGTGGTGAAGAATTTTTCCACCTTAAATGGCCAGCCAATATGAGATGGTCACCACTGAAACCCGACTCATGTAATTTGCAGATATGACTCACAAGAGTTGGAGGTCCAAAAGCAATAAGAGCACAGCTTGGAGAGATATCAAGACTTTGGAGACAAAAATTAGTTATTTTTAGGGTCTGATGAGACAGAGGTGAGAGTGTAAGAGGTCCCCGGTAAGGTAAGTGTGATGTCCAGGTATTTTCTCAAAGTTGAAATGGTTTCACTTTCTCCTGGAAAGGAGCTGAAAGCTGGGAATGGCTTCATACGGGTAGAGTTACATGAATTACGAGCAGTAGGACTGTCCCAGAATGCCAGCTCCACACGCTTTGACCTTTACTCAAGTTTTGGGAAAAGTTGCTTCTTACACGTGCCTCCTTCAGCTGAACGTAACTCCTGTCACCATTAGCCGTGGCTCTTCCAGCCTTTTAGGTGTCCCGACCGCTGACTCCTGCTGAGTCTATGGAAAGGACTCAGTCCCAGGAGCGGTCCCTTGCTCTTTTAGGTCAGAAGTGCCCAAAGAGTCAATGTGACATTCAGAGCCTGACAGCAAAGCAGAATATCCTGACGGTATCCAAGCCACGCTGCAGCTGCTGCAAGTCAGCAACGCTCAGACTCTGACCTGGCACCTTACGCGCCCTCTGAGACCAGAGGCGTTTGGCCCAAGCCTACTCCCAGCGAGCAGCAAACCACCAGTGCACAAAGTGCAACCGCAGCTCATCTTTGGAAGGACCAGATTTGGAACACATTTCAGAATCGCAGACCTCTACTGTTTGCGTCCTCCAAGTCTCTGCTACCAAGATGCTTCCCAAGCATGAGTCCTACTCTGTCTTACTCCTATTTAAAAAGATGTGATTAATTCACTTTGATTTGGGGAAATCCAGCAACTGACGACTCTCCTTCTGGCTCTGAATTTCATTCCACGACCTCAGACTTCTACGATGCACTGCTCCCAGTTTTTCTCTCCTGTCCTTAGGAAGTATTAGGGACTATGACCAGGAGGCACAAATTAGAAGGAGAATGGACTCTTGTCTATAATAATGTTCAAGCTGTAGGTAGGCAATGGGAATTAATAAAACTGGAACAGGCTCAGCACTGGCACTTTATGTAGGACAATACGTACCTCCTGAGCCGGGTCATGTACCTAGCACGTCCTTGCTGAAGTGCCAGCTTTGCAGAGGAATGCTGACACTCACAGGGGTGCTGCTATGTACTATAGTAGTGCAGAGGCTTCTGCAAAGAGCCAGCAAGGCAGGTTAGCTGGGAGCATATCAAAAAATCTATAAATAACATTCTATAAACAAGGTTCCATAAAAGACCTAAAAATACCAAGAGGGCAGTTTGGCAGTTGTTGGGGGGGTTTAAGTTATTTTATTTATTTGTGCAGTTTTACTGAATGGGAATGAAGCTTTAGAGGCAGATAAGAAAAGAGAAAAACCTAATATTCAAACTGCAAGATGCTGTGTGCCTTTAACACCCCTAGAAATCAAAGGTGCTGAGTTCCCATCACAGTGGCACAACATGGCCCAAAACCCTGGTCCTAAACCATCGCTGACGATTTACAGTTGTCATTTGACACTTGCTCAGTGCTAAGAAAGGATGATCCTCGATCCCAAGAAGTCTCAATTTAAGTAGCAAGGAATTCTTGTAAGCTTTTTTGTTTCTGTTTCTTGTTTCTAATTTCAATTTGCATGGTTTATATTTTGCAGCACTTAATAGTGAAACAACAGGCTTCAGCCATTGATCTCAAAATAATTCAAAAAAAACCCACACTGTTTTAAGAAGACAAACCAGAGCCTTAGCACACTGAAGCAATTTACTCGAGCTACCTGGGCAAGGCAGTGGCAGAAAGAGCCCAGTCTCTGCCGTCATGAGCAAGGCCATAGTGACTCCTCCACATCTTCTATTTTCAACACTAGGAGTTGCAAGAAGGGGAGCCCATCATGGCAGGGGCGACATGAGAGCAGGAAATGAGCCAAAACAAGTGTCTTGAGCGTCACTTCGTAACACAGGAGCAGGGTAGAGTTTTCTATCACCATCTTTTAGCTCTCCCCATTAAGTGCTATAGCGGTTTCTCTTAAGAGGAGGTCAGATGAGGACCCGAGACAAACAATTTTCACATACTGTTCCAGCATAAGGCCGCAGAGCAGAGCCTACCAGAGCCTTGCCTTCTGCATGGCACCTCAAGTTTGAGATCTCCTCAATTATCCATATGCAGCTGTTCCGGGAAAACACGCCATGCTGCTGGGGTGCGAGCGTGTCTGCAGAGTCACGCCATGGCACAGAGGCGGCTCTCTTGACTTGGAGGGCACTTTGCCCTGCATATCGTTTTAGGTCACCACATTCGTTTTCAAGGTTGCCCGAGTCCCTCAAATGTACATTTTAAAGATCATCAAGGCAGAAGCTGCTGTGCTGTCAGTGACACCTCTGTCGAATTACGCTCTCCTCTAAGAGGGGGGCAACCGAGCTTTCCCCTGTCCAGACATCCATGCTATGAGAATGACACACCGCCAGTCACACTGTTCACACCAACTGTGGCAGTAAACTTTCTTTCAACTTTGACATTTAGTTCCTGTACAGTGACTCATGGCCGCCTATGATGCTCCGTTTAGGGATGCAAGACTCAAAAGCCAATGCAGAAAAATCAGCAAGCTACAGAAATCAGAAAGAAGCATTTGCTGAAACATGGCACCTCATCATTTTTATATACTGCAGGGAAGAAACAATAGATGAGGGCAAGTTCCAGTTACTATGGCTTTTTGCAGATAGAAGCTGGCAATTTATATTTAAAGAACCCTTTACTAAGTGTGCTTTTACCTAGTGTACATTTTAAAAACAGTCTACCAGTCAATGGTGTCACCAAAACCATTTAGCTTAACAAAACCATCAGGTCTTCCAGTTTTCAGAGTTTTAGCAAAAAAATGGGAGCACAAAGTTGTTTTAGAGTGCATTGAATAAAACTACAAAGAGTACCACATGCATAAAATACAACTACCTAAATTCCTTATTTTGTTCAGCCTATTTATAACCCTTGACTGACTTACAGCTCCTGAGAGAAACTTGTGCGATGAATGACAATTCACGTCCCTTCTGACCAGGTCTGAGGTTTCTCAGGGGAGGTGGTAGGTGACAGCAGCGAACGCGTTCTGTTTCTAAAGGAACAGTGAAGCATGTGGGTACGGGGCTCTATTGTCGTCCTGAGGAATCCACCATGGTGAAGCCAGGACATCAACCACAGCTGAGCCAGAGACAACCAAGTCCCCTCCGCCTGCCCCTTCTAAATTTAAAAGCTATGTTCTGGGTCTATTTATGTAGCTGGTGCTGAGAGAGCACTAGGAAAAAACAATAATTCTTAAAATCCTAAATTAACTTTCTATATGTGGGTGTCTAGAATTACTTCACAGATACCAATTAGGACAAACATGGTTGTATATAAGTTAAAAATTTTGGTTTTGTAGGTATTACAGAGTGTTTTCTTAGGCTGAGTGAAGACATTTAGAAGACAAAGTAACACACAATTTAGCAATTAGCATTTACTTAACATGTACATGATGTACAAACACATCTTACAAGGACGTGCTCTCACCTTCTCAGAGAGTGAAAAGATGGTCCTTTGAAACTTTTAATTTCACAAGGAATACTTCCTCATACCTTCAATGTATATATGAAGCCATGAAACCTACTTTACAGATGGAGCTGAGCTGTGAGGTCAAAGACAGCTCACAGATTCTCAGAGCAGTAGCTGGTGTCAGCTAGAAGAGCTCTTGATTACTGCTGAGCTACGATGACTTCACCAGCTGAAGAACAGCCCAGAGCGCCCAAGTTTGCCTTAAGTTTCCACCTATAGGCGTAAAAAGCATTACCAAACTCCTGCAGCAGAAAATCTGTAAACAGCTGAATGAGGGCATATACGTATCTGCTGACTGGAAAATGTCCAAGTTAACCTACTCAGAAACCCAGCTCCTTTCCCTCCTCTTGCATCACAGAATTATTTATTTGCCTAAAGGCAGTTTGAGGCAATTAGTATATTCAAAGGTTGGTATTAAGACTGCTATTGATAGTGGCGTGGGGAAGAAAATTGCACTGAACGTCAGTAATCTGAGCATTTTTGGACTAGAACAGTGTTCAGATTAATGAACGTCAATGCTATTTCAAGGTTATGTTTGCTAATATTAGTATGTAGTCAGACATACCAGAGTGCTGCTTTTTTTTTTTTTTTTCCCTATTTTTCCTTAAAGCCAAAGTTTTGACTTAAGACAAAATGCAGCCATGGCAGCAGGAGTGGCAGAGGGGATAACACATTCCCATTCTGCTGGCCAAGACATTTGGATTAGCAGGTTTTGGAAGAAAGAGGTTTCAGTATATTTAATTAACTTGTCTTAGAGTTCTTGATCTTGTTTCAAACCACTCAACCCTTAAGGTCTCTCATGAGTCAATGTTTCTAACCCAAGACTTGCAGGGGAATTTTTGAATGCAGTTAAGGAGTTTAGGATCTTGCTAGTTTGGGGATGAACTTATACTCCTGAAAGGTGTAAAAGAAAAAAAAAAAAAAGAAAATTATTCTCCAGAACCTGAGTACTTGTCAACAGGTATAGCTAATCATAACTTACTGTTTCACCTGAATATTTACCAAGGTAGGAATAAGCAATATAATTGTTTCTCTTATTTCCAGCTGAAGTGTTATCATTTTTTTGCTTCCCTCCAACTTGGAAATAATTTTCTAAGCTCTAAAAAGTCTCAATATTTGTATTTTATGTAAGCAGTTTGGAAAGGTCAGGCCTAAGCATTTGATATAAGTAACAAACCCCAGTTATTAGACGCCATTGGAAAACTAGACACTAAAATGTGCTCGGGCACGCTGTTCAAGTGATGCTTATCCAAAGTTATGCCTTCTGTGCCTCAGTCAGACCACCATGGCAGAGATCGTGTCAGTGCTTCCACTGTAAACTTGAAATACAGTTTATAAATGAACCTGAAAGCCAAGAAGCAGCTTTGACAAGGGCATATCCATTGCAGTGCAGAGCTGTACCAGAAGCAGCTCACACAAAGAAGGAGCTGGAAATACAAATTCAAGCTGGATTTTGTGCATTTGCATGAAGAAACCTGGGAGAAATGGCAAATGGTGGGAAGGTCCTGTACACCAGCTCCTGCAGTCCTGTGCTCACGTAACCAGCCCTCAGGAGGGTTAACCTGGCGTGGGAGTGAACGCACTGTGGTCAGGATTTACAGTGTCGAGGAAAAGGGTGAGAAAATCGTGGACGCTGGCTCTCTTTCGTCCACCTCCCCTCCCCAGGTCCTGCCTATAGCTCCCGTTTACTCAGCCTGACAAGCCTGCGGTGCAGGAGGATGGGACAGTAATTCCCCTTATGCATTTTTTTGTTGTTCCTGAGGGATGAAGTGCTGAAATAGAAACATCTTGGGCTGTGCCTAAACTCCCTTGCTTCAACACAGGCTTGAGCTTCACACAGCCAAGCAGCTGGACCTCATTGCAGCTGGACTTCAGGACAGAGGCGGTGTGGGAGCCAGGTCTCCCCTTCTACCACGTTTCTGTGCCCGGAGGCCAGCTGGCCAGCTGGGTTCTGACAGGACAGAGCCCACAGAGAAGAGGCAGAAGAGCAGTCTCATGCGTTCTTCCACTTGGCACAGCCTTTGGAGAAGCCTCCGGCACTTGGTATCACACAAATATTGTAGACAACCCTGACCTTGCTGCGAAACATCTGTTTAACAAACCATCACCCGTGGATTTCCAGAAGGAATTATATCGTGGAGATATTTTGCTTTTATTTATAGTAAAGCCATTAAAGGGTCACAGCGTGCCAACAGTACTGTGGTGGTACACAAGCTATCACAAGAGCTTTCTTTTCTAAGTGGGAGGAAAAAACAAGTCTGCCACAGCTTTGTGGGGTATTTGCAGGCAGAGGGTGACCTGACAGTGACCAACATACTTAGCTGACATATTCTGCTCTTTACACAGATTACATCATACAATCTACGTGTTGCTGATTTGCTACCTAATGCTAGTCATTAAATAAATATTAATCCGATAGGTGGGCATCTTAACCAGGCATGCAAAAATAACACCAGATGTAAAGAAACAACTTAGGTATTACACACACACAAGCAGGTAACACAGCAACGCAAAGGGACTGGCGGGTACAGCAGTCTGGTATCATTAGAGTAGGTAAAGGTACATCCTGAACACAAAAAAAAAGCCCACCTCCCTGAAAAGTCCCCCAATTTAATAGACAGCTTTTTTGTTTGCAGGTAGACATTTATAGTTTGCGAAACCTGAAGTCATTGAGGTTGCTTGATAAATAAATAGGAATTGCTTGACAGATGCTGGGGTTAGGGAGGAAGGGTATAATGCTTTCTATTGCAATCTCTATAGGTTTTTATAGTATATCATACTATCTAGTTGCTGTCTGGTAGTCCCTTAAAAATAACCTCTTACATCTTTCACATAAGATCCTTTCCTCATATAATTTCATCTTATGACATTTCGTAGAAATGCAGCCACCTTCCCAAATTCAAGTGATGAGCCTTCAGTTTCTTCAACAACACATTAAGTATGGTACAGGTACTCTAATTTGGGGTCAATTTCAATTCTTAAAAAACAAATTACTCATAGTACGTGTTCAGCTCATTATCCATGTGGGAGTAAGGGAGTGAGAAGTATTACTGTTTACCCATCTAACCGCTCTGAAACTAGCAGATTTCCCCCACACTGCTGTACTACTTTTCTTCCATCATGACGCCAAAAAGATAACTTGCAAATAATACTCTATGACCAACTCTGCTAAGAGATAACCTTCACAGTTAAATAGACTGGTGGCTATGTATGTATATATGTGCAACAAGGTATGTATATGTATGCAAGACCATATTCACCTTTCTGACTTCAAACTCAGGACCTTACCCTGGGTACTGAAGAATTCTTTATTCTGCTATTCCCACCCCCCTGAACTGTCCAGTTTGCAATAAAGGCCATTAAAAACTGCTATAAAGCCAAAGGGGCACTGAAACATATGGTTACCTTCAACCAGTCCAAATAACAAAGACCCAGAGATCCTGATTTTCTGTTGCAAAGAGGCAACATTCGGGAAATGTCTGGAAAGAGCACCATGGTTTTTTTGGCTGGATGACTCTAGAAGAAACACGTGAAAGGAAGCAATGGCAGCCTGCTCCGTCACTGTTGAGATGACTGATCCAACATGCCGATGTGACAGCGGAAAGGACCTCAGATCTGCCTGATAGACTAGCAATTCATAACCTAAGGTATTTTAAAGACCAAGTTGCTGGAAATGAAGAGCATTCAGCTACCACAAGCTAAGTCCTCAAGGTGTTAAGCAGATTTTTCAGAGAACCTAAGAGTCATCTCTGAATCACTGGGAGATTCACCATCTAAAATCCTCTAGGGCATTCTGGAGGATGATCCCTTCCATACTATGCAATTTTGCTGTTAAAAACCAAATATTGTCCCTATTTTACATCCCAAAATTTCACTCAAGTTTAAAATTTTCCTTTAACCCATCCCCCACTATTTTCAAATTGAAATGGTCTTACTTTTATCCAAAACTAATTGATCTACTAAACAATTTACTAACAACTGGACTTAGTGTGATCACAGAAGTAAGCAGTTTTGCACCAGGAAGGACTCTCTCCTGTTTGACAGTGGGTCCATCTAATCTTCTGTCACCGACATTTCCACGGCAGGTACCCAGCACCAAGTCCTGCCCTCCCATTGAGTATTAAACCGCTGATCACACCAGGATGCCCACCACTGCCTGCAGCTGGACCAGAAGCTCATGAACAAGCCCAGCGATCATCCATACACACGTTTGCATTTTAGTCTTGCTGAAGACACTAGTAATAACCCAGTATCCCACTCCGCAGATTCTGTACCATGAACACCTCCACGGTGAACACCTCTGTCACCACATAGAGAGGGTTTGGAGAGCAGGAGGAAAACGGTCTGCTGTGGACACTGCAGACCTTTGTCCAGGTCTGGCTTTTAAAGCAGGAACAGCAGCATTTCCCATTTGGTGTATGATGCCACTCTCCTTCCCACGCACGAGCATGGAATTTGTCGACATGGTGGGAGATGAACGTTAATCTCAGTGCAGCGTCTCTCATCTTACTGCCTTTTAAAACCGAGATGAAGACTGTGCTGTTACTGTTCTCCTGCCTTTAAACAAGCCCTTTCATTTTGGTGCCTTGTGCAGGGCTTTTTGTTTTGCCTTTGGCTTCCTTTTGACTTTGATTCTTTTGTGAGAGTTTTCATCCCCCTTCTAGATGTCCCACCCACTCAGCATCACTTGAAATGAAAAGATTAGATGTCAACTAGTCTCCAAGTACAGAATAAAAAGAGAACAACAAATTCTACCAAGGGTCTCACTCAGACTGTAAAAATAAAAGATGAGTTTGTATTGGCAAAGGCATCTCTTGATCTGTTAATATCAAGGAAGACAAAATTATCTGTGTTCTTTGTGAAGCAGCAGTTGTTTTAGTGGGGAAGGAAGCCAAGACAGCTGTTAGATAGTTCAGTACAAAATACTGACAGTGACACACCAACAACAACACCAGCAGTGAGGGACTCGGCCAACCCGCCACAACACCAAATATTATTAATGCTGCTGCTTTTAAAAAGTTCGACAAACTGCAATAATTTAACATTTTCGGAGTGAAAGATGACTTTTTAGTTCATCTTGGCTTACTGCACTTAAAGGATACCGCAGAAAGGGCAGCAAAATCTCTCAGATACAAAAGACACTGTTGAGAACAAGGAAGCGGGTCTTGGTCAGCGCTCAAGATTAAGTGGGGAAGGAGCGGTCCGTGTTTAGTTTGGATGCAGGACTTCACTCCTTTGAGGAAGGAGAGGCCGTGAGATTTCAACAGCTTTTGAGGAGTCCTCAGCTTAAGCTACTTGAACAAATGGCTTTGTCCACATGACCTGCGGCGTACCCAACCCCATGACAAAGGATTATGAAATCATTTTTTCCACTTCCTTCAGGCAGGATGAAAGACGGCGTGCACTGCGGTCAGGAGCAAACCGGAGGTTCCTGACTGGGACCTCGCTCTCACCCTGTCATCTTGCTCTGGTGACTTGACCTCTCCTGCACATCATTTTCTCCATTTGTTCTGACTTCCCAGGAAGGGTTTATTTGCAGTTCTTCAAGACTTTCAGATACAGATAATATCTAAACACAAAGAATTTAACTCTGCTTTCAGTCACCCTTCTCATACACACCACCAGGAGCAAATAGGCTTGAACCCATACAGCTACAGCCGAGTTGCACGTTAGGCTCAGCAACAGAGATGTCAGGGAGCAAAATTTGGCCCATCAGCACGAGCTCCAGCCACCAGTGCAATGCAAGCTGTTGAAGACTGCAATAAACTTGCTCTCTGGCCTTATTTGGAAGGTTTCATGTCCAATTTCTCCCCTTCCAGGCCCCCTGCGTCCTCTGGAAAAGCTTTCCTTTGCTCAACTACACCCTTCTACATGGCACTCTACTTTTCTCTCCAGTTGCACCTTCAAAGCTTTTCTAACTCCAATTACTGTCTAAATTGTATTTATGGCGGAAAAAAAAGTCATTTTCTTTGAGTGCAGAATTACGTGTTGGCTGTTTTCTTATGGATTTGGATCATAAAAGAACTTACGAGAAACAAAATACAAACTTACAGCCCAGCTTGGCTGAAAGTCACAGCCTTTGTCCTGCATCAGTGGATGGAGTAGAGAACGGAGTGCGATACATTTTTTATAATAAGGAACAAGACCCCACAGGTCTGATGGAAACCAAAGTCCTCCACCCCACCAACAGAAAGCTCCCACTGATGCTATGGGCCTGTTCCAAAATGGAACTTAGCCCTAGATCTCCCAAAACACTCGTTGCTTACCCTTGCGGAGAAATTATAATGAACACCCTTTTCACAGCATCAGTGACTTCTGCAACCTTTTCCACCCTCTCTCTTTTTATAAGGGATGCATCACATCCTAAATTCTGTAACAGATGTTCTTTACAAGGCAAGAAAAACTTACAATGAGTGGTTTGTGGATAGGGAACTCATACTTTTCAAAACTCTGGTTTTGCATGTGTATACAGCTCGCCTGCAGCATGCACAAACTCAGTGAAAATTCCTGAGATCCTCCAACCTGCGAGTGGGAACTTTCCCAAGACAGAAGTGGATTTGACAAGTCAGCAAGTAAAGAGAGATAATTTTTAGAATCTGAAAGTCACTAGAAATACTTAAATATCCACAGCAAAATTCACTTTCGGTGTAAGTTATTTCATATTCCAGTTCTGTGCTGTGGTTCAGCAAGGTTTTTACTCAGGGAGCAGATCTTTTTTACTCATCAGATTGAAGATAACCTTGCCAAATGGGAATTTTTAAGAAGCTGCCCACTGAATTCAAGGGAGATGAAAGTAAAGTTGCAGTTCTAACAGCAATATCACTTGACAAAGTCTTTGGCATTTTATACCTAAAAAACTTTTGTGCAACTTCTCTTAGTATTTTCAACAGCTGGATATTTTACTGTATTCATACACGGATCCAAATATAAATAGTAGTTTCTCTACTGACCCACATACTTGGCCTATATTCAGAGTCTTTTAAGATGTTTCCATTAGCTGCAGAACAGTGTCAGGTATTTCTCCAGTGTAATCTTATTTATGACGTCCCGTTTCCCAGAACAAAACAAGACTAGATCAACTGGAGTCGGGCTCTTTCCTCGCAGTTGAAAGGCTCTTTTCCTCCTCTCCTCCCCGGCCACATACCTTTATCCTCAGTATCTTTCACACCCATGTTTTCAGTTCTCATTTCCAGTTTTTATTGTTTGTCTGCCTCCTCTCTGGCTAATCCCCAGTGCTTCTGCTCCCAGGGGCACATAGATTCCCTGAACAACCCCCTCTGCCCACAATGCTGAGTTTCAGCCTAGCTGGCAAATGATTGTTTCTTTGGGGGTAATGGCTCCTGCTTTACCTTTTTTTCCCCAAAATAATTCAACTGCTTTTTACATCTCTTCTGAATGAAGAAAAGTTGTCAAAACCTCTGGACTCAGTGTTATATGAAGGAAAGAAGAGTGAAAGAGATGAAAAGCCATAGCTGATGGGGGAAAGCGGGAAAATAAAAATCAAGGAAGGAAGCCAGAAGAAGCTGAGGCACATAGCTCCACACTTACTATTTTTTAATATTTTATAACTTCATTTACTGTACTCTTGACTCATCTGGTCTGTGAAATCTCCAGTCCAGAGAAATCAGAGTAACTGAATTAATCTAAGTACAAAAAAACACGGCTCAAATCCTCTGGCCTTTATCTGGGGAAGTCTTTCATTGGAGCTTTCAGCTGGAAAGAGACTGCAAGAATTTGTGGCTGTGGAGCATGCAGTTACAATAAATGCATAATTCATCATGGAGAGGTTTGCTAAAACCGTTAGGAATAAAATAAATGTTCTTCTTTCCTATTGAAAAGAGATGTCAGTTTTTCTCTTACCGTTACTCAAAGGGCTAGCCAGGCAGAATAAAGGCTTATTACATTAGAAAGCATATAGAGCCCTTTTATGAACTCTGGCTGCAGCCATTCTCTTTGTGAGACTCTTTGTTTCAATTTGTTTTTCAGCAGCTGTATCTGATCTGTATCTTGCACACTTTCATCCTGTGACAAAACACAGCTGCAAAGTGACTAGAAGTTCCTCATCTGTCCATCTCTGCATGTTCTCACAGATGGGATGGGTACCTATGAGAAGCACCAAAACCAACTTACGGGTGTTAAATCTGAGAAATAATTTTACACTGAGTCACAAGGTCTGGCTATCTCTCTGCTCATCTTTCTTGGAAGGATGAATGATAGCACCGTATCACAAAAGACACTGAAGTTCACCAGCATAAAGTGAAGGCAATTACTGGCATAACAGAGTGACTGGGATTGCAGCCCCTTGAAAACGGGGGTTTAGGACAGAAATATTTTGTTTTCAAATGCAGGATATAAAACTAATCACTATGTGTTTAATTTAAACCTTCCACTCTGAAAAATCCTTGACACTCAAACAGGAGTGGCAAGAGCACTTCAAGCATCTCATTGCCTGGTTTATAAAGGTATTATCATAGTTCACAGAATCATAGAATGGTTTAGGTTGGAAGGGACCTTGAAGATCACCTAGTCCCACCCCCTGCCATGGGCAGGGATACCTCCCCCCAGCCCAGGTTGCTCCAAGCCCTGTCCAACCTGGCCTTGAACACCTCCAGGGATGGGGCAGCCACAACTTCCCTGGGCAACCTGTTCCAGTGTCTCAGAGCGAAAAATTTCTTCCTAATATCTAATCTAAATCCCCCCTCTTCCAGTTTGAAGCCATTCCCCCTTGTCCTGTCACTACATGCCCTTGTGAAAAGTCCCTTGTTAATATTCCATTTAGACAAAGCTGCCTCAGGAGAAAATTGCATTTATGTAAATGCATCCCTATGTCTTCCCTACCACCCCCTACTCCCTCCCATTTCAGGAGTGCCACCCTTCACAAGCTAAGGAGGAGAGGAGACCCAATAACATTTGTAAGCCGGATGGGGGAACACAGAAGACATCATGCAGGAGCAGGCAGATATTACACAGTCAGGTTGCAATGAATTCAATGCATCTTGGACACCAAAGGAAGAGACACGAATATCCTAGGACTGCTAGACTTGCCATCTCCCTCAAAGTATTCCCTCTCGTGAAGTTTCCTAGTTTCTTGAAGCACATCCTCTATAATGAGCTGCTCACCACAGATGGGTTATCCCATTCCAACCCTACAAGGAGACCACTAGAAACAGCCACTTCCAAAACTCTCTGTTTGCTGCCCTGGTCAAGGGCTGCTGAAGAATCCCACAGCTGCCAATTGTGATTTACAAAGACAGAGCTAAGATACACTAATGACTGCAACTCTTACCACTAATTACCACTTATTCAGGCACTAATGGACTTCATTGGCCAATGCAAGTCAAATGTAAAAGCCTTTGCAATTGGAAAAAAAAAACATTTTAATTTATGAAACATTGTGGATCTCAGGCACTGATAAACATGCCCACATTTCTCTCCACGATTAAAAAAAGGAGTGCACACAGCAACACCAGCTGCACCTGCCTGCCTGCCCAGGTTTGACCTGGACTGCACCTATAAATTTTACTGGTATACTTACTTTGAGTTTAAATACAAACAGCAAAAAAATAGTAGACTAACAAACACCTTACAGTGGATGCAGTTCTCAGTCACAGGTTTGTTTCTTTTTTTTAAATCTAAGTATTAATCTCTTCTTCATGGAGGAAAACCGGCTGCAAGAGTTATACGAGGCAATACAAAAAGAAATGTATGATGAGCAATCAGGACACCTTGTTACCGAGAGGTAACACTCTGCTGCTGCTCTGTGTTGACAGAGATGGTTCTTTGGAGACTCTAGTACTGATGTGCTTCCAGAAATCCCACTGAAAGAAAGGAGTTTCACACTCATGGGGAATGGCACGGGCACCAGCAAATAGTACAGAAGGATACACATCATCTTGATCATTTATAATTTTCTTTGGGTTAGACAGTTTCATCCCCTGCTTTGTTTTACTCTTCCAGTGTGCTGCTTTCCTTTTGGTACATTGTTTGAGATAATTTATTGTTAAACTGATTCTAGCAGACACCTGGCAGGACCAGAAGGCAAGTCCTGCCACTTTGATTCACCAGAGAAAGAACTAAAACGCTGGGTGGAAAACGAGCTGAGCCCTGATAGTGTCCATGGATCCCGTGCAACAGGACCAGATTAGATAGTGACCCCTGTTTCAGATATCATGTTGGGATCACTTTCTATTGCTTTCATCATTTTTGTTTGCATCTTTTTAACAGGACTTTGAAGCTGAGGAGGCCTCATGTCCTATAGACTTGCTAGAAACGACGAGTTGAGTACATGAGAAAGAAAACAGTAACACAACCTTGTTCCCTTCCAGTTTTGCACCCCAGACTAATAAAACCATGCCGTCTTTAGAAGATACCAGACCAGATCCAGTCAGCTTGGTAGTGACTTCAAGGCTTTACTAAAGGTAGCCAAAAAATGGGACTTTTATCCCATGGTCTTAGATTCTGACACTGACATTTGTTATTCTGCTAATCAGACAGAAAAGCAAAATATCTAATATTTTGCAGAATGGAAACTCTGAGTTATTTTTAGCTGAAAGGCTCAAAATTAGTCCATTCAGAATTTCTACCTAATAATGTCAAACCATTCATATCTATAATTAATGTTTAATATCATAGTAATTTTCGGAAGCTAAAAAGAACTAAGTTCTGAAACAAGGAGTCAAAATGAAAGTTGCTGTTTCAATCTCGAGTAGTATAAATGTTTCCACTAAAAACTTCATCAAGATGAACTTCCTCCCAAATTCTAATTCTGCCAAAACAGCATTTTCCAAAAGAAATTTATTCTGTTAAAAAAAAAAACCCCAAACAACGCCAAACACAAAACCCCACCACAACACAAAACAAAAACCTGAAAACACAAAACCTGGCTGCCTAGCAGCCTCAACCTCTCTAAAAATAACCAAGCCAAGTCAAATCCACCCACATTCCCTCTCCATCACAAATGCTACCTCTCGTAATTTGATTACAAACCTCAGGGCACGCTGTGGTTTTGCTTCAAGCTGTAGGTCCTGGAGTCAGGTTGCTTACAGGAACACCCCATGGCTGACCTGCACTAGAAAGGATCTTCTCAGAAAGAATTTGCTCGACAGAAATACCAGTAGATCTGTCTTGGCAAACAGCTACCATGGACACCATAGAGCAGAAGAAGCTCTTTCCCCGAATGAACTGGTTTGAAGGTAGAATCCCATTCCCATCACAGCATCTGGCAGCACAGCTGTTGCTGATAGGTATGACTTTTTCCACTCTCTTGATGGACACAGCTGTGCCAGTAGAGCTTTCTGGTGTACATCACAGCTCTCAGTGAAGTGAGCAAGTGCCTCTCTTGCTTACAGGACTGAATTTGAAACCTATCTAATAACATTTGGGGATCTGAACTGAGAATTTTTCATTTGTGGGGTTGAGAGAATGCACTAGTTTAATTAAGAAACTAAAAGAAACCAAATTAAAAAGGAGCACCGTTTCCAGAAACTGATTTCAATACTCTTTTGAAAATTATTAATTATGTATCTAAAGTTTAACTTTTTACGTATGAACACTTCTTTCCATTTCTAGACAAAAGTAACACTTGGATATTCCTCCACATCTGAGGAACTGAACTTCACCTTATCATTTAGAGTTGTGCAAAATCCTCAACATTATTCTGATTTGGTAGCTTTGACATTCACTTTGCACCCGCTTTTCATGGGGGTGATTGACTTTAGTCAGAGGGAAAGCAAGGAAAAAAAGGGAGATCTGTGTTCCACACCGTGTTAGGCTGTAGCAGGATAGGAAAGACAAGAAGAGCACTGGTGTTTCTCGACTGCTATATGTTTGCAGGGAGGAGGTCTAGGGGAGGAGAGAAATCAGGTAACCGCTCTGTTGAAAAGAAAGGTGTTTCCGGGTCACCAAAGATTCCAGAATTACTCCAGCTTTTCTCCAGTCTTCTTTTCCACTGCAAAGACCAAAACCTGCCCCGTCAGATGCCAACCAAGCTGTTACTTGTTTTGTTTTGCAGGTTGCTAAGACACAGGGCTGTTTTTGCTTACTTGCCTCCCTTGGGCTATTTCACAACACTTTGTAATATACACTGCTCTTTTTTGTTGCACATCTGGTTTCGATTTTAGGTTTCAGAACCCCCTCTGAAAACTGAGATATTAGTTTTTCATATCTATCATCTAGACAAAGTGCATCAGCCTGTCAAACTGAGTGCACCGGTGAGACACATTTAACCCTCTCAAGTTACTCTCAAGTTACCCTCCAAAAAGCTATTTTCATTTGTTGTCGAGTTCAGACGGTGGAAGTAGCTCAAGTATTTTGTCTAATTTGCTGTGTGAAATTAGCTGCAACCACCATTAAATTTTAGGTATGAAATAAAACTACCCATTTGTTGAAGACATTACATTGGATAGGAAAACCCTCATGCCTCGCAAATGCCAGCAAAGAAAGAGTTGTGCAGTGGATTAATTGATCATCACCCCAGCAGATGCTCGACAACTTCTCCCAAAGCTTCTAGTCTTTCATTTTCCTTGGAAGCCACTACTCACAGAAAAGCAGCTAACTAGCACGGAGAGGGGTTCTCCGGTGTCTTTGAAAAATGGTGTTGCTGGATGGCAGAACAGCCCAACTTTGGGACGGCTGCAAACACATCCTCCAGTCCCAGCACGGCAGCTGGCCACGCTGAGGTACCAATGCCTCCAGTTGCAGGTAGGACAGACCCAGGTCTCACAACCCATCGTCATGGTCCATGTGGCTCATGAAGAGCTTCTCCACAGCACTGATCCACATACGAATAAACTGATGGGGATAACACGTGTTCCTGCTCTGCTGATATCCCTAAACCAAATGATCCTTACTGAAGTCCTCTCCCAAAGCCGTTGTCCGTACACCGCAAGCAAAGCTGTGACAGAGAGGAGGTGGGCAGAGCTAACAGCATTTCCTTAATCTTCACCCATCTGGTCCCAGAATTGCTTATAGTTGCAATTAAAATTTATATCACTAGGCTAAGGTCACTCAGAAAACTTATGCCAAGAACTACATACATTTGACACCCTGCAGAGAAAAGAAACTCTCTCTGCTTCATCCTGATAGTTTGCTCCCCCCACCACCCTGAGGATTTGTCTCCATGCCCTTCTTAAGCCATTCTGGTGACTATCTGATCCTATAAAATCGTATCTCTACAACCAGAGACCATGTTTTTCTTCATTTTTGGAAGGGATAAAGTCTGTTCTAATCAAATAATTCTAATCAAATTAAGCTAAGCTGGACCTCAGCCTTTGAAGTTGGAAAACCATACAAGCTTTGTACAACGTTGTTTCTTGTCTCTATACAGGTCTAAACATACGGCCAACATTCAGAAACAACGCATATAAAGCCCTGCTCCCTTTCTGGGCCTTCAAACACATTCGTATTGGTTCCCCTCCCGCTTGGTTGTTAACTTCCTCTCGTGCTTTCTCAAGAGTTGCTTCACAGGCCTCTTCTCCCACTTTTCATGTACAAATACTCCAGGGAATCCTCCTTTCTCGGTAGGACACGGGGTCCAGCAGGTTTCACAGCTCCTGGGCAAGGCCAGGGCAATTCACTCTGCTGGCCCTACAGGTTGTAGCCCGTGGTCCTCCCTGGCAGCACCAGTGCTGGGGAATTCCTCTAGCAAAGCAGGTTTGAACGACACGAGTCTTTCCAAGCATCTACAAAACTATCATTGAGAAAAAAAATACCAGCCAGGAAAAGCCGGTCTGGCACCTGCGCTTCGTGCAGGCTGCCACAGCCTGTCTGCTGCAGAGCTGGGGCTACCAGGGCAGGACTTGCAGGTGGGAAGAGTAAGGTCTTCCACAAGACATCCACCTTCTTCAGCAATACCAGACCAACTCTAAATCCACAAGCTTCACCTTGCAAACCTGAAGCGAATATACAATTCGAAGTCTGATTTTCACCCTTCTCCTGAAACCTATCCCAGCAGTTACCCAGGGAAGCGTGGAGGCCCCATCCCTGGAGGTGTTCAAGGCCAGGTTGGATGGGGCTTTGAGCAACCTGGTCTGGTGGGAGATGTCCCTGCCGATGGCAGGGGGGTTGGAATTAAATCATCTTTAAGGTTCCTTCCAACCTAAACCATTCTATGATTCACTCTGAAAAAGTAATCGATGCCACGGAGGCTCATACCATCGCAAAAGAAATTTGGAGACTCGCAAACATTTCCCTTATGGACAGACTGCCCTTTCCTAAACACAAGAGTACGGGAGGGGGTACCAAAGGAGCACTGCACCATGGAAGGGCTATAGGTTTTTAAGACCACACAGACTCCAAACCTCGGATATTTTAGAGGCCTGCCAAGCTCAGGACACGGTGCCAACAGCTGTACCTCAAGGAAACATCTCGGTGCTGTGGGGTTTCCTTCCTGAGAGGGCATTGAAAGCAGCTCAGCAGATGAAGGGAGGTGTCTGAGGGACAGCTGGGAAGCATAACGTGGGATCTTCTGTACCCCACCTTCTCCTACCTGCTGCCAGACATAGCAGAAGTCAGCAGAGCATGGCAGCAACCCCTCCTCCCGTACGGCACACTCCAGAGCTGGGCGAGGGCTAATTGCTACAGGGTCTCTGTGATCCACATAATCACAGGCATTGTGGTCCTGCGGTGCAGCAGAGATTGAGAGCGTATGGGACAAAAAGCCTGAGGAAAAACCTCATGATAAAGCATAGAGTTGGTCTCGTCATTACCCTGTCATAGCTTTTTAGATGCTCTGGGGGCAAAAAACGAAACAAAGGTATTAATAGCGGTAAACCACATCTTTCCATCTCTTTGCATCAAATCTAAACCAACCCGATGCTTGGAGCCCTCATATCCAATTCCCCCACACCCCTTTTTCTTTTGGTGTGGTCAGGCTTTCCCCCCACACAGCCTCTCGCCAGTTCAGCCCTGGAACGATGCAGGCAGCTCCCTCCACCCAGCGAGAGTCCTGCCCAAAAACGCTGTCCTCCTGCCGGCGTGAGCTCACCGTGACCTTTCAGCAAAGCACAGCCCTTCGTTCCTCCTCGTGTTTAGAGAGACTTGTGCAGCAGTGCCTTATTTTCAGCTTAACCAATTAATAACTCTTCCCGCAAGGCGAAACAGCGCCGGGCACTGCACCGGGTTCAGGCAAAGTGGCTTGTCCTGATGGATGGATGGTAGGTGAGGAGAGGGTTAAGAGTATCGTGGAGCAGTGGGGGCATAAGAGAGCTTGGTCTGGAAGCAGTTTAAGTAACCTTAGGAGAATCTGATACAGACCAAAGACACACAAGTACAGATGCATTTAATAGAAGCCTCTCTCTGCTCGAAATCTACAGCTGAGACTCATGCAGCAAAATGTGCTGTTTGGAACATACTGTGCTCCAACCACGATGGCTACAGGAGGAATCGGAGCCAGTATTATGTGCTGGTGCTCTTAAGGACTGAATGTTCACTTAGCACACACGTTTGGGGAATGTATATTTATGCATACATTTTGGGATGCAGCACATCCCATCGCGAACTTGGACAGCAACTTGCTCTTCCATCTAAGAATTCGTCTATTAAGAAATCCCAGTGTTGTGTAAGTAAGGGCACAGCCCCGACGTGCTGTTCCAGCAGCAGCTGAGCCAGGTTAAGAGGTTACCACCTCCAGCCTGCCCACAGCTGTTTATCCACTGCCCCCCATTAGGGGTTACCACCCTTTTCCATGAGCCACATAACCACATGTGCGGACACTCCCAAATCTGGCTCTGTCAGAATGATCCAGCTTAGCTTAAATACTTTTTAGTAGGTTTATTGTTTGGGCTTTTTTTTTTTTTTTTAAGCTAACTCATCTTGAGAGTGATACTTTCTTGACTCGGTTCAGCTGCAACTGGAATATCTCTGACCATGTTCCAATAAAACCGTTGCAAAATTGCATCTGTCAGTCTCTTTAGTCAAAGCCTGTAAGACTCATCTAAAGATAATGTATTTAATATTAATTCCCTAAACATTATTTTGTTCACTGTCTCAGTGTTTCCTAGGTATTACTGGAAATTTAACTATCTCATGGTGAACTGATCACTTTTGTTTGCAGGAGTCTGTATTTTCCACCACCTTAGTTAAGGAGATCTAAGATAATCAACACTCTGAAAAAGCCATGACAAAAAATCCCTCCAGTGCCTCCCTCTTCCAGAGAATTTATAGTTTCTCTTAGGTGCAGAAGTGCAAGAATCCAGTAAGTCACTGGGGAACTTTAATAGAGACTGTCAATGCATTTACACTATTAGCATTATTACTTCATTTCATTTTCAGTTCTTGGCATATGGGACTTAGAAGACTTCTCAAGCTTGGGCCTCACATAGCTGTGCCAGGAGGCAAGAAGGGTAGTTTGGGGAGACAAAAATATTTGCTTCACTGACCTCTGCGTTTGGCTCCTAACTAGGTTTGATTTGTATTCACGGCCGTGCATGTACTCTCAGGGAACACACATTAACTCAGGCCAATTGTACGAGATTGGAGTACAAAGAGAAGCCCTACTTAGGCTCTGACATTTAGCAAGCCAAGAGGTTTGAAAATGGAGCCAAGTCAATCGCCTGGCTTGGCTGTATGAACCAAAACACAAGCCTCGCCACTGGAATTGATTATATACACATGAAAAGAAAATACATAAAATGATACATAAGGTTCTTGTAACCTCCAAAAGCTGATGCCAGAATATGCTCATTGGCTTGGTCCTTCCCTGGCTCGATACCACAACCGAGCACAGAGCTCAGCCGAGGCCGCCCTCGAGTTTTCATCAGATTAACTCTTCAGCTCAGGTCAAAGCACCCCTTTTTGCGGGCTCTAAGATCTAAGTTTTCTCTCAAGCCCCCCAGGGAAAGTAGTAGCTCACTATATGAATACAGGATTTATAGCCCTTAAAGCTGGTGCAAAAGGTGTCTTAGCTGCCCACAAGGGGAAAGTAAATTGAATTAAACGAGATTAGGAATCTATACAACAGAGTAGCCCGGAGACTGTTTATGCTAAATGCAAAATATTTCATGAGCCAGCCTCACATAAAGTGTATATTCCCTCTGCTACAGATCCTGTTTATCTCTCAACCTAAATTGGGGTCTTTTGCTATGCATTTCTTAGTTTAATTATATTTAATAATTTAGTTAGGAAGCTTAACCCATACAGACCACTACACTGATTTAAACAACAAAACCCAGCAGGCACTGAAATGTTACATTTCCTGGAAGAATATGAGTTATTAATAATGTTCTTTCCAATGCAAATATTTGCACCTTTCTGTAGTGTCTCACCATTCTGCAGAAATACACTTTTTTCTCAGTTTGAAGTATTTGATATGATTATTTGATATGATTAACTACCAAAGCAGCACATAACACTTTCAGGAAGGACTCGAAAGCAGACATTATTATTTTACCAAATTTTACTACAATAACAGGGAGACTCAAAATTTCCCTGGAAACGAGCAGAGCGAACAAGATGTTAAGCGTTTTCCAGTAACCCTTGTGCCAGGTGCTATTGGAAGCTTTCCGAAATGATCACTAAAGAGATTCTCTGAAAAATGAATCAAGCCTTTATCCAAAGACCTCAAAAACTGAATTACCTCAACTAGGTTCGCTTGCGGACAAGCACCTTTCCTTTCTGAAACACCAAACCCAATGGCTTGAAGCAAATAACATTTTCTTGGAGGACGCAGAGAAGCAAAGGGTAACATTGCAGGAGCCAGTAATTAGTTTGCTACCTGTTGGATAGGTTTCTAATCCCCGGTAGCCTTAGCATCTCTCTAACAGGAGCGATAGTACATGGCCACATTGGCCATTAAGAGCTTGCCTTCTGCAATAGCAGAATCCAACATTCAGGAATATCTTACCTTCTTCTAAAGAACATGCTGCTCTGGTGCCAGCTAGCACAGGTAAAACTGTCTCATCTTTAGGATTAGACAAAGTTAAGACTCTCATTATAATCTTGCAGCTGGTACTGTGTGTGCCTTCAGCTCAAGCTCACTGCCTTTTCTCACGTGAGACTGCTGGCCACGTCCCTCTTCAGCCATGAATCTGCAATACAGCAACCTGCAGAACACTTTCCTGCTCTCCCAAGTTTTCATTCCTCCCTTCAATTAAAACTTAATCTGCTTTTTTACTAGAAAACTGCAACACATGTGATGGGGGAAGGTATCACTTAGATTCGATGCATCTCCTAGGCCAGTTCCAGCCAGTGGAAAGCTATATAAATTATTCTGGAGTACACCTCTCTGCCCACCAAAAACTACCTCAGTGAGTAACAAACCCCACTGGGACCGTAAGCCATAGGGCTTCCATCCACCCAGGTATTTCATCGCTGATTACTTTATGTGTTTCCATTCAAAATACCTCAGTGGAATTCATGACAAAATGGATGCAAAAACCCCACCAAACTTCGATGGAATAAAGGAGAACTGTGAGAAAACGAGTCATTGCAGGGACAGGCTACATCCCACACAACATCCAGGCTGTTTCTCTTCCTTCAAACACCTGCTTACATTTCAACAGCAAAGCCAACACAAGGAGAACCTCCTCTTCACAGCTGTGAAACCACACCCAGGCTGTACTCTCTGGTAGAGCAGCCATATGATGTCCTCTTTACAGCCCTTCCTCTCTCAGACTGCTCTGAACACCATCAATGAGTTACAAGAAGCTCAAATCCCTCAGTGTACTCTTCTGAGCCTACCAAGCGTGCGCGACCAGACAGAAGTTGCAAATGAAAGGCAAAGCACATCCCACCCCACCTCAACAGCCACAAGACAGGGCAAGTCACAGAAAGTGGCTTAATTGATGTCAGCTGTGGGCTAAGTAGACTTGAGGGCCTGGGGGAGGGGGTTGCAGAACACTTCTGCACGTGCCTTATTTAAGTGCACCCACAGCCCTTATCCTGCAAACAATGGAAGGTTCATAGTGAGCTTTGAGAGCTACCTGCAGAGGTGCTACCATGCTGTGGCACGGCGTGCAGGCTGGCTCCCTGGTACACCATCCATAATCCTTTGCTCCTGCTATCTGTGGTGTTCCTTCCATGTTTTGGATGAACTCCTGCATTCCCAAGGAAGTACTGAGACCTGACTATCAGCTCCCGGCGAACTGGTAGGTGATCACTAAAATTGCAACTACTTGATACTGTGGTTTGTTCCGCAGGTCTACTCAGATGGGCAAAGAAATAGATACCTTTTCATACATTTAATGGATACTGTCTTTAGACTCCAGCTTCTTCCAGAATAGGAAACTCACTTCAGCCAGCTTCACTGGCTTCTCGAACGCTCTTCACCCACACATGTGTTGCTCCAAACCTAATTTACTACCACTGCTGTTACTCCTATATTGGTTTCTCTTCAGATTTCAGAAACTCCTGTATTCTGTTAACAGAAAGCAGAGGAGAAGTTCAACGCTGCATTCAAACTCTCCCATTTAATTTGAGGTTTAGTCTTTTCCAATTCAAAGATACTTCATTTGAAAGTGTTTTTGGCCTTATAATAAACAGATAATAAACAGATTCTTGGTTTCCTACAATAAAAAGAGAAAAAACTATAAATGTCAAACTTTTAAAAGGGCATATGGGACTATTCTTTAATTTCACTCTGGCTGTGGAATTTATGCTCATTAAAAGTGAAAAGCTGAGATCTGATTACTATTTGTGCTTTTAAATTTTGCATTTCTACCCCCCAAACGAAAGGCAAAATGGGCCGATATGCTTTCACTTTCCATTTTTAAGCCTTTTTAAAGCCTTTAAGCCTTCCTGCTGCAATGTGGCACCTAAATGCAAAGTTTGGGTTTCCTAGAGTGCAAAGAAGCGAGTGAGTAACTACATGTATTTCCCTTCAGAAAAATTCTTTACAACAGTGTTATGTTAAAATACCGAAAGTATTTTATATCTTTATAAACTACAAATTTTGGCTACTAAGTAGACAAGGGATAGTAAAATGGACCAACTCTTTCCTTGCTATGAATCACGCTGATGTGCTGATGATCCAAATATGTAATTCCTTCCCTGGTTTGCTGTATTTTTCTGCAGAAGTCTAATATATATTAATAATAAAAATAATATAATCGAGCTTACAGACATAAATGGGGATTGGAGTCATAATAGCTAGCATGAGACAGCCAACAGTCTAACCTGACGAGATGGGGGAAGGGCAAGAAACGACGAAAGTTTCAGTCGTCTCATCTTACTGTTGGAAATGGAAATATGACGTAGTATATAAGGCCGTATTTCCAAAGATGCTAAGCTCCTGTACATCCTGTTGTCGCGCTATAGCAACAAGTATTCCAAATGACTGAAAAACAGGGTTTTATTTGAAGATAGGAAAGGGGCAGCAGAACCAGGATCCACCTCTCGGGGATGAGCAGCTTTCTGGATGTCCCCGTAGATGTAACCGTATCCTCGCAGCATCTCCCTGCTGCACCCCGGGCCCAGATGCAGCTGCTGGTCCTGCCCAAGCCAGGGCACACCCTTGCTCCCGCCACGGTTTGCCAAGTTTTAAATGTCGAGCTGTCTGCTCGCAGCGAAGGGAAATAAAGCCTCGCAGTCCGTGTGCAAATCAACAGCACATGTCCAAGTTTTCTCTATGTGTCCCCCCTGATTTTCATTCGGTTTGACCGTATTGTTCAGAACGTGCCGTGCTTTAAAGGGTGTTCGGGAACTCTGCTTTCTCCTACAGCTCGGGGGGGAAAAAACCTACTGTTTCATTAGAAGCTGTTATTTCAAAACTTGTTTTCATTCCTAAACGGAACCATAATGATCCAGCCAACACTCTCAATGCAAACATGCTTAACACAAAATGGATTTTAGAACAAACCGTACATTTCAGGACTTCCTGGTAATATACATTGCTGTTAAAGCAAATATTTTTCCATAGGTTTTGAGTCTGTGTTATCAGAGTTACAATAAATTTTGTTATTCCCTACTTAAAGACATGAAAAATAAAAAGGCATTATGTGTCAAGAGAGTTATTTCTGTTGGAATGAATGCATCTCTCTCATCCTGATTTCCAACCTTAATTCTAAACATTTCTTGAAGGAACCAAAAAAATATGTAAATATGAACAATCATTTGAAATAAAAATATGCAGTGTACGTTCCGAAAATATTGATGTGAAATGATTGACATTATCAAAGGATCTCTTTGCCTCAAGATATCTAAATGAAATTAAATTGTTGCTGACAAGTTCCTGAAGAAATTTTTAATTCAAATGAAACCATATTTTCAAAGAAAAGCATTTCAGAGAAAAATCTGTCTCACCCATTTAGTGCAGAGTCCTTACGTGACACATTAATAGAGGGGAGCCATTTGCTGTGCCGTAACTTTATTTCTGAATGTGTCTATTTTTAGCGCCCTGTGTCAAAATTCAGTGGTAATTTGGGAGGTTGCTTTCTTTTGTTTCTTTTTTGGTTTGGTTTTTTTTTTTTTCAGTTTTGTCTCAGTAGGAGTCACTTGTGCTGTACGTTGATGTTACTGCTGTTTGTAAACAGTGAATTATGAGTTGTTCCAAAAAACTAGAACAGGTTTTCCCAGAAGGGTGCCCAGCTACTGCCTTTCCTTTAGGTTTTCTTTTTCCTGTTCCATGTGCATTTAGCTATGCACTGAATTCTACGTATTCTTGTAAATGTAAGAGCAAAATAAATTTAGGAACCACTGAGCTTTCGGCTGCCCCACCTCATTCTCACACCAGAGGCCTCTAAGCTGCTCCTTAGAGTCAGCTACTACAGAGATGCATGAGCAGCAAACCACCACTGCCTCCGAGGCATGTCTTGTCTCCACACTTATCGGCAGCATTTTTCTCAGGACAAGTCACGTGGGGTAGATTCTGGGGCTGTTATTTATTTTTTGCAACATGGGCCGACTGAAATCAGGAAAATTCAAAATAGCGTATGATCAGAGACACAGAAATGAAAAGCCAAATTTCACACACAAACTCATTAGTGTAAACGCTTTTTGGATGGGGATGTCCAGCCTTCTCGGCCCTGGGGTCAGCGGCTGGTTTTGGCAGCCCTCGTGGGTTGTATGGATCGAGCAACCCAGGTAGATAAACCATCTGACTGGATGTAAATCCAGAGGATGGATTTCAACTTCTAGACTTTCTAAGCTTTCCTTTGAATATCCCCCTTCTCCTCCAAGACAAAAGGCTGGTAAAAAATTATGGAAGAGGCCTTTTAATACTTGCAGTAAGACTCTAGCAGCCACACTGCGTGTTCAGCCTCTCCCGCTGTATCAACATTTCTGCTTCCATGCTCAAATCTGGAAGTGAAAAGCCATCTTGTTTGAATAATCCAGAATCAAGAAGCAGCGTGGAGCCAGGCTGCAAAGCCAGGAAAAAAAGCAGAGGGAAGTAGGTGGCCAAAAAGGAGGAAGGAGATGGTTTCTACATAATGCTTCCATTTGCCTAACTGGGTAGCAGAGTTACCAATTAACCAATCTCATAAAAAGAAATCTGCATTTCAAGTCTACTTCTTATGGCAACGCATATAACATCTCCTATTTGAGTCATTTCTGTCACTTTTTCTCTCCCCAAAGGCGTCCATCCCCATCTCGTAAGAATTCTGTGAAATTCAACTAGTAAATTTTTGCCATATAAAGGAGAGCGCTGAAGAAATGCAAGAGTATTTCATAACAGTTTCTCAATAGTAAGGTTTTTGATCTTCATAACATTATCCAGAAATAAGACAGATATTTCTGTTCAGCTGAACCCAGCTGGCTGTGTAGAAAACATTTCAAAATCTGTCACAAATCTTTTTTTTTCCCTTGATGTCTGTTAATTTAGTTAAAACAAATCAATTAACTGTCCTAATTACAACTGAAATATATAATTATATTGTGCACTCAGTTCAGTGCATACTAATGAAGCAATCACCACCTTCTTATTAGTCACTCTTGAAAACTAAATCCAAGTGGGAGCTGAAAAATGTTTTTCTGTATCTTCAAACAAGGCACTTGATCCATTCTTCACTTGTTTCTAAACTTGAGAAAAAGTATACAGGATCATTATATAGTCTTTTCTTTTTCTTATAGTAAAAATTCGAGAGGAATTATCATCCACTAAGGCGAACTTGTAAATTAGAGACTATTCTTAACAAATACGGTAATATTTTGCAGAAAACCTTTAAGTAAACGAGCATAAATTCAAAAAGACAATAAACAGCTCTTAAAATTACTCTGCTGTAATGTCTACCTCCAGGTAGGCTCCTAAACAGGTAGTCCTTGATTTTAAAAAAATTGTAAGCATAGTCTGCCGCTGTGTATTGACATCCGTTGGAGGTGCGAGTGCTCAAACTACTGATCCTCATACCTGCTACCATTTTGTAGGTAAATCATCTCGCAGCTACATATACATAACCCACATGAAACCTATAGCTCTGCCTGGCTGGAGGAAGAACAGTTCAAAACAAAGTTTGCATAATTTACTACAAAAAAAGAGTTGGGGAAACACATTACCAAAGTATTCTCATCTTAATACCACTGCAGCTTTGTCTACTTCCTCTCCTATTAACAACCAAAGCCCAACATGCCAATACCATTAGAAGAGGTGGGTGCACACAGATGTGGTCTGTGGTCCAGGCAGTGGACGGAGATGGGGCGGAGTCCTGTCCACCTGCTTCACACACCCACGCCATTCTCTGCAGAGAAGGACCTGGGAGTCCTGGTGGACAACAGGATGACCGTGAGCCAGCAATGTGCCCTTGTGGCCAAGAAGGCCAGTGGCATCCTGGGGTGCATTAAAAAGAGTGTGGCCAGCAGGTCGAGGGAGGTTATCCTCTCCCTCTACTCTGCCCTGGGGAGGCCATATCTGGAGTACTGTGTCCAGTTTGGGGCTTCCCGGTTCAAGAAAGACAAGGAACTACTGGAGAGAGTCCAGCAGAGGGCTACAAAGATGCTCAGGGGAGTGGAGCGCCTCTCTTAGGAAAGGCTGAGGGCCCTGGGGCTCTTCAGCCTGGAGAAGGGAAGGCTGAGAGGGGATCTCACCAATGCTTATCAATATCTAAAGGGTGGGTGTCAAGAGGATGGGACCAGACTCTTCAGTGATGCCCAGCGACAGGACAAGGGACAATGGGCATGAACTGGAACACAGGAAGTTCCATCTCAACATCAGGAAAAACTTCTTTCCTTTGAGGGTGGCAGAGGAGTGGCACAGACTGCCCAGAGAGGCTGTGGGGGACATCTGGGGGTATTCAAAACCTGCCTGGACGCAATCCTGTGCAAGCAGCTCTACGGGAACCTGCTTTAGCAGAAGTATTGGACTAGATGATATCCAGAGGTCCCTTCCAACGCCTTCCATTCTGTGATGGGGGCCCTGCACAAATCCTTTCTTTCCCTCCTCAAGCTGTTGCTGCCATGGTTATTGCAGTGCCTGGTACTTCAGGCTGGAAAGGCACCGGCCGCAGCGAGGATGTGGCGGGGAGCTGGGTGGGGAGGCACCCAGCAGCCAAGAAGAACAAAAGGAGAACGAGGCATCTACAGCTCACAAAAGCCGACACGTGGCATCATGACACAAAACACAGTAGCCTTAATTCACCACTACCTTGAACCCTGTACAGCCATATACAGCTGCATAAAGTGGCCGTACATCTTTAGGATATCACCTCCCAGAGGCAATGGATATCTTCTGAATTTGTTCCAGCACACCACGCAATGGAGCCACAGCTTCTCACCATAACAGCAACACACAATAGATTGATAATAATTTTGACGAGGCACAGTTTAGACCCACTTGCATCACAAGTGTGCCGAAGAGAAGGATACGCCCAGTAGGCTAAGAACCTGAGACACCCCCCAAAATATATTTCTGCGAGGCTCAATATTGTTTCATATGAGGAATCAGCAACTCTGAACTCTTTATACCTTGGATGTGTCCTCTGTTTTGCGACTACTTGAATACTTCATCCCAAATCTAATATAGATGAAAAGTATTTTGGTGAGTGTGCTTTGCCTGCCTAAACAGAAATATTATAGCAGCTACTTAAATGGTAATTGATAAATGCATAAAATTACTACCATTCAAACTGCAAATCAGTTAGCAAAATTCAATGAAAGTTTAAACATTTCATTGCATTAATGATATAAATGCATAAATTTACAGAGAACGGCATCCAGGCATTTGGCAGTCTTCCACTGTATTTACTTAAAGGTGATAATGCATTTAAAAAGCACTTGAAGCAGAATATGTATTAAGCGCTACTAAACTTGCATAGATTTATTAGCACAAGCTTTTAGACTGTCTCTGCCCTAAAGCAAACTCTTTTTTATTTCTGGAAATTAAAAAAAAATAGAGCAATACATCATTTTAAGAGACATCAGAGAGGTCGGTATGGTAGTTATCTTAAAATACTGTATTTCTTCATGACAAGCAGAGTTTTGTAGCCTTTAGCTTGTATGTGACTGACTGATAGGACTGCCTAAGAAATGTTGATAATATCCACAGGATGTTTCATTTACACGTTAGTGAGAAAATAGTAGTTTGGAAAATTCTCTAGCACCTCCAGAGACGAATGATCTGACATCTCTCGCACCTTAAAGTGCCCTGATTTTTCAGACAGTGTTGAAATCCTGTCCATCTAGAAGAAAAATCGGATGCCTTTAATAGTGCTGCTAGCCAGGTATTTCCAATTCTTTTGGGGAACTTCAGCTGACAGACATTATTGATTCTCACAACAGATGAGCAAACCCAGCAAAGACGGCAAGAAAATATTTGTAGGTATTTAATGGTATTTGCAAAAGTCTTCTATTAGCATTTGCAGGATAGAGTGTGTGCAAAAAGAAATATCCTAAATACCAAATACATATCTCAGGATAAACCCACAAGCTGGATATGTGCCTGCATTGTCACCTTCACTGAAGAGAGACCAGTAGAAGGTATTGAAAAGTAAGTGGGAAGCAGGGCTTAGGACTTGGCTCTGCCTTGGAATAAAAGAAGGTGATTTAGACACACAAACAAATCTGAGAACTATGTGTGTTGTGTGTCACACAACAGTCATAGGCCACAGCAGCTTGTGATGGACTCCCGTCTCTTTGTTTCAGGAACAGCATTAGCAAGAAATATTTGTGGCTGAAGAATTAAATTCAAGTAAACCCATCCACTGTGAAGAGTTCACATGCTCTGTTCCCATATGTCAAGGCTCCTAAATGCACCTGAAGCTTAAACACAAAGGTCAGTGCCTTCAATTTTGTACAGAGGACATGGAGAACTGGTGGCATTTCTGGTCATCCAGCGACCGTGCAAGGCACAGCATTCATGTCCCCAGAGTTCTGCCTCAGGGCTCTCTCTAAAGGCCACCATGTCTTCCTAATTAGTGCTCTTATCACTGTAAGAAACAACATAAATTAGTGACGATTTGCCACATGAACCTTCCCACTTCCCGTCGAGGTGAGAGATGCTGGCGCTGTACAGTCTGCATCCCGAAGCCACCACAGCTCCTTCAGGCTGCCAGGATAGAAGCGAAAGAGAATTCATTTCAAGTGCCCGCATAAGAAATCTTTCATCATGCCGCTAGTTTTTTTCACTTTTTTCAATTTTTCACTTAAAACCCCCAATGAACACCAGACCCCGGTGTAGTGACATTGCTCTGTTTGAAAGGAGTGCCCACAAAAAGCTCGTCGCGTCTTCCCTCTCTCTCATCTCTGTCTCATTCAGCTGAGGCCGAGTTCCCCACTGTCTCATGCCTCGTACGGTCAGAAATGCCGACTGAGTGTGTAAACACGGCTCTTCTCATCTGCTGCAGATACATACGTCCTGCACTTGCGTTTTTGTGTCTGTACTTACAGGGTAGGGACCCTTCTCTTGGCTGGTACAGGTTCTGAATGCGTGAGCTGGAATGAGTAGATGACAAGAGATTTCTCCCCATTTCAATGCTTTTCTGGCCAAAATCCTCTCTAGGATTCAACTCAGCAAGATCTATAAATACAACTGAGAGGAATTTGGCTCGGGGAGCGTTTCCCCATTTTATTCCCTACAGCTTTTCATTACCACCTTCTAAATCTGTAACGAAATCAGGAGTGTTTTTACGGTGCTCTGTATTAGAGCGTTGCTAATAAGTAGCTCCATTAAAAATAGTAAACATAAATCATTTATTCATTTTATGCATTTCTAAGTCCACTTGAGAATATTTTTGGCTGAGCTAAGACGCAAGTAAGGGTGTTAATTATTATCTTACTACAGCGATCAGTTAATAAGGCAGTTATGAGAGATGTTTGTTAGGAGGTTCTGGGGTGCCCGGAGGCTACTGAAGTCATTGTCTGGGGAAGAACACCACCACCAGAGCTAGCAGGAGTCTGATGGCACCAAACCAAACCCCTCGAGGCCTCTGTCTGCCAATTAGCTGAAAGGAGAGAGCAGACATCAGGTCTGAGCTGAGAAACTGTAAACAAGGGAGCAGGTAGGAACTCCCAGCGTGGGCTCTCGCGCAGCGGAGAAGTGTCTGGGGCCCCCGTCGAGGAGGCTGGTGGGGCTCAGCCGATGGAGATGGGGGTGGCAGAAGGACAGGCAAGCGGGTTAGGTTTCTTTCCGCTCCCCCAACATGGCAGCAGCCTTTCCTGGGCTCTGGCATCTCCTCAGGCCAAGGGGCAGGGTCTCTGCAGCTGTGGGTCTCTCATTGCTGCCCTTGCCAGCTCCCAGTCCCCTCCACGGGCAAGTAAAGGCAGGATCTCACAACGCTGAGCACCTTGACGCAGCTCTGCTTTCCCTAATAGACCGTTCACCTGGTGTGAGGACCCCACGCGCTGTCCGTCTCCTCCAGGAGGGAATAGCTCCTTTATTCACTCTCCTGCTGTACCAGCAACGGATCGACATCCAGCCCAGTGTGGTAATGACCAAAAGCCATTGACTGTCTGACCGTGGTGGGACGGCCTTTGCTTCCATTGTATTTCCAGAGAGGTCGATACCACAAAAACCACTCTTGTAACTGGCACCTTCAGTCCAGAGGCCAAGGACAGAATGCGTTTTATGATGAAATGCTAACGCTAAGGTTCAAGGAGAACAGCACGCAGGGGCACCTTGCTCTTCCACCCGATTTCTGGCTGTTCAGTGCTTAGCAATTTCTATTTTCCACTCGCCATTGCAGCTGCAGCAGTGACAAGACCTAAGTACCTCCATCAGTGACTTGCAGAAGGAAGGTTAACCCAGTCTTCTGAAGGGGAAGGAAAATGACAGCTGTCTGCCCTCAGCCCAGGGTGTGTCAAGGAACCTGTCCACGAGGGAAGTGTTTCTGGTTAGGAATTACATACTACAAAATCCCCGTGGCCCTATTAGAGATGCAGTTCGAGGTGCTCTGGGGGTAGCCTGTACTGGAAGCTAAATTCTCCCTGTGGGACGGAAGAAATATTGTAGTAGTTGCCGGGGAAAGGAGGGGAAGAAACCACTTTCTGATGTACTTCAAAGCCCAATAATCTCACTCCTTCTGTCCAACATCAACAGGGGATGATCTTATGGAACTTCAAAACACTTAAACTGATTTGCAGCACAGAAATCATTTTTAAAAAGCAGGCCCTTTTACTTGTCCTCCCCAATCCAGCTAGCCCTCAAAATATGACTGTGTCAGAGATATCCCATTTAACTGGCACATGGGAGACCCTATTTACTTGAGACAAAAGAGTCCAAGAATATATCCCAGATCTATCCTACAGTTGGGGATAGTGCCTGCGTAGAGGACTGTTCCTTGTCAGAGAGAGAAATACTGTCATTCCCATTTTGCAGATGGTAAACTGAAAAAGAACGGGGTTGAATAGCTAATCCAAGGACACAGGAAAATCTGTAGTCAGTCAAAAGTGAACTGAGATCTCCTGACTTCATCCAGTGGGATCATTGTTGGGCAGATTATTTTTTTTCTCCCAGGAGATTCGGTAAAGCTTTCAACAAATCTCACATGAATGGCCCAGAGCTGACACTGTCCCAGGGAGCTCTTCCTCCACTGGAAGAACATAGATGGAAAATAAATATTGAATACATCCAATTCATTATTTAATAATCTATGGGGTTTTTATGCTGGAACAGCTTGCTCAGAAGTACAACAGGATTTCTGTTTGAATGAGGATGGCAGGACTGGAGCCTTGATATCTGATCTCACTGATGGAATTCATCTGGCAGAAAGAGAGCTCTGTCTGCGTATATTGCAATTTTTTACTAATCCTTTGATTCTTCTAACCTATCTCTGCCTGGAGTGTCAATCTTTGGTGCAGAGGCTGCGCTGTCTTTCATACCTCTTCAGCACCTAGCACGCCCAGACCTGATTTCAGGTGGGAGCTGCTCTAAAATCCATATAACAACAACAAGAAGAGCAACATTCAACTTCATTTGCTCCCCAGAGGGAGATCTGAAGAGCATCCCTCCTTGGATAACCATCATCCTGACAGAGCTCTAGCCTCTCTGCCTAGAGAAATTCCTCCTTAATATAGACAGTGAGAGATTTCAGAACCATTGTACAACACAGTTCAATTGACGCTTTACAAGACGACTTCACTTTTACAGAGATTAAGCTGATTCCTTCCCCGGAATACAGTAGCTACCCCAACTATGCCTCATTGAGAAAACTCCTTCTGACAAGAGTCACGAATTATAACCAGGGTAAAATCTTTCATTAAAATACAGAATGGGAACTTAGGAAGTGTGTTTTTTGTATGGATGAAACCAGTTTTGCTTCAAAAGCAAATACTTAGCCATTTTTCAGGTCAGTAAGTTGAAGTCTGGGTGTTATAAATCCATCACTGATGTTTTCTTACAGCTATAGTAGCTGACACATCTGAATCACGGGGAGCTAAAAGCATGCCAGAAGAAATGAGCACCATCAAAACACATCAGAAGGAGACGTATAGCAATTGCTTCTCTAATGTACCTGACTGCTGACGGAACAATATTAGCGTGCTTTCTCCGAGAGTGGCCCTGTGTAAAAACGAGTTCATAATGAACAAATGTCTGTCCATGAAGGAATTGATTTAAGTGTATCAATTAAAAATCAGCCCCAGTATCACTAGAGGGATGGTTTTAAGCATAATTAATGCAAAAAGCTTAATAGCATTCTTCTTGAGGTTCAATCAAGAATCTCTGATGATGGTGCGTATGTACCACTCCCCGCTTCCAGGAGAGTGTAAATGACTCCCTCTTGCACTGATCCATTTAAGTAGTTGTAAAATCTTGATTATATCCATGCCGGATGGGTTTAGTTTAGAATAGAACTGCCCAGAAAACTATTCCTCCCTCCCCCATAAAACATTAGCATTTCATTAAAAAAAGATGATGATGATTAAGGAAACAATTGCGGATAAAATCATCTCCAAGTTTTTGTTCTCCTGGTGAAAAATGCATGTTAAAAAGGAGCTTCTTCCTCAAAAATTTCAAAGGCTGTGTTTACGTCTAGATTCAAGTAAACAACAAATTTGTTGGTAACATTTTGATCAAGAGCATTATTTGTCCTAGATAACAATACAAGTTAATTCACAACCAAAACAAGCTTATAACTTTAATCTGTGAAGGAAGAAAGTCCTAAGGCTTACAACTGTAGCATCATTAAGTGTAGGACGATTTTGCAAAAAATACATGTTAGGGATAAGAGTTTCAAATGTGTCTAGTGAGCTGAAATACCCTAAAACGGTGGTACCAAGATCTTTTGGGTTTGAAGCTGGTATCGTCTCATATACTCATAGTGCTTGATATTTTTGTCCCTTTCTGCTCTGAGGCAAGAAGGTTGTTCTTACACGCTGCTGTCTGCAGCGGATGCACATGTTCTCATGATGAGGAAGGGCGTGTGAGGCTCTCCAGAAAGAGAAGAACTTGGGGTCAGCTGTGGGGCATCAGAATAATTCATAGTGATAACCCAGAAAAGTCCCCAGGAAAAAGCATGGCAAAGATTGAGCTGGGGGCTAGGAGAATCGCTCTGGCACATGGTATTTCAGATACCTCTTACCTCTGTACCCAAAAACACTTTTTTCTCGTTCTTCCCAGAATTCTGTGATACTGGCATGTAACTAATGAAGTCAGAGGAAGTTGTGTCAATGGATTCTGTAAGAAAGACTAAAATTCAGTATTTCTTTTCTTTTTTTTTGATATAATCTGGACAGAACTGTAGGAATCCAGAGGAATTCAGTGCTTCAAAATCTAAATTTTACAATATGTTTTTGGAAGCATTTGTATTACAAGAACAAATGAAGATATTCTGCCACTCCAAATGCATTTTTATTTCAGGTATGTGATACCACCACAGTTTCAAAAACAAACATCTGAAGAAATGTTGGGGTTTTTTTTAACAGTAAGATATTTGTGGCTTAATGTTAAACGAAGATGTTGTTTGAAGAAATCTGGAATGGTATTAATCATTTAAACCACTCGTTTGATTTAAATACAAATGTACTGATAGATGAATACGCGTTTACTGGTCACATTAGTCTGCCTTCACCAAAAAAAATACTTCATGTGATACATGAAATTCTGCAAAAATGAGTCATTACCTTCTAAATCTAAACTAAGACCTTTAAAAAGAATGAAGTTATGGAAGATTTTTAAAAGCCATGTTTCCATATTTTTGGAATACCATGCCTCCATTTTTAAGGCTTGATTTCTTTAAGTATTTAGAAATCCCTTCCCATATCCATTCAAAAGAGTATTGAAAAGTCAGTGCCTGATTACTCAGTTCTTCGTGACTCGGGACCTCAAAGCCCTGTGCAGCACCAGTGACTGTCACATCAGGAGACACGAGCGTGAATTTGCAATGCTTTTGCTCAGTGCACCGGAACTAACCAGTCTTCGGTGGAAGAAGACAAGGCTTGGGGCTCGGTTCTTCACTTCTCAGTCTATAAACCTGAAACAGGAGTAGCGGGAGGGATACAGAGGCATCTTCAGGCATTCAGTATTCTCCTTGGTTGCTGCATCAGTTTAAACAGCTGTAACTTATATCATGCTCATAGGAGGAATAGGAAGCAGTAATCTGCTTTGTAGCCACAGCTCCTATTTCACGTGTTCCACCCAATGCCATTATTTAAAGATTGGCTTGTGCAACTTCTCTATTTGTTACTGGTTTGTTTTTCCTTTTGTTGCAAGAATCGAGCTGACAGCTAAACACGTGTACCTACAATACGCAATCACGCTTAACAAGAAAAAACTAATTAAGATGTTATACTCTTGGCCCGTGACCTCAACACCGTCAGAAATGCACCACAACTGCACTGTTCTGAGAATGACAAAGATGCAATGGCAGAATTGCAAGATACGGGTACTTGTGCTCCACGAGCAGTCCACAGGAGCCAGGGTTCAGGCTGCAGCAGCAGCTGTAGAAGACAAGTTCAGGCAGATGATAGGATGATGGATGGTAAGGCAATGATGAACCTGGGGAACAGACAGATCTTTAGGTACCAAAGGCACCTTGTTAACACCTCTGAGCATGCCTTTTTGATTAATCCTGGCATGAATCGTAACATGCCAAGAGAGGCAAGTGCCTTTCTAACCCATATATTGCTAGAGAGTCTTCTTGGCATGGTCAGAGCTACCACCACAGCTTCTCTTCCCAACATGCAGTCTGCACATGATAGGGAGAACAGAAACACACCTCTTCTCATACAGCTTTTTTAACAAAGCAACCCTAAGAGCATAGTGACAGAAATTCTGGTATGAGACTGCTTAGATTCAGCTGGTCACACACTGATCCTTCCTTACGACGACTTAGTCTCAAAGTTTAGGGTTTTGTACACCAAAGGCGAAGTCAGTCTCCTCCGTATCCTGGGTAGGTTGGTAGGTGGCATGTATCACAGTCAGCAGGACCGAACGGTGTCCTCTGCAAGTTTCCAGCGCTCCCCAGGAAGGTGTCTCAGCTGAAGGAGTCAGAACCCACCACGTTATCGCAAGAGGATCACATTATTCCTAATGCAGTAGGAATAAAAATCATGTAATATGAACACAGTGTAGCCTTTTAGCACAGCAAAAGCCTCCAGCCACAACAGCAGCAAGAATTAAAACCACACTTACAAGATGTCCAGATACGGTATATGTTTTATCATTATTCTGCAGACATATGTTTTGTGTGACTTGGTTCATTTATTTCCTCTTTGTTTTCAAAAGCTAACACATGGCCCTGAACAAAAATTACACTTAATGTTTTATTTGCTCAACTCAGTTAAAATCACAGCACTTGTTTTGTGGAATTTTACATAATAATGTGCTGGTTTGTATGACTTTTATGTAATTTAATTTCACTAAACTAGCCTGAAATCATTTAGAAAGTCTACAGAGATTTTGTGAATTCAGTGTTAGGGACTTGCATTTTATACATTTACTCATGTCAGACTTAAAATTTGATCTGAATGTGGGAGTTAGGTGCTTCCCTGTCCCTACATGGAGATAAAACCCACACCGTGTGACAAGATAAATTCTTCCATCTTACCCAGGACTGGAAGGGAGGGCTGCTAAACTCTGACGCTAATCTATTCAAATGGAGGACTACAGGGTCAAAAAGAGATAGTTACCACTCAGCAAAACCATTTTTCAAGTGCAGACTTCAAAGAGGTGGGAACCCATTGTCTAGTGGAAGGCTGGGATTGCCTGATAGCACTGATGGACACACTGGACGAAGGAGATACGTGACAAAGGAGACGAGAGATGACAGTCCCTCACTGATCGGTCTGGAAAAGGAACAACAAAATGTCAGCAGGAGTAAGAAAGACTGTGTAAACCAGAGAAGAAGCCATGAGCTGGGGAAAACTTGGACATCTCAAAGATGCTGACCAACACCCATAATACAACGTAGAGCTGCGAGGAAACCGGTACAGGTTTCCTCATCTACTGTTTTGTCCAGGTCTGTTAATATTTTTTGACAAACTTAAAGGATCTCTTTTGAACGGAATAATTGGAAAAGTTTGTAAAGTGTAATGGACCAAATCACCGTAACACAGGCTTTGAGGCTGAGGTACTGCTTCTGTGGAAGGGTAGCACATGTGGCTCATGTTCCTGAAAGTCAGGGAAGATGCCAGTGTGGCCGCAGAGTAAGGAGAGTCTAAGAGAGAGATGACCCTGAGCAATGGGGCCAAACACATCGGTCAAGTTGGGGTTGAACTGAGGGAGCTTCCCTGGGCACTCAGACACAGCTCTGCTGTACCAGTGAATCAGGAATGAGACAGAAGTGACTCACGAAGGATGAAAACATTCACTGTGGGCACCCAAGGTGGCAGGAGGCTACACAGCTCTGAAAACCCCACCGTGTGTCTACCTGCAGCAGTAAGTACCCACACGACATTAAGAAGTTGTTGCTAGACCACTTTTGAAAACAACTGCTGAGTCTTTCTGAAGTTGTTTCCCTCAAAACAACTGTTTCTCCTGAGGAAGCCCCTGGAAAGCAAACGAGCTGTCAGATTTGTAACACTCAAGACTGCATTTCTTGTCCTCATCCTCCTCCATCTGCTCTCCTTCCTCTTTTTTTGCCTCTTCTGCTTCCGTATGGACAATGTATTGAGCCGTGGGATTTTGACATCAGAGGAGAAACTGGTTGCGACAGAGAAGCGTGACGAGCAGAGGAAGAGGGCAGCACGCAGACGCTAACGAGCTTGTCACGTATTCGGCACTGCTCGTCAGCTGTGACTGCACACTGCGCTCGTAATTTTGATTGCGTTCCTTCATTCTTGCTTCAGCTGAAGCTACGCTGCAGTTACAAAGGTTCAGAAACGCTCAGCGTGCATGTTTTAAATTACAGATAATTCATTTTGATACGCCTTTTTTTCTTGGATCTAGACAAAATGACTGCAGCGGGGTTTGAAAAAAAATCAAAGGCAGGTTTCCCTGGGAGATACACATCAAGCTATGCCCGTGTCTCTGGAGTGTTGCAATACAGCTCATAGCAACCAGGGAGAAATCAGTTCTCCTTTCCACGGCAAGGCTTTGAAAAACAAAACAATTTCTTGTGTCTTAAAAAAACCAGCTCCAGCAGGTTGGTTAAGAAGACTTCCTCTGTATTTTCGGAGGACTGACCAACATCAGGACCAGAGCTTCAACAAAGTCAAGATTAAGCCCATTGTGTAAAGAGATCGTTATTATACTTAGATTTCTATTAAGGTTTCAAGGTAGCATAGCACTAATTTGCCAGTGAGAGGCAGGGGTGGGGGGAAGAGTAATGAAATTACAGTCCTTTATTGCACAAATGCAACTTGAGACTTTTTTTAGGATGTTATCCATCAGCCTGTCTGGCAAATGTCTGTCTGGTAATAATGTATCCGTCTGCTGAAACAAGCCTAAATAATGCAACATTATATCAATAATTAATTGGCACATAGGTCAACAAGTTCAAGATAGTTATAGGCAAAGGAGATCCGAGGGAAATGGTGGGTGCCCGGCTGGGCAGCGCAGCTTTGCACGGGAACGATGGCAGGACTGTTTGCAGCCCAAATGCCAGCGCGCAGCCCGCGGGGGACATGGCTCTCCGCGCTGACGTCTGCCCAGTCCTCACTTACGGAGAACGGGCAACCGCCAGGCTGGCACGTCCCAGGGAACCGGGGATTGCTCCGTTTGAGGAAGAAGGGCAGAACTTGCCCTTTGATTCATACCTTCACTGAAATCCCCAGAAACACTATGTTCACCTCCAAAAGAAGGAGGACACAGCTCTAGAAGTTGCTGTTGCCACCATTGGATGTACAAGTCCGGCACACAAGATAATTTTTTTCCCTTCTAAATAAAAGGGAAGCTTTATCTCCTCTCCCTTTACCTGTCTGACAGGTGCCAGAGACTAGCGAAGGCTTTCCCTATAGTCAGAGAAACAGATGTGTGCACATGACAACTCACATCACCCCAAGGAAAAGTTTCTAAGAGGGATGGGAGAAGCACCCTCTGAAGGTGCTCTTCTCCACAGAGGGAGACCAGCCCACTACCTTGGACTAGACAGTTTTTAGATGGCTAGTCAAGGTCAAACAAATGAACCCCATGCAAAATGTCAAACTCTGCAGCCTTCCCACGGCTGAGTGGTCCAGGCAACAGCAGTGAGATCACACCTCCTGGGATGGTGGCAGCAGCACCAAAGGCAGGCTGATCTTCAAGTCTCCAGAGATGTGTATGCAGCTCCAGTGAGTGGCTCACCCAGACAGAAAGAGAAGTTAGCTCACAGAATAAAAAAGCAATTAGGGCATCCCATGTGCTTGATTTGGGAATCTAGCTTCTCTAAGAACATTTAACAGCCCCAGACAAAATGCCAGCAAATTAGGGACTGCTGATTTTAGTACAAGCTGACAATAACAGTAGCTGAGGTCACCTACTGACCAAGAAAATTTGTGCCTGAAGTAACCTGAAGTATTTTAAAATGGAAAGAGAAAATAATTAAACCTACCATATGAAAATGAAATCAAAATCAGAGGAGACATCAAAACAGAAATACGGAGAATGAGGTATTAAAATAATGATGTCTCTCTTCTGAGAAGAGTGCAGAAAGTCATGGTATTTTGCTAATTGTAATTCCTCACCACCAGTCAAACCAGGAGGGTGGGCTCCCGTCTGATAGAGAAGCCTCCTGACATTATTTGGCATCCAGGAACATAAACAAACACAATATTGAGGTTGCTATTTGTAAAACCAACAAACGAAGGAGGCAGACTATGATTGTGAAGACTTCATCACCCGCAGTTATGGTCAAGTATCCACATACCACATGTTCAAGCTTATCTGTGCACACACACTCCCCACACAACGGGACCCCTTAACAATGAAAATGTTCCTAAAAGTCTCAAAATAGGCACAAGTATGGTGTGCTGTGAAGACAATATCTTGGTGAAGCAATTATACTGTGTGTATTAAACTTGTCTTGATAGTAGTAACTTAAATGTATGGGGGAAAGAATTAAATTTTGGCTATGGGTTGGGGTTTTTTGGGTGGTTATTTGGGTTTTGGTGTTTTTTTTCTTTTAACACAGGTCTTGTATAAGAAAACACAGCAAACATCACAGCTACATTTTCCGAAAACCACAGCCTACTAACAACCGAGGTAGTACAGAAGGGAAACTGAAAGTAGAAAAGAGAATCACAAGCTGCAAAGGCAATTCTAGTAACAAGTCATTTTAAAAAGCAGATGACCAAGATAGAAAAATCCCAAATTAATATTTACAGTAAAGTTTGCTTTTAAAGTTGTATGATAAGTTAGTTACTGAAGATTCTGTCAAAGGGATTTTCTTCAGAATGAAGTCCTATAGGGTGTATATGGAGGCTGGTTTGCCCTCTAGCCTGTTTCTGAATAGAAAACACTGATTCTGCTCACTCAAGGAATTCCACCAAGCTCAGAGGAGTGACACCAACAAGTGAGGTCAATATGTGATCCATTTCTGAACTAAGGTGAATTCATAATGGGAAAGCCATGCAGTCCCCCAGCTCACGCCATCAAGACTCTCCAGAATGCATTATGAGGCTTTTCTATTTTCTTCTCTTAACAGAGCACATGGCTTTTTGGGAATGAGTGTGCAAAAGCACCAGAGGACTTGTATGCATCACCTCACATTCACGAGACCAAAGCACCTGGGAGGAGATTCTAGAGAAATTAGTTCCTAAATGCTGGAGCCACTTTTTCTCTCAAACCCTCTGCCCAGATAACGCTGTGCTGCTTTCTTGGGAGTTTCCTCGCCGAGGAATCCACCTGCGGAGAGTGGGGCTGTATTCAGCCAGAGCACACACCCACTGAGTTAAGGCAATCTGCATTTAGCCTTACAACTGTAAGTTTTTTACAATAAATACCAATGTAATTTATTTTTGTAATTTGCCTCAGGACAGAGGGACACATTGCCTAAGGAGGACGGGCCCTGGGAAGTGCTCCATCGCTGGGCAGCGTCAGAGGAGCAGGAACGCAGCACCCTGCTCCTAGTAAGGACAATGTCTCCATCCCCTCCCAGTCCCTTCCCAGCTTCCATGGGAGCAAAACCAGCTACTTAGGAGCCCCGTTTATATGTCCCGAATCCTGTGGATGATCCTGGACATGGTTAAAGAGCACAACGTACCTCTGAGGGCGTCTGCAAGTGATTCTAAGACACAAGACACTGAATAGGAAAAAGAAGTATCTGGCACCTAGACTTAGGTGGAGTGTAAATTTCCCAAATTAAAGACACTACAGTTCTACAGAAGTGATCAGATGAGAGGACTCCTAGCAAGAGGTGTAGTATGTCATTTTATAAAGAGCCTTAGGGAAGTAGACACCCAATTCCCTTTCAATCTGAGTGGCAAATTTCCTTCTCTTCCTTTGAACATCCACCTGGGTTATGTGGGAAGTCATGAGGTTCCCTGCTTCTCTCCTAAGGGTAAAACAACGAAGGTCATTTTTTTCCAATGTATAGAAATGGACTTCCAAGGTTCACTTCTGGAGTAAGAGCAACCACCCCATAGGTCAAAAGTAATTACTTTTGTCATAAAGACACCTTTCCCTCAACTTCGTTTCCCTGAAATCAGAAAGCACCTTCTACCGGTACGCATGGTCTTCACCATTTTAAGACTCTTGCACAATTGTATTTCCCTGACCTCCCTTTCATAGAATGACAGAATCACAGAATCATAAAGACACCTTTCCCTCAACTTAGTTGCCCTGAAATCAGAAAGTACCTTCTACCGGTACCCATGGTCTTCACCATTTTATTTTGTATTGCACAATTGTATTTCCCTGACCCCCCTTTCATAGAATGACAGAATCACAGAATGTTCAGAGTTGGAAGGGACCTCTAGCGATCATCTAGTCCATCGCCCCTGCTAAAGCAGGATTGCCCAGAGCACGTTACTCAGGACTGCATCCAGGTGGGTCTTGAAAATCTCCGGAGAAGGGGACTCCACCCCCTCCCTGGGCAGCCTGTGCCAGTGCTCTGTCACCCAAACTGTAAAGCAGTTTTTCCGTGTATTTGAATGGAACTTCCTATGTTCCAACTTGTGCCCATTGCCCCTCGTCCTGTCACTGGGAACCACCGAGAAGAGTCTGGCTCCATCCTCCTTCAACCCACCCTTTAGATACTTGTATGCCATAATAAGGTGTCCCTTCAGCCTTCTCTTCTCTTTATGCCAGCTCCACTTTTTTTTTAAGTTCCTCTGTTCCATAATGCAAAATACTTTTCAGCAATTTAGACAAAAGAACTGGACAGCAAGAGGTACTGTGGTCTCACAGGAGAAGTTTGGAAGTCAGCAAATTCACATGGTTGGTTTTGTATGTACAGTTACTTGATCCCAACTCCTTTCTCGCCCATGTGGTAGGAAGGGTTATTCTTCTATTCATGCCTCACAGTCTTTTAATGGATTTAGGGCACAGCTCTTAAAAATGTATAAGAGAGACAGGCATCGCATGATTTTGCTATGGATATTTTATGAGCAAGTCTGGGTGCATGCTGTGTGCTTGAAACAAAAGACTGCACAATTTGCTACCAGGGCAGGATCTGTGTTATTATGTCTTGCATTCAAGGCTTCCGAGAAGTCTTGGGCAAGAAAAACAACAAAACAAAAGCATGGGAGAGACACCATGACCTAGTAAATGGGTCAAGACAGCACCGATACGCTGCATTCATTGTTATTAAGACCTATAATTCAGTCATTTGTAGGAGAACAAATCCGATTTAGGAAGCGGCAGCTTAGCCTGTCCTGTTTTATTGGCTGTTTTTTGGGGGTTGCATTTGTCAGTTAATTGACTTAAACTACTACCTTGAAAAGATGATACTAGTACCTAGGGTTTTTTTTACTTCTGCACCTGCAGCAGCCATCGTAAGTAAGATGTTTTGGTACCAAGAACCACTTCAGCCATTATTTATCAACAGAGTGATTAATTTACATCTGGAGCATAGCTACGGGATTGATTAAAGGCTTTGGTTAACATTTTTCAAAGTATTCAACTGACGAAGAAGACATCAATGATGTTCAGGCATCTGCATCTTTCAGATGTGTTTTCAAAGAAAAACACCTAAGGGAATCTGCTTTCCTGAGGAAGCTGGGATGTGCTCGGTGCTTGGTACCTTCCCATTTCCAGCTTAACTGTAATTCCTTTGACGAACCTTTAGGGTAAGATCATACTCACCGAGGCCTAGGTCTACCAATGGTTACTAAATGCAACAGGTTGGATGCAACCTCCAGCCCAGCAAGTCCTGAAAACGGCTGACTGCCAGACCCTGGGAGGGCATCCCAGCAAGGAAAGCTACATTTGTGGTTCCTTACCTCCTTTCCCTAAGTATCTATGATGACTGATCCCCTCAAGACATGGGTAGGGTGGCCCCTTCTCCTAATCAAGTACCAAATTTTCCTCGTTTGTGTCATCCCTGCGATCTGCAGGAGCAAGAGCGTGATGAATAAGGACATGATACCAGATCCAGACCTTCTCCCCTAGGGACAGTTTCCACTACGTGCGAGAGCAACAACCCAAATTCTCCATCAACTTCAGCTTGAGCTTGCAGACGCTGGCAGGTGGTGTTTTAGCTGTGGGTTGTAATCTCATTTATCATGGTGGGCCTATATATAAGAAATGAAGCACTAAAGCTCTTGCAATGCTTAACCTCTTCATTGGAAAGGATGGACCCAGCATGGAAGTTGGGATACACACACACAATCCACTGCTTATCAGCCTTTCCAAATCTAATTCCCCCACCACCATTGCAAATTCAGCAAATGCTCTTTATATCTTCTTTATTCTATTTATACTGTTTTCACTAATAGATAACTATAGAGCAATAGAGTCATGTGGTGCATTACAACTGGAGAGCTGAAGGAAACTACAAAGCTAAGTATCAGGAACGAGTACCCAAATTCTAACACAAGGACACACATATACAGGCAGCACCCCACCAAAAGCTAAAAATGTCGGTGTTTTTCTTGTTACCTTACGCAGAAATGAGCTTTTAAAGAATCAGCTCTGCCAGAGATATCAGATTCAATCTTCTGTTTCAGTGCAGACTCATCACCAGGGAGGGCACGAAGGAATTTTTACACATTACTTTTACATGTCACCATCTCATTTTTCCTATGGGGAGATTTGAGTCTCTTAGAATATACTCAATGGATCCACAGTTTATACAGCAACCCCATAATAATACTTAGAACATACACAGTCCTTTGTAAATATTATCTTAGTATACCAGATGTAACAATTTCTATTTGCTATTTATGGGAATGCTCTTTCTCAAGATGCTTCAGAGTAGAGAAATGTAAATACCTCTGAAGTAGTTTCTATAGAAACTTATTTTTCCAATAGAGAAATGTAAATACCTCTGAAGTGGTAGTTTCTATAGAAACTTATTTTTCCAGTGAATTGTAGAATAAACAGCCTAATTTTCTATTTTGCTTTAAATCTCACAGAAACCTGGAGCATCTTTCCAAAGTGGCAGAAAATAATACTTCGCAACTCTGTAGCCATTTATGTCTTTGAAGCTTGCTTTAAATATGAACTACTTATGCCTTCGGGAGTATCCTTAGGTAATATCATTAGTCTCACTAACTAAGGTAAAACAGCATGTAAAAGACTTTATACAGAGCAGCGTGTCACTGCCTAACAGCTTGAGGTGCTCTCACAATTTTATTGCTGGTTCTACGACAGTTCCTCTTATCCCAAGCTCCGAAACCCCAAAACAGACAGCAAAAGTAGCAGTATTTTTCAGCAGCTCCATCGGTTTTGCCCAGTGGATGTGTGAGGAGTTGGCAGTGCCGCTGCGCAGCAAAGCAGAGCACGGAACAACACTGGGCTGGAGCTGGTTTGTCTACACCACTTCTAGCTTTCAAGAAAGCCAATACCGAGAACCCATTTTTCCTGGAATTGACACAGCCCGAAGAAGCTCCCACAAAAGCAGCAGTGAGGAGTTTCTGTCCGCCCCTCAGCCCAGTAGGGAACGCTGTGCCCGTTAGGTTAGCTGAGGAAGGAAGCTGAAACTCAGTTGGGCTGAGCACCCGTTTCTGATTATTTTGTTATAACACTTTTTTACAGGGAACAAACACAGCAACACTTAAAACACAGTGTAAGTGCAGAGCCCCACTTGCGCATAAACGATTGAGCCCTTAACATAGGAAAGACATGGACCTGTCGGAGCGGGTCCAGAGGAGGGCCACGAAGATGTTCCGAGGGCTGGAGCACCTCTCCTATGAGGAGAGGCTGAGAGAGTTGGGATTGTTCAGCCTGGAGAAGAGAAGGCTCTGGGGAGACCTTATAGCGGCCTTCCAGTACCTAAAGGGGCTACAGGAGAGCTGGAGAGGGACTTTTTACAAGGGCATGTAGTGACAGGACGAGGGGGAATGGCTTCAAACTGGAAGAAGGGAGATTTAGATTAGATATAAGGAAGAAATTTTTCACTATGAAGGTGGTGAGGCACTGGAACAGGTTGCCCAGAGAAGCTGCAGAAGCCCCATCCCTGGAGGTGTTCAAGGCCAGGCTGGATGGGGCTTTGAGCAACCTGGGCTGGTGGGAGGTGTCCCTGCCCATGGCAGGGGGGTTGGAACTCAATGACCTTCAAGGTCCCTTCCAACCTAAACCATTCTATGATTCTATGATGCTTTCCAGTAAGGAACCTGCAACAGAGATGTGTGTCCCCAGACCCCTTCCCACTGCCCTAGGGCTGTTCCTGCTCCTTAGGCTGCTATGGAAAACTCCCTGGCCATCAGGCACTTCATCCACCAAGGTATTTAGGTGCCAGCTCTTCATGTGGCTAATTGCGCTGCACATCCCCGTTATCGCCATCCCCAGTCCCGCACAGATGCCGTACGTTAGTGCTGAGATCAGAGCTGTAGGAGTCGGCCCTCCTCCACACACCAGATGGCTCGCTCTTCTGCGTTTGTTTTTAGTGCTTACCTATCTGCGCCTCGACTTCTGATAGTCATGTGAATTTGAGAAGGGGAAAAAGAAAAAGACTTCCCCAACAACTAACAGGGGAAAAAAAATAATCAAGAAGTTTCCTTTTCACATGTTATCTCAAAACACAGTGAATACACTCAAGAAGCATTCTGAACCTTCTCAGAAAGGAGAGAAATCAAGAAATAGGGGCAGTCAGAGATATTGAAAGTTCCTTGGTATCTGAACAATGTGGACAGCGCGGTCAGTGCTCCCTCTGCCCCAGAGACTACATTGCCTAACATTTTGGCTGGCTTCCAGTTTCAGTGCATAACGAAGAACAGGTATTTTCCACTTTAACTTTCTCCTTCCCAAAACAGTGGTATTTAAAAGATGGGAAATCTGTCCAAATTTAGCAATCAGAATCTATCTGAGTTCACTCTCTCACTTTTAGGAATGGACATGTTTTGATTTTATCTAAACAAAACAGCTTGTACTTCTGCACTACCTTTCCAGTAAATAAACACGTAAATATATAAATAAATAGAAACCAATGCAAGTGAGGCATTTTACAAATGTGTGATATTTCCTCTCTGGACTTTTTCAATCCGGTACAGTCCTACTAACTGTTTTGATTTATTCTGCAAGTTGAATGGGATCCAGCTCCTGAGGGTATATAATTATGTCTAAAAAAATGTTCTCAAACTTGATTGCAAGAAGAAGCCTGAAAGTACGACCCATCTGCATTCTCAAGACTTGCAAACAAGAAGGCAAATGGGGAGCAATCTAAATGAATTTTTTAAAAAGCATCTTAGAAACATCTCACAAAAGCCTGCCTCAGATTTGTGGATACTTGATGTAGACAAGTGTGGTATTGCTTATATGCTAAAATAAAAGATAGGCCATTTCATGATAGCATTTGTATTGATGGCCATGGCCAGCTCCGGTGCTTCCTCTCTAATAACCTAATATCTCTGATATCTTCGAATGATAAGCGGGTCAAGAGAAAATCCAAACCACGATGGGCTCAAAATGGTATCTTTTAATCCAGTTGTAGTGAACACAAGCAATAGGAGGCAACAGCTCGGTTCATATCTCTAAAGAGATATATGGCAAAGTACCCATTCAAGAGAGGTAGCTCTATAACAAAAATGCCCTCAACCAACTGTGCAAGCAGAGCTACTGTCTCTTGGTCCTTCCTTGGCCATTGCAGATCTCTCCCACCGCCTGCTCTGGGCTCCTTGGCTGTACAGCCGGTGCAATCCAGGAGCACGCAGAGGGGTGATGTGTGCCAGGTGCCACCAGTGGTTCCTGCTCCCTGCAATGAACTAACAGGGTGCCCAGAAACCCCAAGTGGTGACGGCACTGCTAATATCATTGCTGCGGCCTGCATGGATACAGCCACAAATGCGTCATCTCTCCCAGACAGGGATATCAGTTTTCGAATGAACCAGAAAGACAAGCGTTACCTCAAATAGGCAAGCTGGGTATCCTCATGGAAAAAGCCAGGCTAGTTTTTTCCCGTCACCGCATTGTCCTCCATTTTCTTCCCAGGGCTAAGGCTTCATGGACATCCATTTTCCTTTTCCCCACTGCTAGTGTCTCTGTTGCTCTCACATCCCGATCCCACTTAACCACATCAATATCCTTCCATACCCCATTTTCCCATCAGCAACTTCTCCCATCGCCAGAAGCCCTATCTCCTCCTATTCCCAGCGGAGAGCACTTTGCTCCCCATCTGATTTGAATTCCTCCCTCCCTACGTGGGCGATGAATCATTCAGAGTAATGGCATTTTAAAAACTCTACAGAGAAGGTAGGTAGACTCAAACCTGAGTAGGAGTGCATATAAAGTACCATGTTAGTGGGCGCCTTCAACCCCAAGACCAGAAGTTCCCAAACTTCCCTGGCGTTCCTTCCCCTAAGGGCTGGATGCTTCCTTCTGGACATATGTGTTGATGGCAACTACCACAGCCAAAACCAGTGTCACGTTATGTATATGAATATGTAACATTTAATATTTAATCTTCATTTGTCATTTATCATTATTATATCATATAATTACATGATACTATTAACATATCATAGGTCACAGGAGATTCAGAAAGAAATTAGTTAGAAAGATGATCTACAAGAGAAAAACATCAAAACAGAAAAAGTGTGTTTCCATTCCATTTTAACATTTAGGGGGGACAGACTTCTTATCATGAAATGCTTCTTTGTCATTAGTAGTGCCCTTTCTATGAAGAACCACTGAATGTAATATTTTTCAACTTGTGGCTTATCAACTACTGTCATTTCTGATGAAAGTGAATTTTAATTCTTGTCTTAGCCCTGCAGAGATTATCTTTGCTCGTGCTTCACCAACAAACCCCCCTTTTAATTACAGAGTGATTGGAAACGGTGGTGATATAGTCTCACTATAGCCCATGTCTCAGTGACATTTTGATTCTGAGTCACAATTTGGTTCAAGGCAAGAAATAAAATTTTTACTGATGGAAGTTCTGCAGTATTCTTTATCACCTGAGCACATGAAACAGAAAAGCTACAGTATGAATTTGTCCAGAACTTGATGTGCTTAACAAATAGCATGTTGTTTAATGACTTTATTCAGAACACCTACATGTTTTGTTCCTGTTACTTGTACAGCTCTTACATGTGACAAAGAGACTAATTTTTCAACAGAGGAGGGAGAAGGAGAGGGAACAGCTTATGCACTTTTAAGCACTTTTTTTTTTCTGAGGAAAATATAATAACAGCAATATGGGGCTCTATACCAGTTATGTCTCAGTGACTTCTTTTAAACTTGTTTAGCCTATAATTGAAGGATAATTTTTCTTATTGCCAACTCCGCCAGCTCACACTGACATCAGAAAACCCAACAGTGTTCTTTCTGGCTTATGTTTCATCACCCGTAAAGAATTTCGAAAACTAAATTTTCCTCTGTGTGCATGAGTATAATCCTTAAAATTACGGCCTTGGTTATATTTACGCAATATGCCGTACCCTGCAAAAACTTTGTGGTGCCTACGTACCCCACCAGTCACTATATGCACTAGGGTGTCCTGCTCCAGCCACAAAGCTACAGCTCTGCCACCACTGAAGCTGCCTAGCGGGTTAGCACAACTGTGATCGACGTCTGATGTTCAGAGATCCCCAGCGCATCCCCCAGAGTCAGCTCGACGTAGCTGCCTATTCCTCTGGGATTTCAGCAGATATAAGCTGTGCCTGCCTGAAGTGAGCATCTTTTGCGCATCTTTTGCGCAGGGAGAGGGGCATTACGCATCTACACTGCCGTCCAACTTCCATGGGTTCGGATCTGTTCCAACCACCTTTTATGTGCTTCCTGCCTGACTGGGATGAACAGGGACAGAAATATGGAACTACAGAGCTACAACCTCAAGTCTCTAAAGAGCTACTGCAGACCAGTGTTCTCTACACGCCCCAAACAGTGCATTATACAACAGCCCAAAGGAACTCAGGCTGACATAAAAATCCTACAGTCTGTTACAGGACTGAGAGAAAACTTAGCAGACAGAAGGATGGTGTGTTGCCTCTTCGGAGGAGACACCTCTTAAGTTAAAAAATCTATTTAAAACCAATAAAACTTCTGTTTTTCTTTGTTCTTGCTTTTTCTGTCTCTGATCCCGCCACAGTTGAGATCGCCGTGGTGTAATTAAAGAGACCACAAGGGACAGAAAAAACAAAATATGTGCAAGTGTTACATATAAAAGTATTGAGGATAAAAATTCTTCTAAAAACTCTTTTTTGAGCAAACTGACATTGCAGGTTTTTTTCACTTGGATTTCAGTCAGCGGCTAGCAAAATTTACAGTAACAAACATTTTAATTCTCACTCAAATCAGAGTGACTCAGCACTGCAAGGAACAGCAAGACTAAATGTTGTGAAGTTTTGACAAACCCAGCTGAGGAATGAGCAAGCAGGAGTCCAACTTGGAAGCAGACGCAGAGTTCTCATCTGATGAAAACTTTGCTGATTATATTTTGGAGGGGGTTTTGTCACAGGGCAGTCTCACTGCAAAGTCAAATCCCACGTGTATATTGAACCCAGTGCCAAATAATTCCCTTCTGGGTACAAAACCGGTCGAAGAATTCTAGGAAGCCCTTCCTTACCAAGGAAGCTAATTCAAAGGCCCCAAATACATACCAAAAAAATAACTTTCCTTCCATGTTTCTTAATCGCCGGCACCTCTTTCTGGCTTCAGGGCGACTCCACCACTATTTTCAGACTTCTCATCTTTCACCCGTATCCACAAGACAGCTGGCCCTGATGAACTCACCGGCCCAGCCTCTACTTGTCTCCGGCTTGGGATAACTTGTACTGCTTACAGATACTGTTTCTTGAGGGCAACCCCTTAGATAACCTGCAAACTCAGATAACCCCCAGTTCCCTTCCTGTGTCTCTTGACAGATCTGTCAATTTGTCTAGCTTCTGGAGGAGACGCTCCGAAACCAGGAACAGAGGGGTCAGATGAGCGGTACTGGAGATAAGGAAGATGGAGGGATCTGGGGGCGGCAGGGGAAAGGGAGGAGGTTACGCAGGACCAGAGGCTGGAGCTGAATCGTAGTGTAAGATGGTCTGGGGTGAACTTGCAGTGGGGCCTGCCAACCTCTGTGACCAACCCAGCTGGTAAATCTCAGGGTGAATCTCTTTAGCTTCTACCCTTTTCATACAAATGGAGCATATACGTCTTTCTTCCTCCGGCTAATTGAGCGTCTGGACGATGCTCTTAGTCACATGATTTAGTTTTAGGTTGTCCTGCGAGGAGCAGGGACTTGGACTCGACGATCCTTACAGTTCCCTTCCAACTTGAGATATTCTATGATTCTATGTTCTATGATCTATAATTCTTATGCAAATAGAGGCAACGTCCAGCTATAAGAAGCTGCTGCTTCCTTGTCCAGGTTCACATCAAGTCTCTCTTTCACAGATACCAAAATGTGAACACATGATGGCTGGGAAGAAACACTTCGTTCCAGACCCAGGCTGGAACACCAGACGAAAGCTGGCTGTCAGAGCAGCAGCTGGCATAACCTCAAATCTTCAGGAGAAGCCATCAAGGGACACTAAGACTGATCTCTTCCTCTGCCTATTGCAACACATCTGCTTGGGCTGGGACTCCAGGCCATTCCCTTACTGACGAACGTCAGCAAGCAGGGTGTGCTTTTGAAGGCTATTACATCTGTGTCCTACTCACGCTCACTCCAGAGGTTCCTGTTTCATATCCTGTTCTGATTGCTCTACATTTATCACGTAAATTCATTTTAAGTACACACAAGGGAAAAAAAAATGAAGTTGGTATGCATAAAGATTATAACATACGAGAATTTGTTAGGGGCTATAATAAAGCTCAGTGTTAAAACTACACTCCCCATACACACATAGACATGGACACTACGCACCACGAGTTGCATTTCAGAGGAAAGTTAAGGCACAAAAAGAAGTTCTAACACGCACCTTTGGAGACCTCCCAACTTTCAGAGTCCTTACAAACGTCACAAACCAAATGCTACAGCCAGCAACTCTTACTCATCCAAATAAGCTGCATTGACCCAAGTCCTTCAGAGGCAGTGGATCTCTGGGAGACAGGAACAGTGAGCAGCAACAGATACAAGTGCTGGTTTCAATGAATTTGAAGAGAAACATTTCTCGCCAACACTTGGAACATGCTGCAGAACTTTGGAAACCTTGTGTTTCTTACCTGTGTGAAAGAAATGTTTTAATTTCTAATAAACAGATCTTTTTGCATCTGAAGGCCATACTGCTGCATGGACACTGCTCTGACAAGGCAGACCACGCAGCCCTTTTCACCATCAGAGAGCCTCTGAAGGCTGTGCCGCCTGTGCCTGCTATTCTTGAAAGCAGAGATGGGATTACAGGCTTCTGGGGGGCGTCCTCAACTCACACCCACAGAGACCCAACATGCAATTCTCTGCCGACACGATTTTTCCTACCATCTACTCCTGTGCTGGGCACTAATCCAGGGAAGTTAAAAAACCCTCCCCCATGACACCCACTCAGCACTACAGTATCTGTTTCCCAGTCCTTCTGATAAGCGTGCCTGTTATTCGGTTCTAAGATTGTCCCAAACACAACAGTATGCCCATAAGTTAAACAGCAAAGGAGGAAAATTCAAACTAAGCATTTACCTGCAAGCAATTTTCCAACAAAAGGGGTAAAAAGATACCTCAGCCCAAACCCAACAGAGCATCGCAGCTACTGTCCTTAGTGCCTGTGATCCTCTAACAGTGACCATGCCAGGACACCGAGGGTTACATTCCGCAGTCAGACTTGAAATATTTCATGCTACAGAACACCAAGTGCAGGTTGTTTGGCTCTGGTTTTCATGCTGTAGGTTACAAATGATTTGACAAATTTATCTGACTTGCAATCAGTAAATAAGCAAGCCCGAAGACAGTTGATGTGGGAACTGTATTTCCCAGATAAAAATACATTCCCATACCATCTCCAAAGGGAGTGTAAGTCTTCAGTGAGTAATACAACAGTCCTACTGCTATAGCCTACTCAAACTGATTACCAACAACCACCAGGCAAGAACTGCAACACACAGTTACTGCTATTTTTCAGTAAGAACTGACAATAGACCAAACTCTCTGAGTTATTCGGTTAACGCTATAGCTTACTGTGCTAAGGGTGTGCTCCTATGAGCAACGCTTACACCTTCTGTCAGCTCTAAAGGTGCAGGAGGTAGACTATAACCATTTAAAAGACTTCGGTACTGGTTCCTGTTTCAAGCTAACCTTCATAAATAAGAAACAGCATTTCTTATTTAGAAGTTGGGCTTTAGGATTCACATGCATTCCCTCTCAGTTTCTCCAAGACAACATGAAGATCTTTTTCTTCCAACTCCGAATATAAGATGTGCCCTTAAAAAAATCTCCTGGCTTGTTTAAATACCAACATAAGGATTCTCCTGACTGAGGGAGAGAAAGAGGGGGGTGTATACCACATGAAAAAAAAGGATTCCTCCTGCATCATCAGTTCTCTTTAGAAACTTAGAGGAGACTGTTTTGTGTACACAACAACACTGTCTCTGTTACAGACTTCTTTAAAGTCTGAAGAAAGGGATGTTGCGAAAGGGAACTCGTACAGTGTGCAGCTCATTTAGTCCGCCTTTAGGTCAGATGGAGGAGATAGAGCCCTCATGGCTCACTTCACCGTCATCTCTCCTCTACTGGGAAGGGTTTCATCAGTGTCAAGGAGAAGATGTTCAAGGGTGCTGCATTCTTGAAGCTTAAAAAACCCCTCTTATTTCATTACAGGCACAGCAGATCCAAGTGGATCACGGAGAAGGTTATTTGTGCCTATTTATAGCACCTCACAACTCAAACAGGTTGAAGACTGAATATGCAAATAAATGCATTTGACGAACCAAAGAATACAGTTTTCTCAGTCACCAAAAACACTCTGCTCTTTTTGATCTTCATTTGTGTCTGTCTTTCTATCTCCTAAAAGAAATCTTGAATGGTGCTTAGATATATTTAACTGTTTCTAATGTATTATAAAGAACAGTGAAGAGTTTACACTTCCCTGAATGTGACCTGAAGGCTTCAAGTTTATTCAGACAGGAAAGCACATACCTTTTTAAAGGTAAATTATGCGACTGCAGAATCAGATATAGTTAATATAGTGTGTCCTCATTCTCCAAGGGGGGGAAAAAGAGAGAGATTATCACCATTACCAGCCACAGATTAGATACAGCATGAATGAAAAAGATTAAATTGTGGATTGTGGCTCTTGTTCAGATACACATCTTTAGCGGAGTAAACTTCACCGAAGAAGTCATTTTTGCTCCATCAACCAACCACTAATCTCTGGTAATGGTGTTCCAGGTTACCGACTGAGTTGAAATCCATGGAAAATGAAGGCAGAGCGCAGATCCTGGATACCTGTATTTGTGATGCTGTCGACACAGCAGAGGCTCGGTGTACTCCTGCTGCAGCCATGTTTCCTGTTTCTATAAACATGCTCTGTTTGAAAAGGGGCTACTACGGGCACACGTGTGCAGTTTATAGCTACTTTTGTGCCAACATAAATCAAGCCCAAATGCCATCTCGGTGACATAATGTAAGACTTATGCTTAAGGGAGTCCACATACATAAGTAAGTGGGTTCCAAAGTAATTAATTTGAGGAGCCCACTTACATTTCAGTCTCACAACCAGACAGACTGCCTCGTGGTTCCCTTGGCTTTTTAGTGTCAGACTCCCCCAGTTTCACTCTTCCATTTCCTTCACTTCCTCACCTTTCAGGGTCAGAGCTTAACACCGCAAAGGGAAATGAAACAGAGAAAAACAAAACAAAACAAGCTGCGAAGCAGATTAAAGCTATGTTTGACATTCAGAGGTACATGGTTCCTTTTTCAGCTACAGGTATGAAGTAGTAATAGTTTTGTGTCCACAACTCACAGTATAAAGATGGTTTAAAAAAAAATCAGAAGTTTTCTAAATGCATCCTCACTGAAAAAAATGTCATATCTTTATAATGTATTCTATTTAATGTTTAAGTCAGCTGAATTCTAAATTGCCTTTTTTTTTTTTCTTCCCCTTAGAAATTGTCTGGGAAGTAGACAGAAACCCTCTTACACTTCCCTCAGCTCTCAGTGCTCTAAACGCACCGCCTCTGAGGGGAAGGTGTTTGCAGAGCAAGCCACAGAAACATGTGCTTCCGCTTGTTAGAGAGGATGGATCGGCCCACTCTGCTCTGCCTGCCAAATGTCTTCTCCTGAGTGGGACTAAGAGAATTGCCATCAGCCCGTGGCTCTTGCAGAATTCCTGCTCTGACTGCACCATGAAGCAACAGCCCGCACATCAGTCTCCTCAGAGAAACTAACTTGCTAAAGTCAGGCTCCAATTCCTTTCCCAGGCAAATCAGAAAATTAACTCCTACTATCTTCTGTGGAGGCTGCATCAAATGTAAGTGAAAAGACATGTAATTAGTCATGAGACAAAACGGCCCGTCCAGATTCAAAAGGAGAGATGTTTTATGGGAGTTAATGAGCTTTTGCTTACCCAATTTATATACGTTGCCCTGAGTCAGTGGGCATGAGGCCATTTAGCAATTCACGGGCTCAACCTTAAACCAAGGATTCCCATATTTCTGCAGCAGAGAAAGCTGGATCTGTTGGAACAGCAAACACAAAGGTTGGCACAACCAACACAAAGGTTATTAGCTTGGTCCCACATTTCTCCCTATAATATGCTCACCCCTCATGAGGGATTGCAGCGTATTTCTGCTAGTCTATTCTTAAACTGCAGGTTTTCCCTATTTGTTTGCACAATACTAGTGCAGGACCTGTTTCTATCAGACAAATTGCTTCAATCTTCAATCTTCGTGTTTTTTAAAGAAGAGAGTACAGTGATAACACGGTCATGTCCAACGAGATCTCCTCTGGTTCGTTTTCAATGTTCAACCTCGCTTTTGGAAAGGATTTCAGCTTTGATTGTGATTTAGTCTGATGAATGCGCAGCAAGTGCCAGGACTGCCTCAATACTTAATGCATGTATTTCCAGGAGTTTCTATGGAGATCATCATTTTAGCATGATCGATATATAATGAAGGAATAAGAGAAGCCAGGAAGAGAGGTCAGACTTCACAGACCTGCTGAGAAAAGCCCAGAAAGAGAACATGAAAGCTGGTAACAGAGTATAAGAAAGCATGGCAATGACTAACCGTTCCTGATGAATAAGTGTTTACACAGCTAAACTTTTACTAAACTTCTTACCAGACAGAAGTGAAAGACCCTCACTTCCAAGTGGATTATCGTATTTCTTCTTTCTCATTTTGAGACCCAGAAAAATCAAAATTCATAAAATGATGCCATGGTTTTGAAGCCCCTAATACAATTTGCTGAAGACCAGCGGCGTTTTCTACAACAGCTTAAATAGACATACAATGCTTCCATGATTACAAAGATCTGAGGGAGGAACCAGATTTTTCTCTTTTCTGGTTACACTTGGAATTCTTCTTCTGTGCTTTCCTTGTGTCTGAAGAGATGTAAATAGAGGGGGAAAAACGTGGCTAAAGGAGTTATTCAACAAAATAAAAATGTGCATGTGTGGACTCATACGGAAACAATAAAACCATGAAGAGATTTAAGTTTCTTATAAGAATCTCCTTTATTTTAGTAGAGTAAATGTAATGATTGTATGATTTTAATGTTTATGTAAAGATAATCACAGAATGAACAGGCAGAATAACTGAACAAAGCCATTAAACAAGACTAAACTTCTCAGATACAATTTAATTTAATTCATGGTCATATAGGACCTCTTGCTCATGTCAGAAGACAATTCAGGCATCGGAAAATTAAAAATATATGTTCAGAGTTTTGAAGGTTTTAAAGGTCTGTAGCTCAGAGGTGAAACAAAAGTAGGTTTTGAACATGTCATCCCAAATTTAGAACCAAACTCTTCTTCTGCTACAAGGCAATGGATGATTCTTCCAACTCAGAGACAGAAGAGTCCTGAAAGAAAATGCACTGCAGTAATCAGTCACATTTAACACAGTAACAAATGAGATGAGAGTGGAGGAGTTAAAATGAATGTGCAAGTAGGGAAAAAAACCACAGCAGAGACATGAGGCTCCTCTAAATTTTTTGAGTTCTTAGTAAAAGAAATGTCTTCCATCACATCCCATCTCTTGCTTTCACGATCACTTTGCAATTTCCAAATTTTTACCAGTTAAAAAGAGAACAATATTCTACTTTGCACGTGATGGTAGAATACCCTATGCTGATGAGATGATATCCTATGCCAGATTAGGGATCTCTCTGGTCATTCTCATATCTGTGGTTTTAACCACTAAAAAAATTTTACAAAAAAGTAAAAGGAAGTTTGCAAAGGCAGCTATGGGCAAATCTGCCCACAAGAATTTTTTTTCTTCTCCCTAAAAGTCAAAGCCTGATTTGCACCCTGAAGTAATTCCTGTGCCTTACACAACTCTTAATTATTTTCAATCCTTGTGTAGTCACTGTGAGTGTCCTCATAAACTGGACAAATGCACCTTTTTCAGGATTCTCCAAATTCTTCCTGTTGATACTTGTGATAATTAATTTGTTTTAAGATCCAGATACCGTCAAAGATGCCTTAATCAACACCACATTCTGGCCTTACCACAAAGCTCCTGAAATTCATACGTGTTAAGTCCAGACAAGCCAATCCAAAAAATGCAGACGGGTGCCCATAGGAGGGGCAAAAATGCAAGGATTTCCCATGCTCTCCCAGCCAGCTGGTAAGCACGTGGCCCCGCTCCCTGCCCACCAGCTCCTGCCACAGACTGGGGCAGCGGAGGTTTGGATCCAGACGGTTTCTCTTCCTTGCTCTGCTCCAGGGAGCTGCACCCACCAGACACCGATCCCAGGAGACGTGCTGTGGAAGCCCACCTTCCGGCTGCCCCTGGGAACCAGCTTCTGGCTGCAGAGAAGGCCTTCAGCGAAGAGTGAGGGATGAAGGAAGGGGGAACAGAGGCAGCAGGGACACTCCCTACAGCCTCTGCTACTCCCAGAAGATGTGCTCTTGGGGAGAAGGGGCAGGCAGCCTGAATCAGTGGTTTTAAAGTTGGGGGAAGAGGTGGAACAAGTCTTAAGAGAACGTGGGAGGATGCGGGAAAGAAACCCAGAGAACTGCTGATATAGATCCTTAGGTCAGTATAACAAGCAAAGGATCATGCAATAAGCCAGGAATGATATCATGGCTTGAGCAATGATTTTGTGCCACCAATAAAATCCTGCTGGGAGCAGTCATTGAAAGGGTAGGCTTAGTCTGGGTTTTTCTTATTTAGGAGCAGAGGCAGCTAAAGAGTGGAGGGGAAATGATTAATGAGGACAGAGCTAAATGCTTATTGCTAGGTTAAACAACAAGTAAGGACAGACATAACAGTCTACAAATACCCATAGGAGTCAATGTCAAGGAGTGTGAGGGATTGTTTTGAACAGCGAGATAAATTTCCTAAGACTGAGGTGCAGTGGCTTGTAATACGCTTGCCCAAACAGCTAAAGTTTTGTTGGTCGTGACTAGCCTGGGCAAAGCACGAGCAAATAAAAGGCAAGGAACAATTCTGTGTTGCTGGACAGGTGAAAGAGATTATGCTAATCTGTCCCACGTTCAGACGAACTCCGTGTCTCCATCAGTGGAGAAGCAATCTGCAATGTTCAGGAAGGTATAGGAGTTGGAAACAGCATTCTGGAGACATACTACAACTGCTTTCCCCACTATGATTTTTGTGATAACAGCAATTACAAAACTTATTTAATCAAGATAGTTCCAGGTTGATTGTATAAATGAAGAAGTCACGTAGCTGCTATTGCAAAGGAATAAGCACACAGCATCACTCATAGCTAGAAAGACTATCCATCACAGCAGTTTTACTACAATTAACGTCAAATTTATCCTGCACAGAGGATGAGTGTTAGAATTGCACCCTGTCTCATGCCCACTTAAACCCCCAAAATAGGTCTTAAAGGGACTTGAACTTTGTTCCGTGCTGAGCACCTGCATGAGGGGTGAGATCCAGCCCAAGGTCATGTTTCAGGGTGGTAAAGATTCCAGGAGGAGGCCTGGGGGATGTGCCTGATCCTTCACATGGGAGAAAAGAGCTGTTGGGGCTTACACTGAGCA
>NW_009648332.1:303807-366599 GCF_000708025.1 Charadrius vociferus
GGAATGTAAGGGAAAGGGAAGGAATGCAAGGTAGAGTAAACAAACAAACAAACAAACAAATAAATAAATAAATAAATAAATGAAAATAAGCCAAACAAACAAAAAGGAGCTTTGAACTTTGTTTCACAGCATGGCATTGCAACTGAGGCTCCAACTAGCAAGGTAGAAAGGGAGAATGGGATTGCCTCTGAAACCCTCAGAGTGCAAAATTATCACCTAATGAAAAGCAATAAATACAGGCAGAGGGGAGGAAAGAGCTCTCACGTAGTCTCGAATTGTGGTAAGGGGGAGGAGAAAGGAAAAAGTAAACCAAAGCAAATGCACAGCCACAGGAAACAAATGTAACCCTAAGATACCTTCTATCTCCCTCTTTTCTGGCAGATGTCTTGTTCCCATCCCTGTGGATTGGTTTGTGCTCTACGGAGGATAAAGCAAAGTTTCCTTACTTCTTCCTGCCCTGACTGAGACACTGGATCACTAATGCGGAGCACTGCTTAACTCCGGGGCAGCAGGAACCTAATTCTCACTTAGGCCTGACTCCTGAAAAACAACCCCAATGCTGGTGTCCAGAGACAAGAAAGAAGAGACCGACTGTTCCTTGGCCCCTGCATGGAGGAAGAAGGTAAATTCCCTGCAAATAGCCCCAAAACTATACAAGACTTTACTTTTTTTTTTCAGAATGCAAAAGTGAGAGGTGGAAAAAAAAACCAAAACAAAACAAAAGAGGAGCCATGCGCGACTCCTAAGGGGTGTGGGGGGAAGAAACCCAGGAAAGCTGTGCGGGGGAATTGTTTCGGCTGAGCATCATTAGGTGGGTCACTTGGTGGCTATGTGGTCTCACTGCACTCGCAGAACAAAACACATTGCTAAAGCATCATACAGAGAAGAGGTGGACTTCTGAACTACCTAAAAACATGTCTCCCACTTTAAGGCTAGGAAAGAGCTGACAATCCTAGAGAAAATTCCACTCAATATCACAACAATATTTCAAAGCGTTTTGGAGATTAAGGAGTAGATTAAGGAGAAATTCAGGTACAAAAAACCAAAGAAGCCGAGGAACTCTTTTTGTCAAAGGGTTTACAAGTGACAGGAAAAAAAGTATTAAGGAAGAAAGGCCTTGTAATTAAATTCTGAACTTGAGATTCAGGTTCTTCTTCTCACCTTAGCTTAATGCCTAAAACATATTCACAAAAGGAGGTGCCTTATAAATTTGTAAACACTATGTTGCTTAAAGGTACACGATACAATACAAAAGTTCATAATCCATGGCCTGCTGTCCAGAGGCTACAGTGGGGACGGCTGACTGACTATGCAGTAGCATCGTTCCTGTGGTGAATATATCTAAGAAAATTCAGGTAGCATCACGGTACGCAAACTTGTGCCTGGGAGAGATTTTGAGTCTACTGTGTCTGTTTCTGTATTGAGAAAGGAAAGTATTTTTCACTTTCCAGACTTGTTTGGGGCTTTTTAGTAGGAAGCTAAAAGGACTACCTGAACAGAGCCATAGAGATTGTAAACTCTGTCTCTCCCAAAAAAGCATTTTCTGTCATACAATAGCTTCCAATGAACAGGACACCTTCTGCCCTTTACTTTTGTTTCATTAGTTTTTTGGTGTGTCACAACACATCACACTAAAAACTGAGGTGGGAAACAAAAAGAATCCTTATTGCGAATCTTTACTTTTGTCTGGAACTCTTTTCTGGATGTTTATGGCATCCCATAAAGTTGCTGTAACATGCCTGCTGTATTTTTAATTGTCATTTTAAATGCCAAAACCCAGAAGTCTTGCTTATATTGTATGCGAACACAGTGTCTGCTTATGTTCAAACCCTCAGGCACTTTAAATAACTCTACTGTACACAGAGAACGTTGTTCATTTTGTTTTTACAATTTTTGCCTGTGTAGAAGGAGCTCTAATGTCTTGAGAACATAAATGTATGTTCATAACCAAGGAACAAGATCACAGCTGGAATCTACCTGAGCCTTGGATCGTATTTCAGCAGTGGCACGGAGCGAAAAAGCGGCTTATTTCTCTGTTTAATTTACAAGAGCTACAACTGCAACAGCACAGACTAGACTTACTGACGTAACGCACAGGTGAGTGCGTGTTACAGGTCCGCCTCTGTGCCTGATCCGCAGGGAATATCAGACTGTTTCAGCCAGACTTAAGAGCCATTACCGCTGCAGCCCTAGAGGAACCTGGTCCGAATCCTGGTGTGTTAGTAAAGGTGGCAGCTGCCATAACAGACTTCTGTGTAGGCTACAAAGTTCGGGCATAAAATCGGGGTCTTTTTATTGATTCCAGCGAGTTTCGTACCAAGCCTCCATTGTTCTGTCTTAAAGAATAAACCATTACAGAGTATTCATAAGCAGATTTGCTTTTTTCTTTCAAGGATTAAACAGGAGCAGATCGTAATTTCCTTTAAATGCATCTATTATTCATTAGTATTCAATAAGTTTTATTACGGGCTTAAAACCAACAGCATATATATCTTTATACTCAATTCCAATCCGCTCCCTCCATGTGTTCTGAAACTCGCATTTTATGTTTAGATGTGATTGACCATGAAAGTCACGGGGTAATATGTGTTCCCTGAGTAAGGACACAGACAAGTACCTGGTCAATGTTCATTTTTCACATTAGTTTGCTGTAAATAATCTTACATGCAATTTTGCCATTTCCTTTCTGTAGGAATCTCTGCACGTAGGTTAGTGTACTGTGGCTTGCAGAAAGCTGACGCACAGTATTTATGAACAGAGGGGGAAGTAAATGAATGTCAGTGTTTGATTCAACATTGGAGAAAGGCTTTTTGCAGTATTTATTCACCCACAGTAATAAGAGAAGGCACAGTCCCTCCTCTAGTCGGCCATATTACCAGATAAGGGAAATTCTGTTGAGTTAGGAATACAGACAAGGGGTCAAAGAAAGAGATGCTTCATTTCTCAGTGTGTAACCCATACAGCCAGTCCTGTAATAGCTGTCATTATTTGCAACATGCGCAGCAGAGGAATAGGTGGAGAAATGAAGCCATGCAAGTAAGGCAACACCCTTTTTTTAAGCAACCACCATTTTTCGCAATGACATGTACAAGGGTCATTTGGGGTTTTCCTTCCCTTGAAGTCTGGGTTTCCTGAGAGGAAGGAGAGCTGAAATACAGGAACAAGTGGCTGCACACCATTTCCAGCAGCGTAGACCTTCCTTATTGACACAGGTTTAGGAACCACAACTGAATCTCCAAACTTCCTGATGTTCTCCCTTTGAAAGGAGGGAAGATAGGGAAGGAGGTGGGTGGAGAAGGTGAAGAGGTGGTTCTGTCCTTTCAAAGGCCTTGCAAACACAGCAAAACTGCTCCCATACCCTTAAATCTACCATAAAAAGTAGGTTGTGATACAAGTGGGAAATACAAGGAAATGTTTCAACTAATAAAACGTGCTGGACTAGCACCAAACTTCTGCTTAAAAAAGCTGTTTATAATAAACAATGATTACTTACAATATCATCGCAAGATCATTAGACTCAGGGATCGAAGAGTACCTGGTTCACCTGGTTCAGACCTGGAAAACAGTGTGTCACATATCAGCAAACACCACCAGCAATCAATGTATTTTTTATGAGGGCTGTTAGAACAGGGGGAAATGTTCAAACCCAGACTGCCGGGCCACTCTGTGACCTAATCCTGGCCAGAGAGAAGAAAATCTGCCGTTCACTAGATCACCGCTGATAGAAAAACTTTAATTCACTAGATAAGAACATCAGTTTGTCTGGGTTGTATTGCAGATCACTTTTAAGCCTCTAAAAGGGTTAATGGGACCCTAGAGATATTAAATACATTATGCAGCTGTGTAGGTGCTGGAAAGATGAATATAGGTTGATTTTTACAAACTTAACCTATGCAGAGTGAGTCATAATTTGCACCTTGCGTCATTCAATAAATGGGTCTTTTGAAAGTCAACCCACTGTGAATGGGCTGCTAGCTCTCAAAACGCAAGAACCCTGCTCTCCTGCCCACAGGCTGCCTAGCTGTAGGATCAAAAAAGCTATTCTCCCAAGGTTACAATGTGACGGCAATAATAGGAGCCAAGCAAACAACTCCATGTTTGTGGGTTTGCTGCATCTCTGTTAAAAGGTCAAAAGGTTTTGACTGAAACAACTGTTTTTATTTCCTAAAAGATTGATTCTTAATCGTAAATGGGTGTTAATCTCATTGCTACTTCTGCTGTGCCCTGTAACATTGTTTTTTTATTCAATTATGCCTCACATCAACTTTTTAATTAATACCTTCATTAGGAAAACCTTGAAAGTTTAGATAAATAGTATTTGCTTTTGTGCATTTCAACCATAAGCTTGTGTGTGAAGGAAATTTTTCTATTTTGTAGTCACCCAGGGGAAAGAAAAGCAAGTAGAGAGGTCTACACGTTCACAGGGATCTCAGCACCGAGGAGACAGAATAATCATCTTTTGTTGAATAGGAAAATAACAAAAAACAAAGTAAACAATACTCTTTTGTTCTGAACAAGAAAGGCAGGGCTTTAATAGTCTTTAAACGAGATAGAAAATTTCCATCCAAATGGAACCATGGAGTAGGTAGAGACATTACAACGATTTGGAGTTCAGTGATTAAATTTAATACTGTGCCAAGCAGTGATTAGTTGATGAAGGGCGTTCATAAATAGAACAGAAACAAGAAAGTGTGGCTCCAGTATAACACTGGGCCTCCAGTGCAGTTTGGTGTTCAGCTTTCTACTTTAATAACAGGGTCAAATGAAAAAAAAAAGTTTAATTTGATTTATTTCCTTAAGGAAACTCAGTGCAATTGTAAACACAGGCTGACTGGTACGTATTACTAAAACTTCAGCATTCAGGGTCAGATCCAAGAACAGGGCTTAGGTACCAACTGAAGCGCAGAAACGTGTCCTTTTCTTCAGCATTTTTCCAGCTCGCTAACGCAACCCCCCCGCTCAGAGTGCCAGTACATGTGAATCCCATTACTAGACACTGAATTCTCCCAACTCACTATGCAGGCAAAGTAGCATCCTAATTAAAGCCTCTGAATCCCAGCCTCAGAGCTGGGTGCCTGTGTCCTCTATGGATCTTTGCCTTAGTGCTTTAAAATCCCCCGTTGAGCCCAATGCGACACATTGTCCTTAACACCATACATACGTGAGTAATGATCCAGCATAGGAGCATAAATCCTTTTTAACTTGGCTGTGGTCTCTCCTAAGCCTATCCAACCCAAGCAGCAAGCATGTGATGCGCGGAGAAGTCAGCAGCAAGACATGAGCCCCGTGCATACAGACAGATCAGGTCAACTTCAACAACGAGCCACTGGGTTTGCAGAGGAGAACAAGCAAGATTGTCCCCCCGGTTTTATAAAATGAAAAGTTACCCCCTGAATTCTGAAAAGTGATCTTTGAAGGAAATAAAGTTTTCACTTCATTTTCTGCTAAATGAACTGCTCCAGCCCATCCCAGTATCTGAAGTATCAGTATCTGAAGTCTCACATAATATAAAAGTGTCACAAAATATAAGTAAAATTAAACTGAGATTTACGTGCAGTAGAAGACAAGACTCCTCTACAAGCAGTTCTTCTCTTCCTCCTTTTCTGTCATCACCTATTCCCATCACCCAAGCAAAGGCCATCATCATTCTAATTTGAAGTCCTCTTAGTTTAAAATCTATTTTGGACCAGACCTGCTCTTAGTTGCATTAGTATAAATCTGCTGTCTTTTCATGGACTTTCTCCAACTATATTCTGGTGTAAGCAAGATCAGAATCTTATTTTGGTGATAATTTGCAGGGTTATGCTAAAGGTCAACACTGGTGCAGACCACAGATTTTGGTGAAATCTCATCTATTTATGAGGAGAATAATTTACAGTTACGAATTATTATAATAGCAAAATGATTTAAAAAAAAAAAAAGTGGGAACTTGTAGATAATGTTTCAAGCATCTTGCTTAAAATCTTAAAACCATCCACCAATTAACAATAATTAATCACCAAGCATGTGATGTGTGCTAAGTTAGCTGCAGCTTTCATTACAAGAAACGTCTAGGAAAAACTGTCTCAGAGTCTCTATTTAACACTCCAAATGAATGGTTTTGTCAAGCTCCTATCAGTATCCTCCGTCACAGGCAATGTCCCTGACTGCCAGAGGGCCTGGGAGCTTTTCTCATCAGCGGGAAAAGCAAGTGATTTGCACCTGAAGAAAAATTTCAGACTTATTCTTTGCGTGTGATTTGTGTTCCAGGTGGTGGCAAGAGGTAAATCCTATCGGCTTTCTCCACAATGATCGAATGCCAAGAAGTGGAGCAGTTTACTGGAACAGCAGCAGCTTCTAATGTCTCTGCAATGACAGTTTTAACTAGAAAGGTACAGTATTTTATATCCTGTGAAGCAGAGCTAGACCGTTTTGGCAAAGAGTTTGTCTGCCTACCAAGGGTGGGGTAGGTATTTACTATCTATATAATGACTTCCTACTGCAAGTGGGTCAGGTAATTCAAATAACTAGCCAAAACTGCCTTTGCTCAAGTCTGGTGGAAGTCTAGCCTGTAAGTAAATACATCCCTCTGCTACGGAGCGCACATCCTCCGTCATGTGACGTCTCAGCCATTTCCTGGTACTGCCACTCCAACAAATACGTCACTTTATCTCCCTCCGACTGTAACATCGGCAGTTTCACCGCTGAGGTTGCTGTTGCTGCACTTTCTGGTGTCAATGGCCTGCTGTGAACTAAAAAAATACCTACTGGAAAAAACAGTCAGGCACTCGAATGATACCAGAGGCTCCTTCTTTCTCTGCCTTTGTTGTAGCACACCGGGCAATCATCCAGTTTGTCGGTTCTGCTTGTCCGGCTCTAAACCAAATGTTTCAGAATCCAGCCTGCACAAATAATCAGGTTTCAAACAAATACTGCAGCAGCACATCAGCTCGCTGCATGTGATCGGCGTACTGCATGGCTTTCCCTCAACCTGAGCCCGGATGCCTTACATCCAGACACATGGATTGTGTTCGTTCTGGCATCTGGAGTGAAGTAAAAGGTATTGTGTGTGTGTGGTGGGGTGGTAAATGCCAAACGCGGCAAGCTTTCAGAGGTGCTGCCTTGCACAGTGGTTAAGAAATAAGTCATTTCTGGTTGTAACGTTAAAAGAAAGGGACGAAGTAACTTGAATGGTAAGCAATAGCTACCAGCTCCTACCCGGTTCCTGCAGGCGCTACGGACGGAGCAGGCTGCCCTGGCTGGCGGCAAATCTCACTTCTGCACAAATCAGCATCCCCAGCGGCCTGCGCAGCAGCCCTGGAGAGAGCCACTGGGAAAGGACGCAGCCGGTATTGAAAAGATCCTGCAAAGACTCAGAATACAGCCGCTTGCCAAAAACATAGTGGTATGGCTTTGTTCACCATAAAGATTTTGGGCAACGCTGTTCATAGTGTGCCAGTTCACTAAATTGTCTAGCTCCAAAAGTGAGCAGAAATTTTGACAAGCTTCGTAGTGAGGAACAACTCTTGCTAAGAAAGTCAAAGTTATTCCAGCAGACTACAGTTGAACCCTAAAGATAGGTCCTGAGGAGCGAGGACATCCTATGGATACAAGCGAGCGTGACCAAGAGGTGCCATCATGTTTCATAACTCTGTGCTTTCCTGGAAACCAAGTCAGCAAAACAAAAAGGTTTTCACAGGCTCTGGTGGGCTCTGGATGAGACCGATGTCGTCTGGGGAACAGGTTCATGAATCCTGGCAGTTTAGAGTAGCTCTTTTAAAACAAAATTTCTGAAAATGAACAAGTTATTTCATAGATGGACTACATCATCATGAAAAGTTTTTGCTGTCTGTCTTTCAAAACAAGCACGCTCCTGTAAAGAACAAATGAATGTCAATATTATTCCTAAATGTATTTGAAAATTAATACTGTAACCGTGTGTCACTTCAAAGTGCTCTGTTTTGATCTTCACAAGGTTATCCCAGTTGCTTCGCCCCATAAAATTAACCACAAACACAATAGAGAATGAGTCAGAATACAAAGCTGACTCTAAGAGAAGGGATAAATGCCTCCGGAGAGCAGAGCAAGCAGGAGGCAAAGTTAAGGGTGCAGCAGTGTGTGGAAACAGTTGAACAAACAGGGACTGGGACAAAGAGAGAACTCTTTTCTGTAAAAACTCTCATTTATTTCAAGCTCCTCCACCTCCCACCAAGGCAAACAACTCTTGCAGGGTCTGGAACACCTGATCTGATGGACCAAAGTCTGAACGGGAAAGACGTGAGCGACAAGATGCAAGCTCTGGGCAGGAAGGTGGCCCACAGGCTCTGGCACTTCTGCGCAGGGGCTTTGAAAAGAGTTTCCAAGGGGCTTACACAAAAAGTCCTTTCAAAAGTGCTCCATAAAATACACCTGAAGAAAGACCGTTAGGAGGAGGCTCGGTTTAGCTCTGTTCTCTTCTGTTTAGCTCAGGTGTTGTTTTTTCACACACAGAAACACATGTACAGACTTAGTACACCATACAATGCCTCACTAAAGTCATCAAGTGGTGGTTATAACTTCATCCAAGATCAACAAGGTCTTTTTCCACAAGCAGTCCTTTGTGTTTGGGAAGCCTTTGCCCTGAATTTTACTGTCTCCCAATCAACTAACAGGTGCTCTGCAGTCAAACGCGAGCTATTTAAGGGCAACCTGCATAACAACTTCCCAGGCTGGCAAGCAATCTTAAATAGGGGTTAGGTACTGGAACCGGTAAGTTTTATACAGACAAACAGAAATGCTCCCGACAGGAAAAGGCTGGGGCGGCGGGGGGGTGGGGGGGCGAAAATTATATCTTTCTTGGTTTCCATTTAGTTTTCTCTTTCATACGTTGGCATAATAACCCTCAAAGAAGAGAACAAGGCTCTCAATATCAGACACCATGGTAATCTGACATTATGCAGTGGTTGTTCCTAAAACTTTCCAGTTTTGTTTTGGGCAACAACATAATGTGCCGATTGTATATGTGATATTTTCTCCACTTTCACAGGGCACAGATAGCCATATACTGCTAATACTGAAAGCATGTTATTTCAGGCAATTTGACTTACATTTTTTCCCTGGAGAAAGCACTTCGGGGTAGGAAAAAAAAGGGAAAAAGCTCTCTCAGCTAGATGCCAGATGTGTCATTTTGCATTGTAAAGCCACAGCAGAATTTTCTAAGTCATGCAACCGCTCATTTGTGTCCCATTCCCATATCAGATTTGTAAAGTCTGTTTCTAGGATCTGTGCATTGTATGGCATAAAATGTGATGTTTCTCATACAAAAGTCCCTGCTAAGAGCATTGTATTTACGGTGCCTTATGCCCCCAGATGGGTAGAACCATACCACTGGTTTCTTTGGTCTGATCTCACCCAGGAAAAGCTTCTGGATTTTTATAAATTCATGTGAACCAGAAGAGACTGCTGGTGTGCTCCACTACTGAAGGTCTTACAAAAGATGTCAGCCAAACTCAGAGGATGTGGGAAAGGTGTCAGTGCCTTGAAGTTCATTCAGATGAGGAAACAGAGAGGAGAATATCAAACAAAGACAAAAAATGCCTCGAAATCTGGTGTATCCCTTCAGTACCTTGTTGAATTGCAAGGAGCAATGCAGTGCTTTCGCTTAGTCTATACACGAGTAAGCAACAGGCTCCCATCACAACCTCATCAGAGTCCCTCCACTCGCAGAGGCAGAGGGCACAGGGTGACACGTGGCCTGGAAGGTAACTTGGTTCAAAGGTGAAGGGGAAGACTTATGCAAGTAGCATTGCTGGAAAGAAGTCTTCTGGTCAACAAATATGCATGAGCCTCATGATCTCCTGGATGCACACAGTAATACTCATTTGCTGAGACGCTATACAATTACTCAAGAGTGAAATACATCCCTGCGTAAGTGTTAAGTTTCCAGGCAATGATGGAATTATATTATTCAGGAGATTGTGACATTACTGTAAGTGCCATTGTTTCTGCTCCTGTAATGTTTCAGTCTGCATAAAAACAAAACTCTTACCTCTTCTCTGTCCTCTTCTTCCCCTATACCAATACACAAGTACTGGCACTGCATCTCTTTTATATTTAATCATAACTATTGATATTTACGAGGCATGTGAATACATGGGAAGGAGACACAAAGAAGAAAGATGTTCATAGGCACTGCTGGCTGTGAAACAAGAAAGGCTGTGTCACAGGGAGCACGTCAAACCCATAAATAGCACCAATGGTGTTATAATAACGAAAAAGAAAAGTATTTTTACTGCGTAGTCTTAACACATGTTATACCAGGCCCGATAACACACACACATCGGAACAGCCATAGCAGTGAGAGCCAGCAGGGCTCCAGAAACCATTCCATAACAAAATCCACCAAGCGGCAGGTAGCCCACAAACTATTCCATAACAAAATCCACCAAGCGGCAGGTAGCCCACAGCATCACAGATGCAGCTAGAAGACAGAGAGCATCTTCCCATGTGCAACGGGATATTTTTTAGGATAGACAGATCTATCTCAGCATGTGAACTGTCTCTGCTTGCACTGAAAAAAAGGCATCTCTTGTACACAACTGGCTAATGGGTAGAGTTAGATATGCACAGGAGATGGCAGTTTACATCATTTAAACCTGGACAGGCCTGCGAGACAGACCGGAGGTCAGCAGGTGCAGAGACTTGTTCTTTGAAGACTCTTACTCAGTATCAGTTGTGCAACAGGTTATCAGCGTGGGTTGCTTCCGTATACGGTCATGACCCGTAAGAGTGGAAAAACTTGTTTTGTAGTAGTGGAGGGATTTTCCTGAACTAGGTTAAATAATATTTATTTAACTAAAGCCTGCAGTTGCTGGAGCTGCTCTGGATCGACATTAGCATAGCTCAACTCTTTAATCTTCTTTCATCTGCCACAATGCAGAAAATCAGAGTCTATTCATTTTTGTATTCATTCAACGTTCATACCAGAAACTCAGAACTGGTTTTCTGGATCCCTTGATTCTTCAGACAGAGAAATCTGACAATTTCTCAAACCACAGGAAACTTAAAAATAGCACTTGTTCCAGCACAGCTACACATTGTTGTTCTTGAAATCTGGGTTAGAAAATACTTGCAGAGTCTCTAAAAGAGAGAGGCCTGAAGTGAAGCGTCTCTATTACTGCATTCCTTTATTTAAACAATTAACCCTGTGAACAGAAGAGCTGCTGAAGCCAGGGTTGCCACTGATTTTGTTCCTTGAGCCTAATTCCTACCTGGATTTCTAGTAAGTGTTTTACCTCTACTGCGATCATCCCCTGGGCAGAGGGGGAGGCACAAGAGGGGGAGACACAACTTGAGCCACTGCACTGTATTGGATTTTTATTTTCAGCAAGCATACAGGATTTTATTTTCAAGACCTTTACCCTTCTAATTTGAAGAACAAGAACAGGCTGAATAGTTACTGGAGGAGAAATTCAGACGTTTCTTTAGCAAACCATGGTAAATATTCTCTCTGCCCTGCAAGCTTTATCATCTCAGGGAAGCAGGTGCTAGTGACAGTTTTCCAGAAATCCACTGGAGTACTCTACAAAGTGGGTTTTAGGGTTACTCTTAGGAAGGTGGAATACAGACCTCACTTGGCACAAATCGACAGCCTCAACTGAATGCAGCAATTTTGTAATTATTTACCCTTCACCCTCATACTTTGGGGAGGCTAACAATGCTGTTTCCCCTGGAGGAGAAGACCCTCATAGACTAAAAGTCAATTAACAGCTCCAGATTTGGACTCAAATGGACTCTACTATGAAGTGCTCCTCCCCGTAAATGTCTCCACCAAAGTGTTTTATTAGCCCACGCAGCAATGGCAGCTGCCTCCTTTCTCCCTGCCTCAGCACACTTTCATTTAGGATCTTCTTGGCTAGCAAAATTAGCACTACATGTTCCAGCAGCAAGGGTTTGGTACAGTCTCATAAAACAATGAAAGAAAAGCAATAGATGTGTCACCTTAATCCAGTTTAGGGACCTACATTTAGTTAACACGCATTTGCCTATTTTAAGCAGCCTCTCAATATTATACACTTCTTCTCTTGCCCCCTTTTTACACTTTACCTGCAACATTTCAACAACTAAGGGGATAACTTTCACTACAAAGATGTTTAACAGTACTTTCAGTTATAGTCTGCTTGGGAAAAGCCTACAGCGTAAGAACAGAACACTTCTTCATAATTCTTTTGAAGTACAGACTATTAACAAAGGCCTGTAAGTGTCTGGACAGAATCTTCACAGAGTGAAGAGGTTGTGATTTGCAAATGATGTTTCTATTCCACCGTAGGTGGATCAGTATGCGCTTGGGAGTAAATCTGCTATCTTTTGGGAATGTTTCCAGTTAACTCCATTCTAACCACATTTGCTTTGCTTGGTTCTGCTTCAGGAACTGAAACTCGCTTGGCTCCAGCATTAAATAACTGAGCAGGAAATAGCAGGAGCTTTGCCATATACAGGCTGGCCAGGGGTGGAGCGATATATCGAACTAAAAATACAGCGAAGATTGGGTTTGGGAGATTCAGATTGGTTCCATTTTAATTAGCACAAGCTCCCAGTGCTGGTGATTCAGTTATCTTCATTGAAAACACATTCACATATTCAAATGTCCCCATACTTCAAAAAGGGAAGTGTTGAGACATAAAAGCTTAATGCCCCAAAATGAGGATCTGGTCAAAAAAGGCATTCGGCACTTTGTCAGTTTGTCTCCGTGCCCTTTAGCAGTTCGGGTGCCTCCCTCTGCCCCGGCCCACACACAAGCAATGGGGTTAGAGAAAACTTCTAGCTGCGCATCAGAAACTTCAGGAATAATACTGACCTGATAGGAAGCTTAATCATGGGTGGGGATGGTGTTTATTTTGAAACCGAGGGAATGACAGGAATAGCCTCAACCATTCAGATGAAAAGTGGCAAGCAAAATACAAAGAAAATTTGAGGAAATTTTGGCAAAGCAGTAGTTCTTAATCCCTCAAACTACTGTCCAATCTTTTAATTAACTTGTTATAAAGACGGAATAAAAGAGAGTTTGTTTGTGCCCTTACCTACATCTGATACACACTGAGGTAGCATCAGCGCAATCAGTGAATCAAGGCAATACAAGCAGAACTGAAATCCAGTTCCAGACTCAGGCAGCAAACTCTGGGTTTGTCCCTATGTTATTCTTTGAACAATAAATATTTTACTGTCTCCCAATCACATTCTGGAAGAATGAATCCTACTCCAGATCTTAACTGGACTGCAAAAATAAAACCTAGACAGCTCATTTATTGATACTGTGAAATATCCAAACAAGTAATTTTATTGCTATTAAGCAAAATATAACAGCTGGAAAAATAAATCTCAAGCCGTCATTAAGAGTTCAGCTACAGAGAAAGAAAGTGAAATGGTTGAAACAAACAGAAAAAAGCACTTCCCAAGGAGCGCTGCAAATGGGGTGAGCCCCAGTTGCTCTGATTGCTGGCAGATCAATGTGGCTGTTTGGTTTGATGGATGAAGAGATAGGAAGTCAGGTGAGAAAGTGCCCCCATGAAAGTAAATCTGCATTGTATCTAATCCACTAGGGAGGAAAACTGCGGGGAAAAAAAATATTGTTGGCAAAGTACGAGGCACGCAAGCCTGCTACACTATTCTTGCTGAACTTCAGAGGAAAACAGGAGCACAGATGTTAACACAGGGGTCTCCCTCGCCTGGGGAAAAAAAAAAGGTAAAGAAAAGAGTGCCTATCCAAGAAAGTTACTCCTATCATTATAAGTCTTTCCAGTTCTATTTAAAGAAAGCAAAAGAGCCAACAGAAGAAGCTGTGTTTTGCAGCTCTGCATAAACACCCGCAGATAAGGGTGGTACCAGGTGTCAGCTAGCCCTGCAAAGTCACTGAAATGTCAAGGATTGTTTTTCCTCTACTCCCTTTCTCTTTCCTCCAACTGGGAACTGCCAATGTTTATTTAAAAGATATCCCTTGTATTTGGCAAGAATGCCAGCAGGGCAGACGTTAATGGATTATTATTTGGAGCTGGAAGCCCGCCAAGGTGATAAGGATAGCTTGCCTACCCCAAGGCCCAAAGCCGTGCCATTAACAGTGGGAGTCAGAAATGAAATCGTCCTGCCAGATGCTTTGCTATACTGAGTACAGCAGCGACTTTAAAAGCGAGCTGCCTCCAACTTATATTTGCCCTGACCTATAAAAATAATTAAATAAGTAAAGAGGCAGACACGGGCTATAACAGGGGAATAATCCATCTGTAAGACTCGGGTCTGATCCTTCTCTTTTGCAGTGGCGTGGAGAATTTGTTCAAACCACCGTAAAGTCACTGCCAATGTTTCTGTTCACTTCTCTGCCCTTGAACTAGATCTCAACCTGGAAGCCCTGAACTCAACTGCTAAAAGCAGCGCAAGTGAGAGACCTCATTGTACTGCCGCAGCTTCAACAGTAAAACGACAACAAAAATATACCTCGTTTTTAGCTCTGTTCCGAACAGGAGGAGCATGTCTTTATGTATCTATCCTCACAGTAAAAGGGTTAATGCCAGTACCCCCTGAGAAGGCAAGCCTGAAGGAATGTGATATTTTATGTCTGAGATATATTTAGATTAACATTGTTTACTATTAATCTTCTCTGCAAAGCCCTTTCTTTCTCAACAGACAAAAAACGACCAGTATCGCTCCACCCTTGTTACCATCTCTTCTTTGGAAGACGACCTTTTCCGTGGCCCATCAGACAGCACGCACTATAATTAAGGTGCTTATAATACAATTTAGTAAAAGCAGGAGCCGGGGCACAGTAGCATTTACTGCTGTGATTGAAAGCCTTAAAGGTTATGTGGAATTTACCAAGTAGTAATTTTATCTGTTTGGAGCTGGCAAAAAAAAAGAAACTTTGTGCTCATTTGAGAAGTTGGTCTGCCACTAATGAAGTAAATAGAGCTGCTTTCCTACTTCTCCTGAATGCATGCGATGAAGTATTACCCCAGACAGGTGTTCCCTCTGAAAAGAAAACACCCATAAAGATTTAGCTACTTTTTTTCTCTGGACTTCTTTTTTTTCTCACCTTACATATGCCTAAAACAGACCCACAGGCTCACATACTGTTACCTCAGGGAGAACACACAGCCCAGCTTTGCTGGTGACCTCTCCTGGCTTTAATGTGGACCACAGTAAAGTCAGGTTCAGAACATGATAACAGCCTCACGTAGAGCAGTCACTCATTTCATACCAAGGGTGATGGCTAACACTTCCAAAGGAAATTCCATGCCAAAATAAAAATACATTTCTTTACTCACTTCTGACATTTCATTGTGCCTTTGTGCAATTGCTCCTGAGGTTTTTAAGCAGGATTGTTCTCTGAAACAGGACTCTACCAGCCGCAAAAAGTTCAGACATCTGGAGCTGTAGAGCCATTCTCAATATCAAGGCAGGCATGAGGAAAATATTGAGTACATTAAAGAGGGCCTACAGGAAAGCTGGGGAGGGACTTTTTCCAAGGGCATGTAGTGATAGAATGAGGGGGAATGGCTTTAAATTGGAAGAGGGGAGATTTAGATTAGATATGAGGAAGAAATTTTTCACTACAAGGGTGGTGAGGCACTGGAATGGGTTGCCAGAGAAGCTGCAGAAGCTCCATCCCTGGAGGTGTTCAAGGCCAGGCCGGATGGGGCTTTGAGCAACCTGGGCTGGTGGGAAGTGCCCCTGCCCATGGCAGGGGGGGTGGAACTACCTGATCTTTAAGGTCCCTTCCAACCCAAACCATTCTATGATGCTATGATTCTATGGCACATAAGTCAAGAGAGAACTCAACTAACAGCAAACCTGGGGTCTGGAAGCTGGTCTGACTTTTCTGTCTGCTTTTCATGCTATGTTAGTATTGCAGACATTCAAGTACTTGCCCTGTAGCTAAGCCAGCATAGTGCAGCTGATTCTGGACAGTTCTATCCTTTCCAATACTAAATGCCTGAAAGAAGAATAAGGAAGGAAAAATCCAACTCTTTTTCATCTGATATTCCTGTCCAGTTTCTGATGGAAAGACATCTGAGGTAACAAAGACAAAATCTTTTTTATGGATGTGCCAAGAATCAAACAAGATTGAAGGTATTCTATTTTCTCAAGGAAATTTATATTTTTAGATTAATTCCTAAATGGGAATATACAATTTAACCAGCTCTCGACTTGCTGTACTCCATAGTCCTCAAGGAGAATCTTCACAACAGGAAGGTGTTAATTGCTGAAACTCTACTGGGTCATCAACAGTGAAAGTTATTGAATTCTTGGATGTAGCTTTGTATTAGCATCAACTCCTGTGGTGACTATTTAATGTGGAGGTTGTTTGGTATCTAGGTGCCTTGGTCTCATAGCCAGGAATTACTGGAGCTTAAGAAAGGTAGGTCACCCATGCATATAGTGCATGGGATCTCCAGGCTGTGGTGGCACAGGCAAAACAGTCTGTAGAGAAAAAGAGCGCTGCTGCAAAGAAGGATAAACAACTTGGGCCTGTAAACACCATTTATTATTGTTTCTTTATCATTCACTAGGAAACAAAGATTGTGTTTCTCGGCAGCAGCTTTACCATTACAAACAGCAATCTGATTCCATGGTATCACAGCTTATTCCTAGCATTAGGAGTGGGTGCACCAAGGAAGGACAGATGGAGGCTGTGCCACAATCAACATTCAGTAGGGTGTCTGTCCTCACCCACTCAGCTGCCTTCTCATTCCTCTCTGACTGCGCTGGGACTGCTCTGACCCCACCCCGTAAGCTGTTTCTTCCATGCTGTCTCCTTAGTTGTTTTTCAAGAGCTTTCTTGCTGCCCACATGTGTCTCCTCCTCCTCTTGGATGCTGTGTTTTCTACAGAAGCAACAGATTGCCGTGATGTTGTCCTTTTGATCTAATGAGACAAACTCCTACAACAATGATGTGCATGTGTTTCTTTCCACATTATTTAGCAATGGGGCTTGAAGGCACACATCTCTCCCAGGATCCTACTTTTTCTATAGGTCCTACCTTTACTGCCACTGATATCTCAGCTTAATAAGCTGTTCTCCCCTCCAGCCCCAAATCTGCATCGTTTCCTTTTCTCTCACAGCGCGGCCATCAGAGCCCCCACGCTTTACCTGCCCTCCCTGTGGGCTGCTGCTACTATTCTCCACGGGAAAACCTTTTACACACAGCAAGTGCAGGAAAGATCTCGATCTCACTACACATAACCTGATATAGGATGCTTACTAAGTTCTTAGTCATTGTCTATTGGTCCACGGCTTGAGAGTAATACAGGGTTTTCTGAAGTCAGACACAAAAGCCTCGCTGGCTTCAGCTGGGGCAGAATGGGCTCCAGGGTCACTGCTAAAACGTCATACAGCATTTGTCCATTTTCTCTGCTATCCCACCTCTGACAATAGCTCATCAACAGGATAAGCACTTTGTGGTTGAGCTTTATAGGGATATCAAGTTTCTTTCTCATTTTCACTCGTGATCATTTTATTTCTGAATCTTGAACTCAAGGATGGATTTTAAAACTGGCAATGATCATTCCTTGCACTGATACTGTTCTAAGATCTCAAAACCCTATACTGTCACACAAATACATTTAGCCTTTCCAATCATCTGGGGAAGATAAGAAATAGTTGTACTCATCTCACTACAGGCAGTGAGGTAGTCACAGATCTGCCAAATGATAAACCTGGGCATCAGTGCTAAGAGAATCCAGCTCCAAAACTTGCTCTCCAAAACGTTTTCTAACTCCCTTGGAGCATCAGCTAACAAATCATCTGAGTCTCTGTGCCGTGGTTAATCTCAGTGCAGAAAGCAGCACCGCTTAGTACAAAAGCTAACCATCACCAACCGAAGGAAGTATAAAAGTGCATTTTCTTAGCCATTGTAAGTCGTACCTATCAAAAGGAACTTATTGCAATGGACAATATCAATTCTTTGTCTCTCATTCCCTTCAACAATGTAACACTTTCTTTTTTTTTTTTTTAGAAAATTGTCCTTTACACGTCTCACCTTCTTTCTCAGTACTTTACTAGATCCCTTATATTTCTCTGTAATTTCCATCTGTCTTCCAAAGTCTCCTGTATCCCCCAGCAACAGCACTGGTGGGCTCTTTCTACCACTGGTACTGACTCAGTCGGGGACTGTGTACATTTTGCTACAGCTCCCGGGGCTGCAGTTTGAACCCCATAAAACAGCTGCTTCGCTTCTGGAGGCTTGAAAGACTATGTATGCCAAGTGCTAGCTCAGCTCCTCCTATGCAGACACCTGATGAGTGTCACAAACTAATGAGGGACCAGTCAGCAAGGGTGCTGTGCTCTCTTGGAAGAGACAGTCAGAAAAGCAGGTCCGGTATGGTGTGGAAGATGTGCTTCTGGTTGCTCGTATGCCTTTCCCCCAGAGCTCCACTATCAAGCCCACAATATTAATGTATGTGACATGTCAATGTATATATTGGGGAACCTCTTGGAAGTTAAGACCTATAAGCTCATGTGCGAAGCCGCCTTGAAACATCTGGCAAGTCCTAGGCACAGCAAGGGCAAAAGGGTACATGTTGCACATGTAAGTAGTTTGGACCTATTCCATTCAGCATATGATGCAGAGTCCTCCGTACACTCAGGGACGGACCATCAGCAGGTCTCCTGGGTGCTGCTGCTGGGTTGGGAGAGGTCTTCTGAATTGGGAATCCTGGCTTTAAGACAGCACCGCACATAGGATTCTTATCCAAGAATGAAGTGTCTTTCCACCACTGCCAAGTGGACTGAACCTCTCTGAGAGGATGCTGACATACTACACAAGATATGTCTCCTGCATGTACATACCTGTACTTTTTTCAAACTTCAGAGTGCTCGTGTTTTTCTGGTGATAAAGTGTCTTTTGGTCACAGCAAGGCAGGACTGTGCGCATCCATTCTGAACAGGTTCTCTGAGAGCCCAACCATGCACTCAAACTGTTCCCGTGCACTTCATTGAAGTGGAAAGAAAAAAAAAAAACAACGCTCCTGGAGCTCAGTTAGGCCAAATACGAGGTTTCATTTGCCCGTTTGCCTCATTTTGCCGTCACCTTGAAGGCAAAAATAGGGGGTGGGAAGGCACCAGGAGAGAAAAGCATCATAAATCATTCACTGTATTAGCAGGAGGTTGGATCGGCAAGCCTTGCTCATTTAGCTACCTTAAACTTCATCCAACCTGCTTATCCCCCAGCTGCAGCAATAACAGACCACTTGAAAGGTAATATTTTTGCTATTAGTGAAGAAAGGAAAAAATGTGATCTTGCTGTAGCATGGGAATAATTTTTCCAGAGCTACATAGAATAAGCCTGGGTGAATACTGCTATTTTTGGCAATAGCCCTCCTGCTTAGCTCACATCAATAATTTTAATGCTTTATTTGTGGTTTGGGCTGTAAGCAATGGTGAAAGCCTGCGGAGAAAAAAAAAAGTGGCAAAATTTGCTAAATAATTTTGAGTTCATGACATTCATAAAAATACACGAATGTTTTCAGAATTCTTAGAGTCCATACATGCTCATAAAGCTGAGCTATGAAAGCATTTTATTTTACATATGCAAACATCACTGAATTACTCTTTATGAGGTTTTAATTGGACCTTCAAGGTTTCAGTGGTTACAATGACAGACTGTCAAACACATTCTTAGATTCCTGTGTCTTGCAATGTCATTAATACAGAGAATCTCGTGTTTTGTCCCAGTAGCGTTTTTCTCAGTGTTTTTTTCACTTTTTATATCACAGCAGCACCCAGAAGCCCAACTCAGAGGTCAGGGCTCTGGTGTTTCGGGTGCTGCGTAAACAAAGAACTAAAACAGACTTTCAAGGTCTCAAAGCACTTTACATTTTATGGGGAGATATTTTACTCCAATAATTACAGCTTATGTTGTATCATCTTCCTTGTACTGCTGCAGTGGTTTGACCCCTATGTAGGTGGCCTGCTTTTCAGAGCTGCAGAGATCCCAGTGCTCCCTCTGAACATCATTTCTCCTCCTACGTGCCACTGATTACTTTTTCTTTCCCCAAATCTGCTTTGGGAAAAAAAAAAAAAAAAGGCAAAAAAAAAAAAGCAGTACCACTGGACTATATTTGGGAAAAGATGTCATAGGTGGGGACTTGTCCAGCCAAAAAATGTATTCTCTCCCAAAGCTCACTGCAGACTGGTCACAGGGTTTAAACCACTTTCAGAAGAAAAAGCCTGATTCTTAACTGGAGTAAATGAGCAAAGCTCAGTGAATCTACACTGATCAACCCTAAACAGAGTTGGCTCAAGTCACAGTAACGGACACTAAGCAAAACCATTTCATCACAGAAAACCAGATAAAAACTGCAGGCACATCTGAACACGTAGGACTGGACAGAAAAGGGCTCTCTTGCTCCTGAAAAGTCTTCCCTTCCTCTATTTACAGAGCTTATCAAAATTGTCTTTAATATAAAAAATACACCAAAAAAAAAAAAGTATATAGTTGACCATCCCTACAAAAACCACATTAAAGCATCAACTGGCTCATAACAGTGCCAACCCACCCAAATATTCACTCTCTCTTGAGCACCAGAGGAATCATACTCTAGTTAGTCATACTACTCAGGTTACCATCGTTAGGCACGTACTTAATTACTCAGTTGGATCAGGCAAGGAAAAGTATTAGCTGGGACAATTTTGTCTCCAACAAAATCAAGTAATGAAGATACTATTTGCATCCGTGAAAGAATAAAGATATTCTCGTATTTTTAACCAGCAAACAACTACACAGAAGCATCAATTCAGGCTCAGCAGATATAGTTTAGGACTGTTGCTAAGTGAGTAACTGAGGCTAGAGGAGGAATAATCATTTTTACTACTCCATAGCAAGTCTGTATTTTCCTAAAAATTACATGTTTAAGTTCTGTGAATTCTGCAGCCAAGGTCAAATTCAAAATGATCACATTAACAGAAAGAAGAGCAAAAGTGCAAGGAGGGAAATTCTAGTGTATTTGCTGACTGGAGGAAGGCACGTTAATGATGTCAGGCTGAGACTTACACATACAGGGTTAAGTGACCAGTAAATTTTATTTTATTTTTTTTTAATTGGAAGCTAACAGGGTAGCTAGGCCATCTGCATCATGTTTACAACACCGTGTACTGGTTGCAATTAGAAGTTGTGGATTTGATCATTAGTTCATTGGTTTAAACACAAATGCATTGGCTGAAACACAGTCATGCTGGGTTTAATAACAGCAATTGCAGAGTGCATTATTTTAGTTCATGTTAGTACTATGAAGACTTGGGGAAAAACTGCTTGGCAGACAAACCCATCTTTTAAATTCTGTGGAGCAAACAACTGACACATTGGCTCCTTGCCCCTTAATCAACGTATACCCAGAAAGTACATCTGGACCAGTTTCCCAACTGGGCAGTACAGCGTATTCTGGGCTATAGCCCCAATAAGCCCCTCTATTTCTACTCCTCCCTTGTCTGAAGAACCTCAAAAAGCATCAAGCCAGTGAGAATGAGAATGACCTATAAATCAGCAGCCCTGTGGACTTGACACGCACCTCGAGGGCAAGAGACCAGTTCCAGTGACTGATCCAGAAAACATAATGTTCCCTCCTCAAAATGAAAACCCAAACCTAAAACGTAGTGATTAAGACCATTCCTGGAAACTGAAGACAGAGGTTCAAGTCCCTCTGGAGAAAAAGGAGTAGAACTCAGCTTCCCTACAGCCTGGGTAAGAATTCTCACTATTTTTGAATTCTATAAATCTAATTATTAGTATTTGATAAAATGCCGATGCATTCACAACAAAGAAAATATTATCAACTATGAGACAAATTAAAGATTAAAATAACTGGGAGAGGTAACAACGGTGTTTTCTAGCAAAATTACAGTTCTGAAAAATAAGCTATAATTGCAAAATATTAATGCACAGCCACCTTGATCAATTAATTGAGCGTGCCTCCTCAAACGTTCATAACCAATAACTTTGCAATTGCAGGAGGATCTTTGCTTAGGAGAAGATAGGAGTTCTCACAACGTCTCTCTCCAAGACGATGGGTTGTCTTTCATCACATTGCGCCATGTTCAAATTGTGTAGACTATCCTCAGCCCAAGAACACCCCTCCCTTTTCACGCATCTCTTTAAAAACCAAAGTTGGTATTTGAAAGTATTGTAGCTTTGCCGCATAACCTCCTAGCTCAGGCCACCGCCTAAGGCACAGTTACTGTGAATCATTATGTAGAAAAATATTACCCAGCGTAAGGCAGCAAAAGTACATTAGAAAGAATATCAGTATCTATATACCTAGAGCCTGACACACCAGAGAGTCCCTCCAGTATAACTTGATGAGAATGAGCAAATTTACAATAGCATAAAGCTGGAATAACAGCGGTTGAAAGGAACTAAATAGGAATCGGCCTCGAACTGATTAGGGGCCATAAGGGAACATGTGGCCTCAATCATGACAACGCCGGGTTTTGAGAACAAAAGCTACTTCTCTCTTTCATAGGGACACTTCTTGAATTACATACTCCTTTGAGACAGGAGACATGCTAGGCCGTGATACGCAGATAACCACTAGCCTAGGCAAAAGACTTCCTTCTGCTCTACACTACTTTAATTATCTTAAGCAGGATTTTACAAATAAAAAGCACTACTTCCTAGCCCCCCTTTTCAGTATATTCCACCCGTCACAATATATTCCAGGGACCACAAACCACATGCCCAATATGCCCTCTGACTTCAGTTCAAATAGCATATGGCCAAGGGTTTCTGAGTTATTATTTGATAATACTGGAAGGTATTATAGTGTGTGGTCCATCAAAGGCATCTGAATAGTTCATTCACCCTACAGCGAAGGAAGGTTTTCCCATGCTGGTATATTTTAGCCTGCCTGTAATTTGAAAAGGATGATTTTTAGAGCTGGTTACAATTTAAACCTTGAAAGTTTGAGCAGTTTTTGGACTATAATGTCAATGGTCATTAGGGAGGGAAATATGAGAAAAATTCCACTAAAATTTAAAAAGTTTTAGACAACTGTATTTGTTTTACTTCACATTTGGAGGGCTTCAGCATCCTCCTACAAGCGGTATTACACAGAATAAATGCAGCATAATGAACTGTAGTTCAGAAGTAAAGCACAGTCAAATTTATCGTGATGTCTCCTCACACATCAGAAATGTACAGTTTAGCCTAATGTGAAAAAACATTATGTAAATGTCTTTTCCCCCTCCCTTTCTTAACAACTTTCAAACCAACCAGTAGACTTCAAATACATTTAACAGAGCAGAAGAGATTTCGAAGATATTAAACTTCTATGAACTGTGTGAAAATAGGGATGTGGGTAGACAAGAAAAAGGTGATTAGTGCTTCCAGCAAGGGAAAGGTTGCAAAATGGGCTTGAACTTAATGAGACATCGCTGACTATTTTCCACTCTGGAAATGAGAAGTATGATGCTTTTCCCAGTGGTGAGATATTTACAGTTTTGACCTTATATTCACTAAAAAAAATCCAACACAGAAAACCAGAGTCTATCTATTTTACTACTCCGTGTTTGGACTAAACTCCTTGTTTGGAAAACAAGGTAACAAGAAAGCTTTCTGGTTAAAATAGTTAAAATGTGATGGTTGACCTGCAGGTGAAAGCAAGTATGCAGACAAAGAAAAGACAAAAGCAACATTTTAATTAAAAAAACCAAAAAAGGAGCACCTTCTAAGTTTGCTAAGTTTGATCTAAGTCTGATCAGATTTCCTCCTGTCACCCCAACCTGCAAATATAAACAGATGGGGTACCTCAGGTAAAAAAAAAAAAGATATCTGGCAGAATGGAAAGATCTCTTCTCACTAGTAATGAGTAGAGGGATCATATTATCTTAGTAAAGTAAATATGATTTTTAGCCAAAACGTCAGTTGTATTTCATGGGTTTTTTTCCTTCCATTTCTGAACAGATCATGCTAGGTTCAAGGTGAAACCATCTGGCATGTTGCTAGGATTGATCTGTAGCAAATTATGGATTAAAACAACCCACCCAAACCAACAACAAACCACCAAATACCACCACTGTCACACATTTCATTTGGGTCACTGCTGCAGCCTCAAACTTACCATCTGTACTGGGCAAAGACCTCCTGATGCAATTAATTTCTTTTAAAGAACTGTAAAGACAAGTAATGTTCCTGAGGTTGAGTGCAGAGTTTCACCTTGCCGCCTGTGCAGGAGGCCCGGAAGGCTGCACAAAGCAGTCATTCAGAGAACAGGAGGGCTCTCATTGACAGAAATATTTTCCAAAACATTCTTAACTGGAATTTTGATGGAAGGTGTTACACAGCTCCAAATATTTGTTTCTTTGTTTCCATAGGAACAACAGCACAGTGGTTTAATAATAAAACAACATCGATCCTCTGAGTTTGAGAGAGTTCCTTGATTTTTGTTTTGAGTTAAAGATTTATTTTTCCATGGGTTTCCCCTCTCCCCAACAACCAGTTTAATGCCCTTTCAGTACTTGGGGAGGGGGAGGACACACACGTATCCAAAACATTAAAGACAAGTCTTGCAAAACTTGTGTTCTCCTGCTGCATTTTATAAGCCAAGCACTTCATTAAACACATTCTAAGATGTCCATATTTTGTAGACTTATTTCATATCAGACCCTTAACATAGGCAATTCTTCAATCACTCTCTCTCCGTATAATGGAGACTTGACATAACGTCACTGGAGGGAATGGAGTCCAGAAGTCGGGGTGTAAAATGTTGTCAGCAGTTGAACACGTAATCCTGGTTGCAAAAAGAAGAGAGGAAGTAAAAAGGTGGCTCTTCACACAGCTTTATTTTACAATTTTATTCTTCTAATTCAGACCTCCTCTCCAGCCCGTAGGAAGAGGAAAACTCTTCCAGAGGGTGATTCAGAGCAGAAGTTTACTTGAAAAGCTTCTGCAAAAGGCAGCTTAGAGTCATCTGCTCATTAACTACACAGAGAACCAGAGACAGTGCCCTCTTATGATAGGCACCTAAATTAATGTTTAAAGTTGGGCTGCACTTACATTCCGCAGGGATCGCGTGTAATTTCACTCAAGTTACTGTTCCTAAAAGTGGTAGGTTTGTCATGTAAAAAACTGAAATTGTGACGCTCATTTCATCAGTGGTTTTGAGACTGAAGAAATCTTTTCCCCACGTGACAGCAATGTATGCTCATACCTTATTCGCAAACCTGCTGTACATATTTGCATATGTACAATTCTTATTAAAATATCTGATGCTCTTGGGCCATCAGCTGGAAGTGGAGATTCTCAAAATAGACAAAGGATGTTCTTGCATCTCAGTGGGATGTGGATGTTTAGGTACATGCTATGCCTTTCCTTCTCCTAAGCATTAGTAACACTAATATTATTTTAAAAAAAAACATGGAAATTGTGGCCCAGGTAGCCGCTCTGCTAGAAGTGAATCTTGTATGATAGACTATGGAAGAGTATAAGGAGAATCTCAGCACTAGTAAATACTAACCATGCCACTGGAAAATAAATAGACTGACAAATTATTGTTGACGTAATCCCTGTGAGAGTGTCTAGACTAAGGGAGTCAAACCTACTGTCCGTAGGCTGAAGCTGGCTCCCTGGAGTCTTTCCACCAGCCTACAGTTTCTTGTGCAATATCCACTGCAATTCAGCCGACAGGCACCTGCTTGCTCGTCGTCCGAGAAGGCCAGAGAGTGTAGACAGAGAGACGGGGAACAAATTCCGCTCCCCCCTACAGCTGTCTTGTCTTTCATTTCTGCTCCTCCAGCCCAGAAGCAATGCAGGAATCCCCAAAACATCTACTATCTCTCCATCTCTACACCAGGCGCAGCATCTCCAGATCTGGAGAGCATCTGATTCTCTCAGCCTCACTTTGTGTTCCCAGGTCTGAAAGCGGTTACTTTTGCACAAGCAGTGCCTCCCTTTTGTCTCCTGCCAAGGGAAAAGAGAGTCAAGATGCAAAGGAAAGATTTTTTATTTTTTCAAGTGGAGATGAAGAGAATGGTACTGGAAGAAACCCAAGCAAGAGCCAGAAATGACTAACATGGAGAGAAAGGCCCAGAACAATCAGAAGCTAGAGGAAAAGCTGGGACGGAGATTCCTTGAGGAAGTAACTCCTGAGGAGTGAGAAGCACAGTAAGAGACACAGAAATGTTTCATTAAGGCATTTTCTTCTTTAAGCAAAAAAAAAAGCCTTTTTTTACTTCAAATGAAATCTGTAACATAAAAAAAAATAAGTAAATCTCTCAGCAGTGTGACAGGAGAGCAAAATGTGTCTCTTCACTCATTACCCAGACTTGAACTGAAATAGTAATTTGGCCCTTGCCAAGGTGTACATCCACTTAAATAGCAGTGCTGTAAATCAAAAGGTCCCCACAGTCTCCACACAAGCAAGAGTTTGAAGGTCACTAAGCATGATGCAACAGTCAGGGATGAAATATCTCTAACCAGACCTGGTACTCGTACCTCATCATCAATACTGGGGGTAAAAAAAAAAAAAAATAAAAAAATCTATGATCCACCTGAGAAACTTCACATCTGTCAGGATGGGGTGAGATAAGGCAAGCAGAAGCTAACAAATTGGTTCACTGTGCAGTCACGTAGACAATACAGTACAGCCACCCTGCTAAAACATAACAAAAACAGCTTCCCCAAGCCGGGTGGAAATGATAACTTCCCTGAGATTTGGCAGATCAAATAGTTGTGGGCAGTTTTGACATTTCCCTAACATTTAAATCTCTCATCAGGCAGGTGACTTCATTCTTTATGCCAAATAAACAATCCAACACTTGCTCACAGAAAGGAGGCTTTTGTAGTTATCTCCACGCCATCACATCGCCAGCATCAAAGAGTGAGAACACCCCCTTCCCAGTAATGAAAACACCCCAGTACCTGTGGTAATTCAAGGCCTGATCCACCTCCCATTTTGTGAGAGGTGGCACAACATGAAAACCAACTGATGCATGAGCGGCTACAGACAGTGACTCCCAGCAGAATCCGCTTTGCTCCCAGCGATGGCACGTGGCCTCAATGGCCAGCTGTGTACACCACCACCGTGGGATGAACAGTCTTGCTGTTTTCCAGGCAAGTGACTATCGCTGCCAGTTTGATTAAATTACAGATGCTGCGAGAGGCTTCAGCCAATTATCAAAATGAGCAGAGCAATCGAAACTATCAAACGCAAGAAATGGTTAGTTGTCCTTCGGCTCAGGAGGGAAGAGGCTCTGCAACTACTTTGAGCCTTGGGAGAAAAGTGCTCGACTACTTGGGGAAAGAATCCAAATAAATCCCATTTCCTCGGGGAACTTACGTCTTGCTCTCAGCCCATCTTTCAGATCGGTCTCTATTTAAGCTCCTTCACTGGACTCTTGGCTGAAGCCCACCACCTATGTGTTGTTTTCCCAGCAGAGAAAAAGCAGCTGCTTTCCCAAGACCTGAGAAGACCCGTCTGACACGTTACAGTAAGGGCAGAACAGGCAGCCTACAAAACAGGCAGGGAACCCTCCTGACTCTCGGTGACATTACAACCGAACTACACAAACTGACCTAATCTTCTGGTTTTCTTCCAGCCAAACAGTGCTTTTATTTTTTTAGTTGCTTCCACCATCTCTATGTTACCAATGACTAAGACCAAAGAGAAAAATAAAAGTGCAGAGAAGGAAAACAAAACAAAAAAAAAAAAAAAGAAAGAAAGAAAACCCTCTGTCAAAAAACATTCCCTATGCCAGAAGTATTAGTTAACAAGTCTGATTACTGGAAGGCAGCCTAAAGCCCTGTTTAATTAGGGGGGAAAAAAAAAAACCAACAAAAAAAATCCTAGCAAAACCTAACAACAATGCATTAAATTAACTCCTCCCCAGGCTTCACTGGGGGCTGTAACCTTTCCACAGAGGGAACCGTCCTCTCGGTTAATGTATCCCCGTTACACGCACCGCGTGCATCTCCCCTGGCCCCACGAAGGAGTAACCGTGCTCTGAGGCACAGAGAGAAGACCCATGAGATTGCCAAGGTAAAGGTGGTGCTTCTTTTTTTAAATAGATGTCACTCAACAAGGAAATTCAAACCTTTCGAGCCATTCCGAGATTTTGTCTCCTGTTTACCTACATCTCAAACAGCTCCAAAAACCTCTCCAATTCTTCGAATTCCAAGGAGACACAGTGAGGCTCCAACTTTTTGCTTTGAGATCTCCAGATGAAAGGCAATAGCGAAGTGCCAAATACCGCAGGTTTCTAGTGGTCTCTAATATCCTGAAAATATGTTATTTTTAGTATGTGGTTGGCAGAGAAAGGAAGTGTTAAATCTTGGACCAGTATCAAATCTGACTGAAAATTAGCAGCTAGGAACATCCTCTTTGATTATTTATTCCACTTTCCCATATCCGAATAGCCCCAGAGGGATAGTAACAACGACAATCACTAGGAAAACACCTGATGACAGCAGGTTAGTACAGAGCATTTGCCTGGCTCTCCCCATGGAAACATCCTAAAGTTTGTTTCCTCATTTTTGATGAGCAGACTCCTGGGGCAAGCGGGACGATCTGTTAGAAAAGGGCCCCTCGTGCTTCACTGCAACTCCTCCACTGTAACACTTGTAAAAGAGCAGGAGGAGACAAGACGAAAACCCCAGACAATCCGCTTCCAGATGCCTTTATTATTTTCTCAGTGGTCCTTATGGTGAGAAAACAGCCTGCGGAGCACCGAGTCAAGTTGCTTGTATTTACAAACACAGCAGAAGAAGCGCATTGCAATTTGTCAGCGCTCGTAAAGGCTTCAAGGCCTTTTCTCTCAATATCTGCTAGCTTCTTTCTAAATTAAGAAACATGATCTGCTGCACTTTTAACAGCATTTTGATCTCAATTACATTTGGCATGGTGCTGGGCCGGCCCCATTTAAATCACTGGAGTGTCTATGGGCACCAGGCAGCATAAAAATCGGAATTCACGCCACTTGCCCGCAGGTTGGACACGGTCTAAGAGAGGGATGGTCGAGCAGAACATAGTTCTAGCATCGTATTTCTCATTTATTCAATACTAAATCAAAATTCAGATGTCAACACCGCTCTTGCAGCACTCTGAGTTTGCTCACGCTGTTAGACAGTAGCCGAGTCAACGGCTGTGAGCTCTTCAGCATCATCCTCAACAACCAGCACATCTCCTGCACCGCAGGACGGGCTCACTCATCCGCTTCCTGTCCGTTTTGTCCAAATCTCGCCCACTCGTAGCCCCGCCACACTGGGGTCTCTCTCTGTCATGCTCCCTGCCCGTTAAAGGCAGCAGGCAAGCTTGATCGGTGAGACATCAACCAGCTGCATCTGCTCAGGGGGTTGGAGAGCAGGAGGGGATCCATGGTGCTGCGCTGCAGCTAGCGTAGGCATGTTTGCTCCCGATGTGCAGAATATACGATGACGTCCTTCAAAAAAGTTGTTTTCTTAGTGGCAGTCAGTGCAAAGCTATTGGGAACCTTTTCCCTTGGCAAGCTACGAGGCTTGGCTGCCATCTCCTCTCACCTACTGAACCAGCCGGGCTTATCCTCACCATCAACCTGCTCCTAGCAGCAGAGGTTTGGGGTTTGGTTCCAATTTTGGCTGCCTCGCTGTAGCAGAGATGAAGACTTAGATCCAATATGCACAGAATGGCCCCTCCTGAGCTACAAAGCAGCATTCAAACACTGTTCCTCATCCCCCCAACTCCTGGCGTGACCTTAGAGCATGCTACGAGGTCTCAAAGGGGCAAACGCGCCAGAGCAGGGCATTCCCTCCGGTCAAGGACAACACAGACAACTGTCACACATGCACTGCACCAGAGGCAGTACACGAATAGCTACAAAACGCAAGGGGAAGCCTGCGGTGTTGCTAACTAATAAGGTCAATACAAACGACATCAACTCCTTTAGGTCAGAACGAATGACAACCGGGACATGCCACAGAAGGCTGCACGGAGAATTCACAGATGGACAGGCAATCTCAATTAAACTGTCCTCCCCTCCCGTTCTCCTCTGAATTACTGCTCTAAAACCCCTTAATTATCTAAACTCAATTAGTCTTAGAATATTTGAAGCTTCCTGTTCAGACTAATTTCTTTCTCTTTCCTCATTTGGAGTGCTTGACTTGCATTAAAGAACACTTAGTGCCTGTGGTAAGGGGAACTTTACAAAGGCAGGTCAGGACTTTGGAGTATTCACAATCTCCCCTCTATCCTTCCAGTGCCCAAGAAGATCATGCACTCATTTGGATATATCTATCCAGATGAAATTTCAGCATCTCTGACATGCTTGGTTTGGGTTTGGTTTTTGGTTGTGGTTGTTTTTTGGTTGTTTTTTTTTTTTATACCTTAAGCCAAACATTTTCATTGCTAGTAGCAACTATCATCTATTGCAGCTATTTTCACTCCTAAAGATGTCCGTATGTACTTTCCAAAATTATTTGCAAAGCAGTAATTTTCTATTATTGCTATTATTATTCCTGGGAACAAAAAACATGGTGTTAATTCCAAAATAAAAAGAACATTGGTGGCAAAGCAGATAGTAAGACAAGACAATAGAAGGAAGCAGTTAAAAGATGCCCTTTCATTTCAATGATGCGACTTTTCTGTGCAGACTGAACCTGCACATTTTCATTCAAAGGGCAGCAATAAAATTACTGCGTTCGGAGCTTCGTAGTGTTTTAGCCTCTGCAATGATGGAGACCAATGTCAAGACTTCTCTCACTGTATTTCCTTCACTTTCTAATAGAGCTTTGGAAAAAACTTCAGTCATAAGGTTTTCTGCCCCTCCTGAAGTCTGAGTATCTCATTCTCCCAATAAAACATAGATGAATATAGGGCCTTTTCAGGTGGGGGAGCCCACAGGATAAGGGCCCCAACTAATATGGTTGTTAGTAGACTCATGCCTCCAGGATCGCCTAGAAATTATTTGATCATTTGTGTAGGGAGCTGGACAAGAGGTAGTTTCTGTCCATACAGACAAGGTTTAGAGAAAGAAAGTATTTTTTAGCTGCAAGCGCACGTGTGCATGGACCTGTCAGCTTCATTATCTAAATTCAATCAGATTTTTAGATGAACCTGCACAAAATACAAACTCTGAGTTGAAAGTTAGCTACTTCAGTTTAGCTTAAACCTATTCCAAAAAAGCTTAAACTAACCTTAAAGTGGTTAGCTTGCTTAACAGGTTGTACTAAATATCACATCTGTACTTAAAGTAGTTCACTGATGCCTCATGCAGGCAAACTCGCATGGGTAGGAAACTGAAGCACAGAGAGATTAAATGCATTGCTCAAGATTAAGTAAGAAATCTCTGGGCAAGCCAGAACTGAACCTAGTCTGAGTCCCGATTCAGCACATTAACCACAAAGCTGTCTCCATTAGTGTACTTACTGCCTATGCTTTGGTTGCTGTGTGGGACCGAATGCAAACTGCTTCACAACGAGCTCTGTCAGGGAACCAGGCATCTCCTCTGACTAAGGTGCAGCAGCAGGATTACACTTTTCCTGTTTAAGAGGAAACCTCCCTCTCCAGCCCTTCACAAACATAGAATTGTTCTGGCCCAGAACTGGCTGGAAAACAAGAATTCCATTTTGCAACCATTTTTGAGGTTTTAGATTTATTCTTGCATTGCGATAATACTGAAATTATAAAGTAGACTTTTTTTTTTTTCCAAAGCCAAAGAGAAAAGTCAGGTTAAAAAAAAAAAAAAAAAGGCAGAGACGCAAACCTTTCCCTCCCATGTCCCTTAGAAGTGCTGCTATTGAGAACACCACCTGTACTCTCAGATCCTCATATCACAGAATGGTAGGGGTTGGAAGGGACCTCTGGAAATCATCTAGTGCAAACCCTCTGCCAGAGCAGGGTCACCTGGAGCAGAGTGGACAGGAACGCAACCCGGTGGGTTTTGAAGATCTCCAGAGAAGGAGACTCCACAGCCTCTCTGGGCAGCCTGTGCCAGTGCTCTGCCACTCTCAAAGGAAAGAAGTTTTTCTTATCCTTCACTCTCTTCCCTCCAGAAGTTCTATCTCTGAGTGAAGAAGGTTTCAGAGACCAGTTTCTTTGAAACTGATACATTCCTACCTAAAGTTCTGTTATCAGCAAGGCATTTTTTCCCAGCATCGAAGTGACATTTTCTTTAGGCATATAACTACACGTGGAGGAGGCCATAAACCACATTACTCCCGGGCCTCAAGATGCAGCTTATAATGCAAAGAATAATTTTGCGCAGCCGATGGCTGAAAACGTCTTGCAGGCTTGCTATTGTGCAATGGCTCATTTATCTTTTCAGGTCACGTTTTGGGTTTCATTTTTTGTTGTTTTGTTTAGGTTTTTTTCTCTTTATAGCTGTTGATACACAGGGAAATGATTAAGCTTTTTAATTTGTTTTGTAAGCTTTTAGGTTTCCATCTAAAATACACTCTTCATATGAATGATGCAATAGTGTAACCCCCTCTTTCAGGTGAGGATCAATTCATTGTTGTGCCTATTTCACCTTTTATAGGGAGTCTGTGTATAGAGTTTGGAAGAACGTAACTTAGGTTCACAGCACAGGTACGTTCCCACCTCCCAAAAGCCCAGTGGGGCTCCAACAGCTATTGCTGAAAATGACATGTTCTCATTTTGTCAGAGAACTTTTGTATAAACTTAAAGCCTGACCCTACAGGTATGAGAAACACTTACTTTAGCCAAAATACTATCATTTATGCAAATTGTAAAAACCTGTGAGTACTGATGATTTCAGCACCCAGACACAGATAAGAAACTTTTTGGCTTTGACTTGGGTAAAAGCCTCATCCTTTCACCAATAAAACACTGTGGAAAAGACTAAAGTAAAGCTAAAACTATATAAACCAAAGTTATTCTAACAGCTTGTAAAGACAGATGAGAGTCATTACGTTATTTATGCACACGAGGGTACCGGGATAGACAGGATTAGATGATTTACCCAAGATCAAACAATGAGTCAGTGACACAGTTTTCTGCTGTCCAGTGAAAACACGGATGTACAGTAAGCTGAAAAGAATTCATTTATTCCCCATATCAAAAGGATAAAGAAGAGAGCATTCTCTCAGCTATCCGAGCTCGTGGTTCCAATAAGTGTTGATAGAACTGAATTTGGCAAGCAGGAAATTAGCTGCACTAGTCACATATGCAAAGCATTTGCTGAAAACAAAAGTCTTGAGTTACTCAATTAACAACAGTTTTCACTTGCCGAAGCCACAGGCCTATCTATCACAGCAGCAATTTACTCCTAGCTGCTTTCTTGAGAAGTTAGGAAGATACAACCCATTCAGTGTCCTTGGCACAGCACAATCAGTCAGGACATTGTGCAACGCCAGAGTCTTGCTTCATGTCTGCCTTCAAACTGCACGAACTGATTTACTTGGTTTCAGTCAACACCATCTTAGATGGTGGGATGTTGAATTGTTCACGGATCAGACTTTAGTGGGCTGATAGGATCAACACAAAGAAGGAACAATTCAGCTGAAGGCTCGTCAACCCTCAGAATGCCCTGAAGTGGGCCATATCCTGCCATAAATATTTGCACAAAAATCCTGCTGACCTCAGTGGTGGTTCTCAGTACAAAATGATGGCAGGATGTGGTCACAGTGATCTGTCTAATAATAGGTTTTCCATTGAGATCAATGGACATTGGGCCTCATTTCATTGCCAAAGTTTGGTTCTGAGCTCTAAAGAGAGACATTGTTTTCCTGCAGCAGGGAGCACACAATTGCCAAATTTACTTCTGGCAAAGGCAGAGGTTTATTTTTAATGCTGAATAACACCAAAAATGTCTGATATTAATTAAGAGAGTGTCTTCTGCATATCTCAAAGAAAAATAATCTTCCAATGTTCTGTCGGAAAGACACAAAGAAAACATGAATATATCCATAAAGTCAGCCATAAAATAAGCAAAAACCACTTTTCTGTTACCTGAATGCAATTCTAAGGCGAGTTGCACATGCAGCAGGTGCTCAGCTCTTCAGGAAAGTTAAGTCAACTTCATATAGGTGTTGAAGACCCGGGCCCCCAAGTAAGTTCCTCACAGGCACATTCCTAAGTCTGTAGGCAGCACCCTTCCCTCCATTTTTCCTGAGCCTATCCCTCCCTTGGTGTTCATTACAGCTTTGATCCCTATATGTAGAAATCCTTATCTTCAGGATGCTAAAGGATGACTAAATGTTTTCCAGTGTTTTAATTCATTATCTCAGTTCAACTTCACCTGATTTTAATCTTGTGGTTCTGCTGTAAAGATAAGAAGCAGCCTGCCAGGGAAATAAGCATTTCACAGGTTAACAGCACAATTCTTCTAAAGAGGAAGCAGGTTTGTTTTCTGCCTTATTTTCTGGAAAATGTTAAAACAATAAAATGAATGAGAAGCAGTGGAGAACAAGTTGTAAAGGAGCTAATTTCCTGCTCGCAGCAGCTCTGATAAATTTCAGTCTTGGATGACAGGGGCTGTGGAGAGCGAGGGGAGGGGCGGCTCTCTTCCTGGAAAGCCAGACAGGATAGGATTGATTTGAGACATCTTCTTTGCCAGAACAGCCAGTATTGGCTAATCATCAGAAAACAGAGACTTCAACCTACAGGAAGTGGAGAGCAAGACATCTGAATCCAACCTTCAGGTTCCAAATGTGTAAACGAACAAAATAATAACCAAAAAAAAAAAAAAAAAGCACCCCTACTCACACACGAGCCTTCCTGGAGACTGACAAATGCCAAAGGAAGTGCCAGTGCCCTGACTAACAAAAGAATCCTGAAGCGCTGCGGGCTCCCGTGCCAGCAGCGGCAGAGCCGGCACCCCGTGAAAAGTGGGTGGCTGCCCCCGACACGGCTGCTGCCGGATGGAGCGGACAGCTCAGCATGAATCATGGGGCAAAGGATTCCTTCAGTCCGGGAGGAATCAGTACAATACACAGGCTGCCTTTTCTTTTTTTTTTCCCCCCTTCTTTTTTAAATACTCCTGACTTTGAGAGACCAGCCGTTTCCTTCCTGATGTGCTCTGTGGGCGTGCAACCGGCAGATGACTACTCATTGATGGCAGTGTGTGTATGTGAGCGAGAGCATGAACGTGGTAGCGAGAGGTGCCAGACTGAAACCCCCAGGGACTGAACTCTCCCCGGTAGCCCACACAACTGCTGCTTTGACCAGCTACTAACAGGGCAGATCTCCCATCATCGCCCTCTCAAGGGGACCCGTTCACCCAGGTCATGTGCTTTAGACACACACACACACACGTACACACATGAGATTACTACGAAACAATCCTACAGCAGATTTAAGGCTTTTGGAGATCTTTCCCGGAAGGGGGAATGTCTCCATTTCCCTGGCCACAAGCCTGAAAGCAGGGCAGGGGGTAACAGAGTTTTCTTATACCCCTCCAAAAATCTATAGGAGTTCCTTAATTAGGGTTACAGGCAAAGCTGTCTTTGGTTTACCGACTCTTCTTGCCACAGAACGGGGAGGGGAAATGCTTCTAATTACGCTGACCATGTTATCTTCTCTCTCATCTTTGTACGTCTGGGAACTATGTGAACTAAGCCATCTTGAGTCTGGGGAACCACTTGAAATTATTCTCACGGGCCATTGAGACTTTTGGTCTGTCTACACACCCCAGGTCTGTTTTCAAAGGTAAGGTTAACACGGTAACAAGTTATCTTCTCTAGATACTTCAAAAGGTAGAACATTGATCACAGTTTCCAGATATGAGACCACCACTGTGGAAGTTGTTAAGTCCAAAAGACTCACTCAACATTTCAACTCTGTTCACTGCTTTTACCTCTTGATATATTCCTTTAGATACGCTGTGAAAAGCACAAATGAAAACGTAACTCTCCTAAACATGTGAGAGAAAGAGAGATTGAAAACACAGCCAAAGGAAAAGTGATTTTTAATCAGATATATACTGATATCAATATACCAATCAGTATACCAATACTACTGACATCAGTTGGAGTCTTTGCATTTATTTCAGCGGGCTCTACATCAGCTCTAACACCAATTGGCAGGCTACTCTGAGAAGCAACTGCTTCAAAAGGTAGCCTCTTACGTGTGCTACAGGACTGCCTACATGGAGAGAAGAAATGAGACTAAACCTACCAGAACAGACAATGCAAGAGAGAAGAAGGTCTAGTCAGCTGACACCCAGCATTCAAAGAGCAGGAAGGCCATGCTTCAGCCAGACCCTATGGCTTCACAAGGGTGACAGTGACATGCATCTCTGCTCACATCAGAAGGACATAGCTGCAGCAGCACTTTGACACCCCAACCTGACTTCATGAAAGCTTTTTGTACCTTCCAGTGCTCTGCTGCTGAGCTTCCAAGTTCAGTCATTGCCTAAGTCTCTTCCAGAATAGCTTGACAATGACCTTGCATCTGCTCTTTCCCATTAGAGACATCTTGTACAGCTTCAGTCTTTCTCCCTACTTTTATCTGCCCTGTGTCCCATCAAGCTTTATTATCTCCATGTTTTATCCTTCTCCATTAATCCTTTTCTTTCTTTTCCCATGCTTGCCTCCTCTGCTTTTGCAGAGGAAATTTCCTCATGAAAGTCCACCCCTGAAGACCAATTTCCATCCCTTTCTGTCCTGCCACCTTTCTACCAGAAGAAACTCACCTCTAATTTAGCTGTAACCCACATTCATGAACTTAGCGGTCTTTTCAGCTCCTTTGACCAGCCCTCAAAACAGTTGCTGCCCAAATACTCCCTTTCTTCTGTCCCCCCTTCTCTCTCTGCATTGGACCTTGCTTATCACTTCCAAGAGATAAACTGATAATGCACAATGTGTTCTTTTTCTGCGCCAATAAGGCCCTCTCACATCCCATAAAGAAACCTCTTATCTGCTTTCCCTCTAGCCTCTCCACTGATCCACAAATCAAAATTGTTTTATTTTTGTTCACCCTTAGATCTTTTTCTTCTGCTCCAGCGCTATTTTCTTTCTCTACAGCACATGCTTGTGCTCGTTTAAATTTCTGCTAACTTAAAAGAACCCAAATCCATTCTTTGCTCACCTTTACCTTTTTCAGTACTACCCTTTCCGTGTCCTTCATCTCCCACCTCCTCCTTTTATTTCTAAAATCCCTGGGCTCACCACTTGCAACAACATCTGGACATCTCCTCCTCCAGGTTCCTGCCAGACTCTACTCAGTCCACCTCCTGCTCCTTCATTCCACCAAAATCATTCTTCTCTCAGTTTCAAAAGGCATTTGCCAAAATTTCAAATCAATACTCTCTCTTTTCTCTCCATGGCTCGTCAGCCAACTTCAGCACTTCTAATCAAGCTCTTCTGGAAGTCCTGTCATCCATTGGCTTAGATGATTCTTTCCTCTAACAGTTCCCTTCCCCACACTCTCAACATTCTGTGCACATGTTCCACTGAGGATCATCCACTGGCTTTCTGTTACCCATCTTCTATGGGCTTCTCAGTTCCCTCCTCTACCCAGTGAGTGCAAGCAGCAAGGAAAAAATCTCCTCCACAGCCATGAAAAAAATACAGCATCTCTACGCAGACAGAAATCCTTCTGCACTCCAGACCTTTAACCCAAGTTCAAGTTCCATTAAATACATGAAACAGCACCAGGAGGTTAGAGTTTGGCTTTAAAATAAAGGGAAGGAATGCGATGTTCAAAGAAGAGAACATATCACCAGCTTGAAAACAACTACAAACATGCCCAATGCATATTATTGGCCATATTCTTAACCGATTAAATCTTTATCAGCTGAGAAATGTTTTAGAAGTACCTAGTATCTTAAAAGTGGCTGCAGAGGCAGTCAATGTCCCTTTCCACCCTCACTTTCATCTTCTTCCACTCAGTTAATGAAACAGCTTGCAACTCACACTGGTCTTTTTACTTGTGTTTATCATGACGATCAAGGCCAGCAACAGCAGCAAGTTAACATATTTACCTTGGGGAAGGGTGAAAGGAGCAAGTTCTAGTTATGGCATCCCACATTTGGTCAGGATCCTGCTTGGCTAACGAAGTGCAAATACTGATAAACTTCCTGGTCATGCCTATTTAGCCATGCTCTGCCATGGCTCCTGAATCAATCCAGTGTGGGTGAGCTGTGGGTAGGGGAAATTCATGGTGAATTGCTCACTGCTAACAGAAAAATGGTTTGCAAATGAGTTGCTATAATCCCCGAGGAGGGTGTCTCCAGCGCCTACAATTTGCAATGGTTCCATTGTGCTCTTTTAACAGGTGTTTTATTTCCACTAAGTAGCACTGATTTTGTTGGCAGTGGAGTATGCTGCATCTTTGTGGAGTGACAGTCCATCATTCCTTCTACCCGCATTACTTCTCCTTCTGCCCAAATCATACAAAGATATTTCTTGATCAAGGATCCATCAGTCACTCATCAATTAGAACAACCTGGAATGGTAAGTTAAATGCAACAGACTAAACAAATCAAAGTAAAAAGTAAATTCTTTGCATCTGTATTTCCACTATGTCTGAAAATTCACTGATTTTGACCTATCGCAGGACATGAGTCCTTATATAACAACATCATATAAACAATTCTCATCCCATTTCTGTGGTTTCAAGAGTATAATAATCATATCCTCAAAAGCATCACTTAACTTTAGCTCCACATCCTAAAGTGATTCAGTCTTTGAAAAAAAGAGTTCTGATCTGAGTTCATCTGATATTTCCAAATTTCATACGAGAGGCTGAAACAGAATATTGGCATTTACAACAAAACCACAGCATGGTTGTTCCATAAACCACTTCGGCTTCTAAGACCCAGGGCCTTCCGTGGACCACCACTTCAAACCTGAACTTTGCTGACTGGCTTAACAATTTGTTCCTGGTATCATGTGACAAGTTTTTGAAGCTCACATGTGTAATGGGGCATTTGCTGCTAGTACAAAAAGAAAAAAAAAAATTAAAAATATACTACAACATGAGGTTCCAATTGTCTGAAAAACAGAAACATCTGTTGGAGTCATGAGCAGTTGATTAGTGGAGTTCATTTCTAGGGTAAGGCTTCGGTAGATCAGCTCTTCTATCTAAGTATATCATTGCAGTCGCTGGAAGCATTACAAAGAGTTACAAAGAATAGGCAGGAGAGATATAAACAATTTCTTAGGGTGCTAGTATCCTTAAAAGCCAACCATAATGCATCGGTCTACAGCACTGCTTTACATGATACCAGCATGTGAAATTAATAGCTGTACTTAAAGCTTGCTTTTATCCGCAACAGCTAAACATCTGCCAGTCTTTCAGTTCTAAACCTATACTATTTTCGAAGCATATAACTAGACACTGTAAAAATTCTTTTGGAAGATACAACACAACATACAAGCTGTCAGTCTGAGCGCTTTTCTTACTTGCAAAATAATCCGACCAAGTTGGGTTAAGTCTGCCAGTCAAGACAATGACAAAAACATTAGGTGTTTTTTAAGATGCTGCTTGGATTTCAACCTAAAGCTTTTCCAGCTCATTACACTAACACAAGGTTTAACACCTTGGAACATTTGCACAAAAAGCTGAGGTTAATCAGAAATGCTAATTCAGCCCATGTGTACTCTAAAGCTCCAGTGGTATGGATAGATAGCTGAGCTGTACATACTACTTCTATTAAGGCTGTTGTTGCACATCTGTGATCGTAAGACCACAAGCCTTAGCACCCAGGAGTATAGGGAGCCATCAGGAAGAGGATGCCTTTAAGGTTAAGCCTCTCTATCATTAGCTTGAATATCTAATTGAAGGTTTACTAGGATTCTTAGCCCTAGCTCTTGTTCAATTCCTGGTGTTGATGGCCTGACCTAACCTCACAGTTTCCTGGTGCTCCATCTACATCCACATGTCACCTCCTGCATATTCCCCATCCAGGAATAGGGTACCGTTACACTAAAAATAACAACTAGAACTTGGTAGTGAGCAATTTCACTTCCCCTCCTGACTTTACTGACTATTTTATCTTTAACAAAACCATAAAATAACAAATACAATGTAACTTATAAGATTGTTGGATTTTGTATTCAGGTCCATAGTTTGATTCAACACACCGTGCAACCCTACCGTGACTTGGGAAAACTGTTTAATTAAACAGAAATTAAAAGGTGTCCCCTTTTATCATGAAGAACCAACTTCCAGGATGCTGTAACTATCTAAGAAAATGGCAGCAGCTGAGGGATCCTGAGTGTTTTGAGTTGCTTTCAGTCTACCCTAATGCAGAAGAAACTCATCACACTTTTTAAAGTAAAATTTGTATTTTACTGGAGAAACCATTGAGAGGTCCCTAAAAGAAACTGTTTCCATCTGAACAGATCCAATTTTTGCAACTATTCTTCTATCTTTCAGAAGATACTGCACTCCCACCCTTGAAATCCTTTCCACGCTTTCCAGTTCTCTTTGAGATTCTTCCTTTAATCTTCCCATCATTAAGACCCTGCTATGTGCCTGGTTTCTCTTACCGAAGCTTATAGGCATGTGGGGAAATCACCTGAAAGCACTGTTCTCGAGATGCTGGTAAAAGCAGAGATGACCACTGCCTCTAGACAACAGATCTGATCATCCTTCCCTATTTGAGCACGTAAGCAACTTCTGAACCCACATGATACAATGCGTGGCAAACCTCTGTGGACTGAGCAAAGTCCAAGTATCAGCCCAGTTTGTCTTTTCTAAGCAGAGAACCTAGATCCTCTTTCCAGTGCTCCTTCCTGAGAAACGGAGTCCAATTGTTTCATCCAGGGGCCTTCTGTTGACCCTGATGATTCCCCTATAACTTGCACACTCTCTTCCCTGTAACCCCAGCTGGAGAAGGAGCCCAGTTCACTGTGTAATCCCGGTGGGCCATATGATAGCAAAAAACACAGCAAAGCAGACCAACTGTGAGTTCAGAAGTACACGCAAAGCTTCTGGGTTTTCAAGAGAAATCAATTGTGTGTAGATTACCTTGTCTCAGCTTCCTGATAGCTCCAGGAGATTCTCTGAGTTATATTACATCCTCTGTTGGGGTACAGGATCCAGGCAGATGCAAGGACTTTCTTCCAAACCATACAGGTCCTTCCAACCAGCTTGCTTTCTGTGAATTAGACTGGCCCTTCAGCTAAACCTAACTTCTGTGCAAAAGGTACATTCATTTCTTCTCCCCTCCCACGTAGCCTGAGACTTCCTATGTGAGGTTTCCCCCTTTGTTTCTTCAACAAATCTTTTTACAACCCCTTCATGGTAGACATGAACTGTCTTTTACAAACTAAACTGAACTCACTGGATGCAAGTCAGATGGAACATGACATTGAAAAACCTACACAAGCACAGCTGTATGCCTAATAAGCTAATTATTGACCTGACAAACTCAGGCCCTTAGCAGCGGTTATTGTTTCAGGCCACAAGCTACTTTAACATAAGCACTTAACTTCTCTAATAGAAATAGTTTACACCTGGCTATCTTGACACATCAGCAGACAAAGCTGAAGTCCATCCACAAAAGACCAACAGACCTGCCCTAGGTCACTCCTGTCAGGGCTGGAGACTTTCACTCCCTTGTTAACTTTACTAGATATAAGTGCCACCTTTTGTCTAAAACGCCAGGCACTTTCATGGATTGCCATTAAGATTTAATGATTTTGTTGCTGCAAAGACATCTCATGATACAAAAATTCCATTGCAGCAGCTTCCTAATATCATAAAATTAACTCAAATTTATATCAAAGAGCGAAGTTCCCAAAATTATTGGTGCTGCTCCACCTCCAGCTCCATGATTAAGATGACAAGTTCTTAGCAAGAAATAAGGGCTGAGATGAAAGATCTTTGGTGAGCCACAACATTACCAGAAGCCTTGGGGACTCAGATATTAGCTTTCTCTCCGCCATGATTTATGAACAATAGAAACCTCTAAATGATCTGCTCATCAGTGAGTGAGCTGTGGCACAGCTCTGTGCACCTTTGCATCAGAGATGGAAGAAGGTGCACTTAATGAGCGCAGAAAGATGCAGAAGTGGGAGACACAGCTCTATCTCTTCTCCACGTCATCCATTGTGCACGGTCCCTGTCTCTCAGACAGGACAGCAGACTTGTGCTACCAACGTAGGGTGATTGCTAGTACTGCTACAGAAAACATGCACAAGCCTTGGATGAAGAGTGGTTTGGGGATTTATCTCATTAGTGGGCTTAGGAAGGATGTGCAACGTGCTGTAGGTGACCCTGCTCTGGCAGGGGGGTTGGACTAGATGATCTCCAGAGGTCCCTTCCAACCCTAACCATTCTGTGAATTCTGTGATAAATAACAGCAACACTCAGCTGCCAGGATCTGTTTCATTTCTGCCTCCTCTTCCCAAGAACAGATGGAAAGAGCTCCAATTGGAGGCTTTGGACTAGACAGAACTTCCAGCACTGAAAAAGCCTCTGGGAGCCACAGAGCAGAGGAGGGACCTCTTGGTTTTGATGTCTGTATCCATTATGAGTAAGTCAGTGGTGCCCTGACAAGAGGGCCTGAAGAAACTGGGGTGTGGCAGCTCTTCGGCACAGCAAGAGAAGACCCATAAGCCTACGCAGAGGGCTTCCTCCAGGATAGGCTGGAGTACGTGCCAGGGCAGGAGGTTCCTGTGCCACTGTGAGACGGGCTCCAGCCTCTGCCAGAGCTATGTGACTCATGAGACTGCAGGGGGAGAAGGCAAGACTTGGCAACCTGCGCTGTCTCACACAGTAGTAGGTTTTGTTCTCCACAGGATAACCCAAGGCCCATGTGGCATGTGGTCAAACCCTTCAGTAAAGGGCTGCAGTCCTTGTTACTCTCTGGACATCTTAATAGTAACGGACCATATAACTTAATTCGTACAGCATACGGGGCTTGACGTGTCCTGATTGTCCCCTGTTCCAGCTGCCCAAATGATGGTTAGCGGGCTGCAGGGGACTGATGCCGATGGGACGGTAAGTCTCCTGCTCCTTTTCCCCCTGCGGCAGTTTGACCTGCCAGGCCCCAGAAGCCGGCAATATCCGCCTGGGACAGGACGCCACTCCCACGCAGCACGGTGAAACCAGGACTGTGATTCACGAGTGGAACCACTTCCCTTGGGACAGATGTAATGGCTCCCATTTCCTGCTCTCTACCCTACCCAATTTTTAAGGTTCCCATCCTCACCACAAGAATCAAACAGCTTGCGCAACAGACAAAGGTCTGCTGTAGTTTACAGCCCAGCACTTCAAGGTGTTCCTGGCTAGTACCTTTAAAAGCTGGGCTATACCCACTTGTGATACGAGCCCTAGAAAATGCCACCTTCCTTTTGGTGAACACCATATGTCACTCCTAGGGCCCTTGAAAAAAGAACTTCAGGCCCCATGAGTTGTATTAAGCACCCTGACGCTATTTTACTACTTTGCCTTTTGCAATGCAAATGGCATATAAATTGTACAACCTGGAGAAGAGAGAGAAGACATCTCACATGCCTGGAGATGACATATTATATTTTCCCTCCCAGCCCAAATGAATCCTGAAGCCATGATATTTAAAAAAGCCTAATCATACATTGCTAAGTTTTTGGCAGGCCAGATCAAATATTTTTAATGAAACCCTTTTAACAAGTGAATAATATATGCACGGTCTAGTTCCTGAGACACACTGAACAGCTGGACCTGTGGCTAGCACTGCCTTGGGTGCAAAGTGGCATACTTGGTTGAGTAACCATGTTTAAAGGACAACATGGCATCTCTTACCATTCCACTCCAGTGGGACTGACTGTGTGATTAGAATTAAGCAGGTGACAGTGCTCAGCGTGATAGCCTTTTCTGAAAAGCGACCATCCCAAAAAGTTTTAAAGTATGATACCCCAAAAGGAGATTCAAAAATAGTCTTAATCGTTTTTACAAATCACAACATCATAGAATAATTCTTGTTGAAAGGGACCTCAGAAGGACATCTAGTTCAACCTCCTGCTCAAAGCAGGGTCGGCTATGAGGTTAGACAAGGTTATTCGGGCATTGAAGCATTGAAGAGTTGGCTTTTTGCATTCAGGTTATTCGGGGCTTTAACTAGTCCATTTGCCTTTAGGATGCCTATGGCAAGCATTGAAGAGTTGGCTTTTTGCATTCAAACAGGAGGATTTACAATTAGTGAAAAAGAAATTATAACAGCCTTAGAAGTATTAATGAATATGAGCCACATGCCATTGGGAGTCAATTAACAATATTTTTCGCCACTACTAACTCCTCTGTTCTGATTTTCAACATACTATTTTAAAGCAATAACAAGTAAGCTGAGCTGTGATGGTTGATTCTCTAAATTCTGTAAGTGTGATTTTCAGAAGTGGCAATGACATTGACAGCTTAGAACACACGAGCTTGCACTGTTTACATCAAAATACACTTATTATGAAAGTGTATTTGCTTACTGACCAAATATACTCTAACACTAAAATGTTAGCTTTATATAAACTACCTACAGAGCCCATCCCCGGAAGTAATAAGCTATTCGTTAAAGATTCCTTAGATTCTTAGTGACGTTTCCTGATAAAGGTCTCATTTATAAGCACAGATTACACTTAATATGCACAGTTTTAACAACATTAGCCTGTTAAACCCATTTGTTCTAAAGTGTGCTTTAACCCGTGTTATCAGAATTGTAATTGAATTCCTCATATGGTTAACAGGCAAATTCAGATACCTTTAGTCACCCTTTTCCACAACAAGTCTCACTGAATTAACTGGAGATTGATGATTAGGGAATGAACAAAGGGCTGAGATTGCACACAGGGCTAAGACCAGGGTTACCATCAGACAGTGGGACTTCAGACCACTTCTGTGACTGAAAGGGCCCCAGGTTTTCTAAATTTCACCTTCAAAACATTCACAAGTTTTCACCGTTCTATCAGTACGGTTAAAGCAGTGAAACCTTCTGAAATCAGCAGGTTTACATTTTCCAAAACGTGATTCTACAATGCAACTTAATTGACATACTGGAAGGAGAATATGTCCTTGATTTCACTGTAACTGTGTTCAGACAAAGGAACACAGTTGGAATAGGCTATAAAAAAATACTAACACCACTAAAGCTGACCGAGTTGCTTTGCTACAAATTTGTACATAAACAAGGACTAGTGAGAGCCCCATGCAGAGCTGCTACATTTTGGACTAAGAAAAGCAACACAATCACAGGTTGAGAATGGCACTACTGAGCACAAGATGGGGGTTGTTAATTCAGATTGACTGTAGTTCGGGTGCATTCAAGTGCTTTGTGTATACAGAGAACTTTTCTAACACTCCAAAAAATTCTAAATTTTTCTAAAATTTCTAAGAGACCTTGACAGTTTAGTCTGCTTTAATGACACAGTATGGAAGACAGGACAGTTTGCAGAAAAGTTGTTTTTCATTTTAAGAAGTGAACTTTCTGAATACAGAATAACTACTGTGCTTCTGGCAGTCCTCCCACTATCATTTCATGTGTGTCTTCCCAACAACACACATCCTCCAAAGCTCTGGGTAACAAAACATGACCCATGGTGTACATTGGGACAACTACCAGCAGCCAGCCAAAAATGCTAATGGGAAGATTTTCTTTAGTGAATGGTATTTCCCATAGTCCACCACAACCTTTTCTGAGTACCCCCTACCTGATTTGGCAGAGCCAGGAGCAACCCTTTGCCAATGAGGATTTTGTTAAACATTTCTCTGCTATATTTAGTGTTCAAAACCTATAGCTGTAAATAGTTTTTCCTCCTAAATTATCAAATTCCATAGCCGTTGGTCAGACATGCCATCTCCTGCCTTATCGTACCAGAGCTGCTATCGCCCTCTTCCTTATTGCCCGATCAATGTTTCTCTCTAATTACCCTCTTCCTTATTGTCTGATCTCTGTTTCTTCCTAAATATCTCCTTTACCACCATTCAAACATGTGAATAACTTGAGATTTAACATGTTTTACATGACAGACATATTTAAGGAACCAGCAGTATAAAAACAACATTAGAAAATACACAACAGGTCTCGGCTAACAATGTGCATTAAATGAGTGCATGGCATTCTCTCTTTTTTTTTTTTTTTTTTAATCTATACCATCAGTACTCTTAACCCCACCTACTAAATCCACAGGCACACACCTAGCGCTGGTACAAGAGAAAAATGAGCTAGAATACCCCTTATGATCTCAGAAAAAGAGAAGATGGGAACGGTATGACAGATTCATAAAGAAAAGCAGTATTTCATCCTTGTAACCGTGAAATCCGGTTTTGTAATAATAATTGTTTGTGCTGCTGACTTCCTTCAACACCTGTGACCCTGCTTGTCACGGCCTCGTTGCCTGCTGGAAACTTGGCAAAAGACAAGAGAAGAGATATTAGGGAACCAATGCTACATCCTGAGAGAGGCCATAAAGTCCAAAGGTTGAACAGAATTGCCAGGAGCAGCCCGATAAACGAGGGAAGTATGTGGCTCTGAAGAGACAAACTGCTGTGCCTGAGTACAATACATTCAGATTGTGCGAGCTGCACCCCGATGTCTTGCACGCTTGAAAGACCATGTGCACTATCCAGGGACATTTCCCAAATAGCCCCCTTGGAAAAGAAGTATTTTAAGCCCTTTTCTGAAACGAGTATGTGACCACTCAGTGCACTGCACATTGCCAGAATTTCACAGATCTTAAATTTGAAAAACACTCCTCTCTAATTTTTCAAATTAAGCGAGGATGATTTGTTGATTTAATAAAAACAAAAAATCCCGTGTAAAACCCTTTCTGAATTAGCATATTCAAGCCGTTCCAAAATCTGGCTCCAGTAAAGAACTTGTCCTTAAAAATCTATCAGACTGTAACTAAGCTTGTAACTTGGCATGTGAAATAAATAAGCCAATAATCAGTTCCTTCAGAAATTTTCAATTAAACATGTAAAAATATCTAATAAAATATTCAGCATTTGAAGAGTTTTTATTCAGGAGGAGAGTACAGCAGCTTTGGTTTCTTGTTAAGAAGAACATGGGGCATTAATAACTGAGGGTTCCCCCCCCCTTCCTATCCACCACTCACTCTGTTACACTAGCACAACTTTTTACGAAGCCACACTGTAAATCTGAGCAGAGAACTCTTCTGGCTTTCAGAACAAATCAAACCAAGAACACAGCATGGCCCCCAGAAAGAACTGAGCAAGCGCAAGCAAAGAGGCAGCGCAGGAATGGCAGCCAGGGGAGGGAGGAAAAAGGACGTGAATTGCTTTGAGCTCATATTGCTGCTGAGTACTTTCTATTATAAAACCATAACCTAATACACTTTCAAGACTGCGGCTCTGAACTGCTTCACACAGTGCACCTATGCGGGACCCTACAGGGATCTATACCGTTGCAGAAATGTGCCTGTGCGGAGGGGAGGCTTGCAGGCTCAGACACTCTGCTCTATACTCGTCATTATTCACTAAAGGAGAGGATAACCCCAGCAGTGCTTGTAAACACACCAGCTTCCCTGAGAAGCAACAGCAAAATCCATAAGTACTGCTCTCCTTGTAAGTAAAATGCCTGACTTGGGAGGGCTGTCCTCCCTGGGGAGCTCAGCTGTGGGAAGCGGGAGCAAGGAACTGCCTTTTTAGGACTGTGGCTGAGCAGAGCCGGGAAGCACTGGGGCAGGAACAGGGCTCCCACAGCAGCTCGCTGGCCTTATAAGGAGAAAGCCAGGTATTTCCCCAGCCCTGTACTAGGAGCTGCACAGCCAGCGCAGCACGGTAAGGAGAGGCAGGGCTCCCTGGCGACGCTTGGCCCGCCACCGGCCGGGGGGGACCCTTGGTCACGGCCACGCTCCTGCCGGGTACAGACCTACAGCCCTGCTGTCTCCAACCTCTGAGCATTTCAAATAGGCCTTATTAGGAAGCAGAGAAGCTTAATTAATTAGAAAGATCATTTTCAGATCTGTAAAGCCAGATGGTTTGTGGGTGAACCATACTTGATTTTAATGTGACATTTTCAGGCGTTCGAGGCAACGTTTTGGAGCAGGAGTCTCTAATGTCAGGCATCTTTTTAGCTACCTACATGAGAGGGCAGGTTTTCAGAGGTGATGAGCAATGGGATTTCCTGAAGGCTTGAGCAGAAGGGGCAGGACACAACGCCTCAGACACTCAGCAATTTGTTTAAGCAAACTTTAGGAACACACAGGATTAAGAATCCTCCCCAGTTGCCTAAAAATTAAGACTGCTTGACAGAAAAGCAAAAAGATTTTAGTTTCATTCAGTTTAAGTTAATTTCTTTTTATGACCTGTTTTATTTCTCTAGGGAGCAAAACAAACTAAACCACTTCAGGCCAAGTCCATCTATACAGGATATATGGGTAAGCACCCTTGACCGTGAGCCGTCCTATATTGTTGCTCTTTTTACTTCCCTGACTCTAGTTTTTAGAAGTAAAAAGAGGAGGCTGTGAATAAAACAGGAAAAAAGTACAATTTTTCCTCAACAATATCAATTTTAAAATTTGATTTTTAAATCTTTCTCAGAAAATGGCAACAAAAATGGAGTGTCCTTGAATATTTTTCTTTGGAAAAAAAAAAAGTAATTTTCCTTCAGATATGATTAAAAAAAATTCACTGTAACATTAAAATGAGACACTACCCATCCAGGAATAATACAGCATCCCAGTTCTGAACATGAAATGGCATATTGAAATTCAAGGAATTACCCATACATTTTACCATCTTAGTTTTTTGAGGTTAAATTTTGATAACTGCCTGCCTTGAGATGCCGAATAGTACAGGTTTAACTGAACACAGCAACTTTCAACCTAGAGATATGAGAATTGCTTGATAGTTTATCACTCTTTAAATCCACAGACAAGTGTCTGCGCTACATTACAAACTACTGCCATCATTAGTGCCTTCAGGTAACAATCGCAGCAGGAAGACCAAAATTTTGATTAATCTTGCCACATCCCACTTGCAACATATTGTCAAGAAAACATGGGAGAAGTACTAATTACTCATGTATAATCACAGGGCATATGATTGTAGGATTCCTTCTGAGAAGCCCATCAGGAGAAACGAGACCACAGACAACATGAAAAATTACATGAACTGAAAAATATCTAGACTTGTGACAAACTTATTCAGCATGAGCTCAGACATTGCATAGGGTTTTCTCCACTTGTTGATTGGGTTGAGATTACATTTCTATAGCTCCAAAGGAACACTACAGTAAGCCTCCCTTCATAAAAGGAATAAAAGTTTTGACACCAGGTTTCATATTGTAAATTTCTCCTTTAAAATAACTTGCTTGCCAAAGCAGTTCAGCTGCCAGAAAGGGAGAAAAGCAGGCAAACTATTCCCTTAAAAGCAATGACTGTGCTATGCTGCTCAGGTACGCGAGGCATCGCTCCAGAACTAGGGAACGTTGGCTCATTAGGAGCAATTAAAAAAACTCTGGGGGGATTTTAAAAACAACAACTTCCAAAAACAAAACATGCATATATACCACATGCATTTGTTTATGCAGCTGTAATGAGTGATGAAATCCATTTATGAGCTGAAGTCACAAGATTCTAAGCAGGTCTTTGTTTAATCTCAGTAAGTCATGACATTTCCCTACTACTTATAATAATGTGATTTGGATCAACATTTTCAAACTTATGCACCTGGTTTTTAACAGCGCTTACCAACTGCACTTCTGATCTGCTTCGCTGGAGACTGAACAGTCTACTTCTGAGCCACCGCTTTGATTAAGCATCCTAAAGACATATATAGAAATCTTGTTTTAGTTTAAAATATGCCTGTAATTCTTGAATTTGGCACACATTCTGAAATTCTTACTCAAACTGAGACTCCGTGCAACCTGTGAATAGTGTAAATAAAAATCAATAAGACCATTAAATGGAATGCTGAATACTTAAAGCATCAGCCCTTCTATAACCACAAAGTCTACCCAGACGGATGCCCTTAAAAGACTTAAGAAGGTTTGCTACAGACAATGGCTTTTTTTCCAGCATATTGCTGTGACTTGGAAGAATAAAATGAAGATAAATGCAGCAGTTTGCTGCCTATATTAATGCAGCATTAGTGCCCCGAGTAACAAAGGTAGGACAGAGTACGCAGGGAAAAAAAAAAAGATAATAACTATTGTTACATATGTTTTCTGTGTTTATAAACTGTGCTAGGCTCTACATGTATTATTATATAGCTTTAACAGTATACGAATCAGTAATCCTGCATATAAATCAAGACCACATTTTTAGCTTTGATACTAAAAGAAGAAAAAAAAAAAAGGTATTTGCCCCTGCTGCCCTTGCCATTACACTTCCATTAGCTTTGCGAACAGATCTGATGTTTTGTGAGGATCAGATCAAAACTAAATGAATCTAGGTCCACTGCTAACATAAACAGTGAGTTTTTTATATTTCTTTTAAGAAGGGAAAAAATATCAGACTCCCGATTTGCACAAAAAGTCAATCTACGTAATGCACACAAGCAGTACACCCTAGACATAGAAAAAATTCTCTTAGCATTTAAGGTCCAAAGGAAAGTGTTGCTGTCTACACCCATTCTCCATTCTGTTTCTCATGTTTGGCTCATTCATCTGCTGTTCTCCAGAGTCCCAAATGAGCCAGAAAAACAAGTAGATTTTACAGCATGACACCAAATCAAGATGGCAGAAGGATATAAGGAAAATCCAAGGATCTTTCACCTAGAACATTTTGTTCCAAGCAACTTCTTGTTTATAGAGAAAAGTACAAAGTACAAGACAATTTCTTCAGCAGCTTGGACCCAAACTCGGGAAGGTTCTAAAAGGCCAAAGGCAAATATGCACAACCAGCAAAGTCAATGTATCACCTAACTGGCACAAACAGAGTATGTTCCTATACCTTGCATTTTTTATGATCTATTTTTGTTGATGTAGGAGATATGTGCTATTGCCAGTGTCTTTGCTGATGTGAAAAAAAAAAGTCCTAAAACAACCACCAACATGAGGCAGCCAGGGAAGCACTGGAACTCCTGAGACGGAGAGTGGCACTTTTTCTGCCATTTCAGATACACGCACCTATTGGATGTGCTTTTATGTTACACACAAGCACCATATGGACTTGGGAAGAGAGATGACATTCTCAGTAGGACTGTACAAAGGCTTTGTTGCCTTTCACTTTCCTAGGATTTTCAATTAAAAGTCACACAACATAAACAAGTTGCATCAAACAAGAATCTGTAATATTCTTACTGACGGGTCAATTTATATATGTTTATAAACTCAGATACAATCTTCCTACATAAGTCCTAAGTCTATAGGGATTATATTTTATATTCCCCCCATTTCCAAAGTCCTGTTTGTTTATCTTCCCTTAGCTTTTTGGGATCTACTATACCAGTGTGCCAGACAGAAAATGACTGTAACTAATGAAGTCAGAGTAACAACAGAAAAATATCTATCAGTAGAAAACATTATTTGATATGCTAGTCCACATAAACTAAACCCAGCTGAAAAGCTCTGAAAAGGCACATTAAAAAAATAAGTGTGAGAGCGTTAAGTAAACAGTTCCCTTACTGGATTTGCTCTAACTGACTAAAACCTTTCTTCCCCTTTCCACACTGAAGGAGAGCCCTAAACCCACATTTTGCATATTTTATTAGTTCAAACCTTTTCTAACATGGTTCCCAGGACAGATCAAGTCGAACAAACTTTAAAAAATGAATCCAACATTGTTCTAAAATGACAGTATTAGAATCTGGTGGAGTGTGAACAACAGGACTATCAATAAATGTCTACTCTTGTTCCGAGACCCAGAATGGAATTCTAAACAATTTTTAGCCCCCAAGATTCATAATTTATTGAACCTGAACTTGTGCATCAGCTTTAGTAATCAATGTTACCCATTTCATACCTCTGACTGCTTTCATCAGAGAGAAGAATTGCACATTTGGGGAAAAAAAAACATTTTTGTGACTGTTTTAAAAATCGTAGTTGAAAGTTTCTTGAAAGGTCAAAAAGCTAGGAGTTACCGTGCTAGAAACAGATTAGCAGGCAGAGGATAGGCAAGGTAGTCAGGGGTGTATGGGAAGTATAATCTATCAGATTGATAGCCCCACTATGTATATGGCACAATTCTATCTTATCTTCCCAGCCCTGCAACCAAAATAAACCACACCAAGGTCTTGGAGTCTGATTCTGTTGTCTTTAAGTACACACCCCTTAGGGGTGGCGACCCAGGACACACCACACATCTTTTACTTCATGTAACACAAAATCAAAACAAATATAATCAGTATTTTTCCTTTTAGGACTCTCACTGAGACTCTTTGATGTGTTTTCCCTAATTGTTTTCTCTTTTTAATCATCGCACTCAGGGGTTTCTCTCAGCTTACAATGGTCTAGTTTTTATGTAACCTCTTCCATGCAGGCACCTTCCCAAGCTCCCAACACAGCAACTGCTGTAACAGTACACAGCAACACTACACCAAAGAATACCTTGTCCAAATGAAACCAAAAGGGAAATTTAGATGAGTACATTCTGCTTAGGTTGGAATTTTGGCTCAGACACAAGAGTTAACACTCCTGGTCTTGCAAAAAGAAGCCCTAATGGAGATACTGAAAATGAAAGTATCTCTTTTACTTCAAAGCTGAAAATCTGGCCGCTTCTATAACATGTTTTTCTGCTCTGGGAAATTTTACTTATCTGTACCCATTCATGAAGGGGAAATCCTTGGTCCTACAAGTCAGCAGCAGGTTTGCCATTCACTTGACTAGACCTGAGACTCCACCAGTATGATTTAGTACCCGTGGTATAAAACTAGTTACATTTCTAATTTCTATCTGGCTGCTTGCCAATTTTTTCTTTGTCTTAGGAGCAATCATTCACATTTACATTTTATCTTGATTCTCTTTAGCAATATCCCTATTTACATCCTTAAACAGATTACCACATTCTTTTCAGTGTTACCTAAGAGGTGCATTGGTGTACAACAGTTCTAAAATTTTCCAGGTCCACTATTAATAAAATGCCTAAACTTAAAATAGGCAGTATGCAAAACTCGCATAACTGGAACACCTATAAAATGCCCTGTAAACAGCTGCCCTACATCTAAGCTGCCGGTAGATTCATGAGGTTCTAGAGTTAATTTCCATTTATCAGCTAAGATGTACCGATACCACCGATACTCCTTTCTGGTGATCTCTGCTGTGCCTTGTCAAGACACTGCACCTGGAGGAAGCAGGAGCTAAGACAAGAACTGGAAACATTTCCTTCACGTGGGAAGGTGCCCTGCTAAGAAACTGCTTATTGAACCTGACAGTGAGCGTATAAACAACATTAGAGGGAGTGCTCACACATGTACTCCCAGTAAAGGGGAGGACAAGGCGGTGAAAGTCAGAGCTATTACAAGACAAATACAAATTAATGACACTGTTTTTAATCTCCAGGATACTAAAATATTTTTGAGAGCTCCCAGTGTTTGGGGGAGGAGGGACAGAGAGAAGGAGGGAGGGAGCGGTAAGCTCTACTGAGACTTTTCTTATGGGTTGTATCACCTTTTGTGGGAAAATCATTCTAGAAAGAAGCAACAGAGGATTTTGAAACTAACAGAAAAGCACTTGCTAAAAGGTAGCTTGCTCGTTGTAAAACTTCCCATGAGGCCTGAAAAAGCACCCTGGGCATGCACTTTACCAGACAGCTTTGCATATGAAACGCTGTCTGTTTCAAAAACAGTTGTATATTTTTACCAGGGGAGTTATTCCTGTCAAGTGTCCCCTGATTACTGATCTGTGAGAAGTTAAAAAAAAAAAAAAAGAAAGAAAAAAAAGGGTCAGAGCTACCACAAAGATATAACCATAACTATTAAAGTTCATAGGATTTTCAACATTCCTCCTCCTTACCCTGAAACTTTAACCCTTGAGTGAATACTGCCATATATATTTCCTTTGTTTGGCTGTCTGGTGGGCCACCTGGAAAGCATCACCACTCTTAGAAGAAAACTGCTATTGTTTATTCGGAATTTCCTTAAAACAAAATCTTGCTGTCCATTACCATTTCCCAGAAAGGTATATTGTTCTATCACCACCTATATCAAATTCAAGTGCAGAGACATGTTTACGGTACGTGCAGCGGCTCAGATAGGCTGGGCTGTTGCAATCCTGTTGCAATCCTGTGCAGAAAACAGAATGTTAACACTGGCATGCTGCTCCCACGCCCTCCCCTTTTCAGGCTTTACATTAACTCAGTGACACCCTGCTAGGCACAAGGTTTATTTACACAACACAAAGTCTTGAGACAAGCCTTTGTTCGACTGCAATGTTGACAGGCTTATGAAGCACTACCGGCTATAGTAGAGGTGTATTAAGAATCAACTGAGGACCACGTATGAATGAAATGTTTTGAAACTCACTTGATTGAGTTTCCAGCTGCAGCGCAACTCCCTTTGAGCCAGAAGCTCTTGGGACAAACTAGAGAAGCTCCTGGCTTTCACCGAGACCAGTGAATCGCGCTAACACGGTGGTTCCATGAGGACTTTAATCCGGGATATGCCAGTGCCACCCTGAAAAGAAGCAAATGCCTCTCTCCCCAGCCATTCAGGTTTTTTGCTGGGATAGATTTGAACGGGATGTATTTCCCAACACGCTTCACCTCATGGCTGTGTCAGCGCAAGGGAGGGGACAGCGTGGGAGCAGGAAGAGGGCAGGACTGCCTCTTTTGTCAGCAGTGCCGGCCGAAAGCACTTGGGGAACTAACGACATCCTAAATTGTGCTGATTTACATCTGCTAAAAAGCACTCCTTGGTTTTCCTTTAAAATGATTGCTGTGTGTATAGCATTTTAAAACTTAACATCCGTGTAAAAACAGGCAAGAAAGCTTAGGTGCAGATTTACCGGATGGAAGTGTCCAAGAGGGCTGTAAGCTTCATCCCCCCAAGACTAGAAATATCCACTCCTGCCAGGAGGGAGCGGTTGTTGCCCTCACCCTCTTACCTAAGGGGTCTATAAGGCAGAAGAGTTCCTATGTTTCAGGTAATTATCTTCTTGTCAAAGTTTTGGACTAAGTATCAAGGCTTTTTCTTCAAACAAACTATCTCTGTGATTCTGGAGAGGTGCTGATCGCTGTGCCTCAGCTTCCCCCTTCTGGGAATGTGACATGTAATACTTCCTCCTACACAGCTTTTTTGACATTAACTCCAAACCACTGTCAGAGCTTCTCGCAGCAGAGACTCTGAATGTAAAGGGAAAAAAAAAACAAAAAAAACCCCACACCCAAACAAAAAACAACCAATAACAAAACCCCTCCAAAAAAAGCAGGTCCATAGCAACTGGAAGATATCTGGTCAAAATGTCAGAGAGTGACCAGAGAGTGAAAATGGCGTAACTCTAGGTGCCAGTATATGCTCTACACAGTCCTGGGTCAGATTCAAAATACATTACAAGGATGATGAACCAATAAAAATGTCAGTGGTGAATATCCTAAAAGCAAATGGGGCCAATAACGAATATTTTATACCAGTAACTTAATCCTAGATCTTATTCCAGATGAAATTTCATTCTTTTTCTGTACCTTTTTCCTTAATGTATTTTTTTTTAAAAACAAAAATAGTTCATACCACTTGTACAGCATTTATTCCCCATAGATCTGCATGTTCTACTAGAACTTCAGTCTCATTACGTCCATTTTACAGGCAGGGGAACCAAGCCACGGCGATGCAAAAGGTGATTAAGGGTCATTCAGCAGGGAGGTAAAACCAGGGATGACTGCAGTTCTATCCCATTTGAGTTTATTCCGATTTTCTCTGCTGGCATACAGAAAATAAGACTACTTCTCATTAAACTCATGAGGCTACATTAAAGAGGTTAACAAATTTTTCTTTCACTTTGTACATTCTCTTGGTTGTCTTGAAGGGATATATATTCCCCACCACTACTGCTACAGGGTAAGGCAGATACTTACGCAGATACTTTGCAGACCAATAACATAAATGTGAAATACACCACCGTTCTTATTAATATTTATGTAATCATCTAGGGCTGAAATTGGCTATCATTGAATTGACCTCAGATCTTTGACATAAATGCCTATTTGAAGCACCTGGCAATAGGCTGTAAGCATCCACACCCAGAACTGCTTTGTCCGGGCTTGCAGATTTGCCAGCCACACACCTTTTCCTATACTGACTGTAAGGAACGCAGTAACTGGAAAACATCAGCACAAAACATGCTTGTATAGAACAAGGCTACGTTATACCATTAGCTCTTACAACACGCATGCTTAACCTCTCTCACAGGACTTACCTGAGTCCACAGCCCATTCTTATCTCAACAGAAGCCTCTGCAAATATGTGCACACTGCAGCTGGTACCCAGATCTCTAAATACCATACAGCCATTTTTGGAAGGTCTTTCTAGTTGCGCTTACTAAAATTAAAAAAAAAAAAAAAAAGTAGAATTTTTAAAAATCTGAATTTCAATTAGCAGCCATCACAGCCCTTAGGCCTTTGCTTTATTTTTGTCCTTTTATCCTAAAAATTTTCCTTGATTTCATGAACTTGTTTCTAACGTATTCAAATGTTATGGCTTTTTATACGTTTCATATGTTCTCAACAGACTGGGTAAACAGTCCTGTGAACTGACCAACACGTCTGCCAAATGCACTGCCCACCGGCTGTCCGTGCCGTACTTCCTCTAGCATGTACGTGAGCAGTGCTCCTGAACCTGCTGCAAAAAAACAAGATCTCAGGAAGGGATCAATACTGATTCTGGACTAAATTTTCCATTTCTGCTTCCTTCTGAAACAAGGTAACATACACACACTGCAGTGTTGGCAACTGCATACAATTTTTACTAAAGAGAAGAGGAAAGAACAGCAATTTTGAGGGTTTCAAGTATCCTGGTTCTCCCACGGAAGCCTTAAAGGACTGCTGTGGACAAGACCAGGAGATTCCGATCCTGTGAGGGGACAGGGCTGCCCAGACCAGAGGGGAGCAGCTATGCAGTTGCTGTGTGATATGTCAGCTGTGATCAGATGGGATTGAAGAAGAGTAGCAGTTTAGTAGCTTCTTCTCCAAAACTGAAGTCTTTAACTCCGCTTGTGCTTTCAGGTATTGCCCTACCCAGGCCATGCCCTTTCCTTCCTACAATGCCTTCCTTGGCTATTTGGCAACCCTAACTGCTCCCACACCATGACTCCGACACAAATGACTGTCATCCAGAGTGAATGCTTCCATGTGAATTACATGAGCAGGCATTCTGTAAACTTCCCCACAGGCTCCACCACTATAATCCCTGGGAAGGAGCAACCTGCAGGACCTACTTTCACTGTTCAGTGCTTTCTCTGTTTATTGCTACTACTGTCAGAAACATTACTCGAATTCAGACAGGTGTCCTTACATCTGTCAGCCACCAGCCACTGGTGACATTCAGTAACAGAAACTCACTGTCCGTGTCCAAGCCTGAACTCACTGCACAGAGAAGGAAAGCTTGATTGCTCACTGGAAATCCCTAAGCTCTGTGGTGCTTTACACGAGGCGTTTCTGGTCTCATACAGACTCGCTTCCTTTCCTTCTCCTGTTGCAAGCGCTGCTTTATCCCAGGTTGCCAGGAGCCTACTGTTCCAACAGCTGCTAAGACAGAGTGAGGCGGCAACTTTGACAGGATGCCAGGTTGTTTATTAATTAAATAATCCAAACATTTTGTATCCATTCTGAGACCCTAATCAAAACTGAGCTATTTTACCAAGGGCTCTGAATGGTTAAATCCAGTTATTCTGATTCTTTCATTCACAATTGGCTATCATAAATCAACGCATTCTGTTGCCCCTACTTCCTTTAAAATGTGTTTATTGAAACATCGAAATGCCAGAAAGATAACTTCAGTTCTCCACAGTGAAACCGCACCTCAGTAATGTCTGAACAAATGCATGCTTCCAGCAGGACCTTTGTCCCCAGTCATAGTAAATATCTTTTCAAAGGTGTTCATCTGCCTCCCCACCACTCGGCATTAGTATGCTTCTAGTTGTACGGTAAAATTCTTCTTGCTGCCAGCTCCTAACGCTGAGCACAGCCGTCTGCTTCCCATATGCCACCCGCTCTCCAGTGCCTCCTCTACTGCTTACCTTCACTCTTTGGGCTCCCACTGCGGATCAGCTGCTATTCTGCCAGCCTTGTTTGCATGTAGAGGATTCTTCCGACTGTAAGCTCCACAGGACAGGAACTTTGCCCAATTCTCTATTTCTCAGAGCACTGGTTACGCTATGGTATAGAAACAATGAACACAGAAACATTAATGTTGTGATATTTAGAATTGTAACACCCTAAATAGCATGGGGATCAAGGCCCCAGGGTTCCTTTCACACTCATATCTAGACAATGTAGTTAACTTTTACTTGGTCAGGTTTTTGATCAAAAATTACACAATGCATACAGTTGTTTGAATAAAAAAAAAATACATAGTTCATAACTTATTTGAAAATGTGTTTCTGAGCACTTACAGTGACCACTGAAGTCCTCTATAAAGCTAACTGGGAATGGGAAAAATCTATTTCAGTGAGAAATCTAGTATAACTAACTATTGGGTAAAGAGGAGATCGTCCTATCTACTCTAGAGACAATCATATAAAATCTTTCATATATATGTTGCTGCACATAAACATCCAGGGTTTGAATTGCTCAGACAGCATTCTTAAGAAAATGGAAAATGTTTTTAGTGGTTCCTCCCTTACTTCTGCAGTCTTTCTCTGTGTTTACAGCCAGTGTTGCTGTCCTGCCCCAGAGGCAACCCAACAGGTCTTGCAAAGTCTCCTAACTTGGCCCCACCTCCATCATTCACAATCTTGTCTCTCTAACCTACTCATTTGCCTCCATTCCACAAACTAGTAGTTTCAAAGAAATTCAGAGATTAATTAAAATGATTGGTGGGATGAGTAGGTGAGGGGGACAGGCTAAAGGGCTTGACAAGAAGAAAGATGAAAAGGACTAAACGTGTATAGCTTGGTTATGCGATGACTAATTGAGGGTGGAGGAGATGGACATGATATTCATTTACAAGTGCCTATAGTTCTGAGGAGCATTTTTCACGTGCAGCTCAAGACTAGATTTCGGTCTTGTACAAATTTGGTTCCGGGATCCCTCACTTCAAGCTGTGAGTCCCACTCTTCCCCCAGCCTATGCATTCCCACCCCTCCCTTATATCCTTGAATTTTATTTTTTTTTTTTTTCCTTTATTTCAGCCCAGCTTTCAGCCAGATTCAGTTCCTGGATCTCTGCCTGGCCACATCAGCCCTACTAGGGGCAAAGAGCAAAAGGAGAGGCCATGGAAGCTGGGGTGGACAAGCTGGCACCTCTTTGCCACACCTCTGCCGTGGCACAGACTTAGGTGGACTTGAACCAACTACAAAAACGCACCTTGAGGAACTGGGGATGAATTGGGACCAAGAGCATCTCTGAATTATTTTACCTCCATTTAGCCTAAGGAAACTCTGTTCCTTCTGCCCTCTCACTCCCAGCTTCTTTTACTATACCCTGATGTAGTAAATAAAAGAAAAATACTTGCTCCTTCTGCCTTTTCAAACTCTTGCCTCCCTCAGTTGGGGAAACCTGCTCTATAGTAATTCCTTAAGCAAGTGAAAAAGCAGTATCAGAAAATCCAGTAGTTCCCACTCTTATTCACTTCATGCAGAGATGAAGCAGGATATCACATTTGAAAGCAGGAAGTGAATAAAAAGAAAAAAAAAAAGAAAAAACAAAGAACCCACTATATAATAAAAAAATTGTCTATAGTAAAAATATTGTGGAAGCATCTCTGATGAGGGGAAAAAGTGAGGTGGTATAATATATACAAGTTTAAAGAAAAACTGCATGGAAACAAGCATTTTCTTTCTGTGAGTACTGTTTCCAATACAAAAGCGCAGAAACTGTCATTTATCCTTTTTGGGTTTTTTTCAAATGGTCTAGAAATAAGACAAAAGCATTTGTGATACAGGAATGAAACAAAACAACGAACCCATTTATTCCTGGACACTAAACATAATTTAGACGGATGTGGTATGTATAAGAAATTTTAATTTGTCCCTGAAAAGCCATTTAATTATTCAGATTATCTGATTGCCTCAGTCAGTCTTGTATTGATTGATTAGAGAACTTTATAAATCAAAATCTGCATTACTGCTGCTCAAAGCATCTGCCTCTCACAGCAAGAGAGATGTATAGTTCATTTCCAATCCCTACCCACAAGTTAGTTTATTGAGACATGTAAATGGCTATGGTTTACAAATGGGTCAAGTAAGTGTTCTTTCATACTACTAAAGGAATATTTACTTAAGGACATCAGGAAAGGGGGGGAAAAAGCCCCAAAGTAATCGCTGTTTAATAAATCAGGGCACAGTCACCAAAATTCCCAGCTCCTTGGCTAATGGCCACGAAGGATCACTGTCTCTCTATTCATGGGGCCCACTTCTGATCCGCGGCACTCAGCGAGTCTCAGGTGGTGAACTTGGGGCACTCGGCTGAAATCTAAACCGAGACCTCCGTAAGCACCCGCTCACCAGTCAGTCCCGAATTAGGTAGAAAATCCCCTCGAGAAGCAAAGAGCATTTGTCTTTGATTTCAGAGCTCTCCTGCTATGCACAACCTTTATGACCAACTTGCCTGTCTATTGCCAGCCTCGACCAAATAACCTCTAAGTGAGTAGCAATTAACATAATGAGTGGACTGATGGGTGTCCCCCATAGCTACAGGCCTCAGTAGCAACACGTCTTTGGCAAACTGGAATGTCTAGTCCTGAAACTCCACCTCTGTAAAAGGAAGGAAGTAGAAAAATAAATGGGTGGGGGATAAAAAAAAAAAGAAATTAAATTACTTTAAGTTAATATCTCCAGCCTGATCCAACACTCACTGAAGCCAATGAAAAACTTGCATTGGTATCAGTGGACAGACTATAAAGGCAGAGTTTTTTAGGTTATACAAATATGTTAAAGCTACAATGGCCATGTTCCTTGTAGTCTGAACTTGGCTTTCTAGGACAAAAGAAACATGCAGAAAAAAAACCCCAAAAGATAAAACAAAACAACCAAACTCTAAAAAATTAAATATGTCAACAATTAACCAGAACAAACTTAACTAGTATTATTTGTCTGTATAGAAAACTGACTAAAGCAAATTATTTGCACGGCTTCCTATGTAACAGAAACCAGAAAAAACCTCCACCTTTTTAGCTTTATTGTGAAATAATTTTTTTTAAAATTAAGACCTCCACACAGCAAACTACTTAAAATTAATGTCTTACATTTTCCCAGAATTTCTTCCTTGCATAGACAAGCCCTTTATAAGCATCAAAACTGCATGCTGACACAACAGAGACAGATCATTTATGGACTATCTCGGGGGAGTTTTAACGCAGCAAGGACCGCCACATCAGGTCTGACTAGATACCCTATCTCTGACAGGAGCCAAGAGTGGATACGTGGAGAAGCACAGAAAACCAGGGCACAGCAGTTTTGCCTCAGGATGCTCTCCCAGGCACAAGCCATCTGCAGCTTTGGGATTTCCAGAGCCAGAGAGGCACTGCATTCGATAGCCCTTAAGTGATTTCTCCACTGTGAATTCATCTAATCGCTTTAAAACCCCTCAGTCCACGCAGCACTCTTGCCAAGGAGTTCCACAGCTTAACTACAATTCTGTGAAGCCATTTCTCTCATTTGTTCCAAATCTGCCAGTTTTATTTGATGCCCCTTGGTTCACGTGGCAGAAGAGTCAGTCACTGGCCTGTATGTATGTAAAGATTAAAAAGAAGTTGAACAACTGCTTGTAGCATTCACTACATCAATGGATTTCAGATATTTTCTTATGCTTATGCAGTAACTTACTGCTGTTTGGCAAAACTATTTGCAGCTGAAGCTGCAGTAGCAGTTGAGTAGTTTGAAGCTATCTGCAACACAGAGAGATACTGCCTGTATGAAGGTTGTGTGTATACCAACAGCACACAGTGAACCTCCACTTCCCAGCCAAAACTTTGTATTTCATGCCACGGACTGTTCACACAAATGTACAAAAAAGTGCACGTATTGTTTGCATAATCCCTGTTAGCATATAAAGTAACACCAGTGCCCACCATGTGGTCAAATGAATACAGTGACTGAAGTCAGGTGGGAACACCAGGGGAAACAAGGAAGAAAAAAAAAACACAAAACACCAACAACTTCAAACAGGGGAGCTAGACCTTCACTTTTCTTTCACAGCTGCTTGTTTGTTTGCTTCATTGTTGCTTCCTATACTGTAAGTGGTAATTATGTCATTACATCTAGGAAAAAATAGCACTGGAGAATTTGAAAGTATATTTTCAAACCTAGACATAAGTTTGTCAGCTTCACATATTGTAAAAAGCAATGTAACCCGATAGACCAAGTTCTTCACTGAAATAAGAAGCTGGACCACCCTACAACAGCAGGTAAGAGCTTTGTCTTGCAAGCGTTAGGAGCACTTGTGCGGTTGGCAACATGATACAACAGTACACCCCTGTCCGACCCTGTATTGTCACCGTCGGTCCTTAAATAGCTGCTGCACTTTATTCCAGAGGCAGTTGCCCATCAGCATTCACAAATTCACACCTCCCAGAGAGAAGGGTGTGTGCAGGGCAAGGTGAGGAGGGGGAAGGTAAGAAAGATGAATCCAGGCAGTAGGGCGCACCCATTTATTAGAAGTATGTGCTATACCGATGCATGCCACGTTTATCAGAGCAGTTAACAGCGAACCAGAGGTCACTTATCTGTTGCTCTGAGGTGAACATGCCAACACAGACTTTTCTCCTCGACTAGGATCCTTTAACTCCAGCCTTTACTTCCCCACTCCACCCCCCCGACCGACCTGTACTTCCACAGTAATACTAGGGCACTCTTTCTAAAATTAGGCCGTCGCTGTCCCCTCCCCTCAGAGGACGAGCTTAGAGAAGCCCATCTGGAACCAGGCTTCTTCCTGTCAGGTTTTATTCCCCCCC
>NW_009648332.1:367989-394701 GCF_000708025.1 Charadrius vociferus
GGGCAGCTTCTCCGCGCTGCCGCAGCTCCCGGCGCCACTCCGCGGACTCTGTTCTATGAGTGCAAAGATGGAGCCTACTTTCTACGAGGATGCCCTGAACGCCAGCTTCGTGCCGCCGGAGAGCGGCGGGTATGGATATAATAACGCCAAAGTGCTGAAGCAGAACATGACGCTGAACCTGTCCGACCCATCCAGCAACCTGAAGCCGCACCTGAGGAACAAGAACGCCGACATCCTCACCTCCCCGGACGTGGGACTCCTGAAACTGGCCTCGCCTGAACTGGAGCGGCTCATCATCCAGTCCAGCAACGGGTTAATCACTACCACGCCGACCCCGACGCAGTTCCTCTGCCCCAAAAATGTCACCGACGAGCAAGAGGGGTTCGCGGAAGGCTTTGTGAGAGCCCTGGCGGAACTGCACAACCAGAACACTATGCCCAGCGTTACCTCCGCCGCTCAACCTGTTAACAGCGGCATGGCACCTGTGTCCTCTATGGCCGGCAACAGTAGCTTCAATACGAATTTGCACAGCGAGCCCCCGGTGTACGCCAATCTCAGCAACTTCAACCCCAACGCGCTCAACTCCGCACCTAACTACAACGCAAACAACATGGGCTACGCACCCCAGCATCACATAAACCCCCAGATGCCCGTGCAGCATCCCAGGCTTCAGGCTCTGAAAGAAGAGCCTCAGACTGTACCTGAAATGCCAGGGGAAACGCCTCCCCTGTCCCCTATTGACATGGAGTCACAGGAGAGAATCAAAGCCGAGAGAAAACGCATGAGAAACAGAATCGCGGCATCCAAATGCCGGAAAAGGAAGTTGGAAAGGATTGCCAGGTTGGAAGAAAAAGTGAAAACTTTGAAAGCCCAGAACTCAGAGCTGGCATCCACTGCCAACATGCTCAGAGAACAGGTTGCACAGCTTAAGCAGAAGGTCATGAACCATGTCAACAGCGGGTGCCAGCTAATGCTAACACAGCAGTTGCAAACGTTTTGAAGAGACTGTCTTAAATGAGAACTGTGATATTGTGGTATAACTAAAACAAAAACCCCAAAGTGGCAGATGCATAAAGCTAATGGTAAAAGCTGAACGGCGGAGTCCTGCCTGTGCTCTGCAAAGCGCATGTGTGGAAAGACTGGCGAGCCTTCAGCTCGAGTTAGTAGCGAAGCGGCCAGCACCACTCCGAGAAGTGCTGTTCCTGCCCAGATGAGACGTCAGATCTTCGTTTAACATTGACCAAGACCTGCATGGACCTAACATTCGATGATCATTCAGTATTAAAGGTTAAACTGCAATAGAAACTGTAGATTGCTTTATGTAGTATTCCTTAAGAAAAAAAAAAATGGGAGGGAGGTTTGTGGGAGGCTGATAAACAAAAAAGAACTATTCTGCCTGCCTTCAAGTAAATTGTGTATGTACATATCTTTTTTTATTTTATTTTATGAAAGTTGATTAATGTCAATAAACTACTTCATGACTTTGTAAGTTATTTTTATGTTGTTTATTTGGGCACTGCCCAGTATTGTTTGTAAATAAGAGGCTTTTTTTTAGCACTCTGAGTTTACCATTTGTAATAAAGTATAATTTTTTAATGTTTCTGTTTCTGGAAAAATTCTAGAAGGTTCTATTATATTTAAGAAAAATAAAATAATTAAAATGCATTTCCCCCTCATACTTTTTTTTTTTTTTGCTAGTACCTGAGTTGGGAAAATGCTCTTTGTGCTGAACTCTAAAAGGTAGGGATTATGTTGGACTTACTCTGTAACTACAGGCATGTCCTGGAGAATGTATGAGGAGAGGGAGAAGTTAGATCCTGATCACCAAACTAATACAACTTTTCTATTTGTCCTGAAGCTGTAGTTCCCAATCGTAACCTGTCTAGTTTGCCTGCCATATTCTAGTGACCCAGTTCAGACAGGTAACTGCAAGCAGGTTGTAGAGGGGTAGGAAGCCAGTGTATGAAATTGCTCCATAATTGGAGCAACTGACTACTTGACTATTCTGACATGCTTTTTATTAAATCAATGCCTTCAAGAAGATAAGGCAAGTGATTGCATTAAAAAAAAAAAAAAACCCAAAACATGCTGTAGACTTTGAAAATAGAAACATTCAGCTTTATTCCTGTGTGCCTTCCTAGGTAGGAGGTGATCCTTGTTTGTTGGTACTTACGACTGCTGTTGTCAATAATAACAGTAAAATAATTTTATAACCCTTTCCTTATCTTGAAATCCTTTCCCTTTTGGTTGTCACAATGGGTTCTAAACTTTTTAGCAATAGAAAAGCTGGGAAAACAGAACCTAGTAGGAAATAAAAAGGGCAACTTGTTGAAAAACAGCAACTCCTGTTGCTCGTTTTCAGCAACTTGCTGAAAACAGCAACTTCTCTGGTGCTTCCCATGTATTTTTTATAAAATAATCTTGGATTTTAGTACAATGACAATATAAATATACACCTTAGAAACATACATGTTACTTAACTCATTGGGGGGGGGGGAGACACAATTACTATACCAGGATTTTCAACACTGTACCAAATTAATTTCATTTAATGAGCATATATTTGAAGGGAGACCAGCTGTTTTCCAGCTTGCTGTTTAGATCTAAACATCTAAGAGGAAATAGACGTGATTAAAAGACAGCCAGAAAATATTAGAAATTCATTATTAGTGAATGCTAATGTTTTAGAGCAGGCAGTCTTAAAAATGTACTTTTTTTTCTTAAAATAGGAGTAAGCATAACTTCAACCGAAGTGACAGTCTTGTTTAAGGTCACTTCACAAGATGAGTAGATATGTACACCTTTACTGTTATCAAAATGATACCCTGAAACTTGCAACTACTGTGGGTCAGTTCCTGACAGGAAGCATAGAAGTATCTTTCCTCTAACTTCCCCCCCCACCCTATTATATGCGTTTTATCATATGAAGGGTTGTTTTAACATTTAAAATATGGTATTATGGTAACCTACTTCCACGTCATAATCCAAGTGTCAAGGTAGGCACTGTTTAGATGGTGTTTGCTGCTGTCAGAGGAATACAATTGTAATAACACCAACCAAACAAAGGGTTACTAGGAGGATACTGAAGTTTGCCAAGAGTACATTTTGCTGATGTCAGCAACCCGGAAGGTAAGTTGATTTTGACCATATGTAGGAATAGACAGCAGAGGGATAACACACAGCACTGCTGGGTGTGGTTTTACAGGGATTTAGCAAGTGCCAACTAGCAAAATAAGCAGGGCAAGGAGATTAATTACATGCAAAGGTGCATGTTTAACTCTCAAGAGTGCTGGGTTATGGAATAGATGTTACTAGCAAGCATTTTGCTTAATCACCTAATTACGTAAAAAATAAATACATTATATAAAATACTATGTTAATTAAATACAGCTGAGTGACAGTCTTCTCCACCCTATCCTATTACGCGCACACAGACATTTAGCATTGCAGTTATGTGTTTTTTCTCTCAAGTACGACATTCTGTAACACAGGCAAAAAAGTTCCTGAGTAATAGCACTGCTCGTTACGTGGGCATCATCGGATGGGTTGGCTTCTGTGACACGAGTTACTTGATGTGGTCCAGCTCAGGAGGTACTGGTGTCCAGTCAGATAATCTACCATCAAGCAAGGTGGTTTTTAGTGCCAGTTATGCAGCTTCACAAGAAGAGGGGTGATTTAGATGAACACTTTTTTGGTCCCACATCTCGCTTGAGGATCAGGCCTAAGACAGGGCAAAGTAAGTTTATATTCCCGCCACCTCCATCTGTTTTGTAAACAGTGTGGTAGGCTATAAGCCTGTTGCTATCTGGTTCACTTCAGCACAGATTAAAATTCAGCGCTCTCAGTATATTACTAGATCACTCGGTGATCAATATGCACAACTGTAATGAAAGACGTGCGTGCATTTGTATGTGGTGAAATGCAAAGTTTTAACACTTAACTGCCGAGATTAAAATTGCCTAATGCGCTATGTGCCTCACTTCTATAAGGAATAGTCAGTTCTCTTTGAGATTCAGAGAGAAACTCTCTTTTTGTTGCCCCAGCTGTACTCACAAGGGAATATTTTGCAAATAACAGCATTGTGAACATGTATTTTGTTTGGCTGTGAGTGTTGTCAACGGATTCAGGAAGTGAAGTCAGAAAAAGGCAGGGTTTCAAACAGGGCAGGCTACACAGAAATGCCTAGGCAAAGAACCTCTAATCAGAACAACATGTTTGGGACACAGAAATATTAATTAGAATTTAGGTCCATACTAAACCAAACAAAACCCTCCCACTTCTATCCCATGAACAGAAATGAGCTACAAAGGGGGGGCTGACCATGATTACTCACTGAATAATTTTAAATTCAAAGTACTTGTCATTACAGAAATAACTGTAACACTCTAACTTATTCTACACTGGGAGAGAGTAACATACCAGCCAGTTTCAATCTCAGAACACAGTAGCAGTTACTAATAGAGTCCTTGAATCGCCTACATCTCTGTAGGTCTAAAAACCACTGACCTCAAAACATGGCACTTTAAATACCAGCCTAAGGCAGCGCGTACCCATTTGACAATATAGTCTAGCGACCAAGAGATGCCTTAGCTGTCTTTCCATTTTATAGGAAGCTGTCAAGAAATACAGATATCTCTCCAAACCTATGCGAAAAATAACTGACAGTTTTGTCCCATGCAGAATCCATTATAATAATTACTTTCTGAAAGAGTAAATAGTCCTTTGAATAAAGTATGTTGCTGCATACGCATTAATGATCTTATCCCTACAGCTCTACAGGTAGCAAAGAATCTAACTCACAGACAGCCAGGTTACAGTACAGCAGGCTTACATCATTTATCCAGTGTCACAGAGCACATATGGACACCACACGGTGGAGCAGGGAGCCCTGAACCAGCAGCGAAATTGGAAGTTGTAGATCTGGATCAGCACAGTGCTCTGCCCGAGTGAATAACCCTGACCAAGGCTCTGGGGTTATTAGCCCGGGCAGCGTTACTGAATAGACTGTGGAGGCAGATGGACCAGCTCAGGCTGGAACAAGCTTGGGCTTCTGCGGAGTACACCACAGAGTGTGGTATACCATGTCCATGAGAAGTACAAGGCAGAACTGAAAAAAAAAAGAACACTTATCTTTAATATCAAGCCTAGCGCTTTCTCTGTTCTGCACCTCTGCCTCTCTACCCCTATTCCCAAGACTTCGGTATAACAGCGTAGTTACCCACATCAAGAAACTAAAACCAGTTCAGGCAAAGTTTGCTGCGTAGAAAAAAAATGTTGCAAACATCATAAGCGAACACAAAATATTGCTAACAGGCAGATGGACAGCGAGGGAATAATGTTTGAAGTTACCATATACACAAACCCATTATGAAACAGAACATACCTTAGTAACATCTAGCATTAGTTCAGAGACAGAGAAAAGGAAGGTAGTATATTAGCTTTCCAACTCAAGAAAAGGAAAATTCAAAATGTAGATGGTTTGCTTTTTGAGAAGGTAACTCTTCCAGAGAAGTGCTTGTTCTTTAGAATTACACACACTGCCAACACCAGTGTCTGCACCCAAGGACTGGTGGCAATCCTAATACACATATACATTATTGTTGACATGAACATTATAATATATCCTCCGAACAGAGAATGGTGCTTCTTACAAAGAAAACTTGTAGAAAGTCATTATATAATTTACCGTGAAAGCCTCTGACTACTTAAGCAGTTTTAGAGTGGTTTTGCACAGCAGGGTCCTCTTTTCCAACTTTGCACATTATTCTTTGCAGTACATTTTTGTTAAGGAACAATGGAACTACAAAAATCAAATTAGATGTTCATCATGGTCCCTTCTGTCTTTAAGTATTCTGAAATACTAGAAACACAGTTACAATGGGGAAGAATGGCTTTTCTAAAAGTTAATTAAATATTGAAAACTGCTAATTTTCTTAGTCATAGAGTAACAAGAGACATTAGGGGGAAACAAAACAAAAACATAATTCAGAAAAATGAGTAAAGTGATTAACCTATTTTTGAAATCTCATACAGAACTTGATAGGTTATGACTGACCTGACCAATCCAAATCTCTATAAAATACCTAGAAACTAACGCTGTAAACAAAAGTGGAGGAAGAACTAATATTTCTTTTCCTCAGCCTCACAATTATTTTGTGTTTTGAGCTTTGTATTCTCCAAGCAATTGTTAGGTTGATTCCTTTAACAAAAGGACCAGCGACTTGCTAGAAATTCCTCTGAACTGTGAACTTTGTTCCTTATTCTCTCTTAAATTAAAACCAATTCCTGTGAAACCTGGCAGCTTAATAACACCAAAGATGTGGGAAACAGGACGCAATTCCAGCAGATGGAGCTCAAAAGCAAACAGTCCTGGAACAAGCTGCACAGATGTCTGCAACAGGAGCCTCTGCTCAGATGGTCAGTAGCCAGAAAAGACTTCAGATGAAACCCACTATCATGCAAGCGTACTAAAAAAAGATTAATTTTAATAGCTTCCCTGAATTCTTAAAATAATCACTGCAACGAGTAGGGAGATCCTGCATCATTTTAATCATAGAATAACCGCAGTTATTTCAGAGGACACTAAAGGTTCAAAACCAAGCATCCATGCTTATTTTCCTGAATTCTCATCCACAATGATGAATCAGTGGGCACGACTTTTAGATGTCTGCTGCTATCACGCCTTTCATGTCTCAGATAACTAGTCATGAAAACATGCACGATGCAGGCATAATCCACTGAATGCTGCTATTCAAACTCACAAAAGCATTCACATAACACTCGTATTGAAAAGAGATAACTTAAGAAGTTTTGAATCTGCACTGAACGGATTACTGGTAGGTTTAAAAGCATGGTCTAGCACTACCAAAACCGAAGCCTAGCTATTTCAAGTGACGCGATTCTCAAAGCTGCTGACCTCTGTGCGACCGCAAATCAAAGCACCTTGGCAACTATGAAAAGTTCATTTTCACTGGCGTCCAAAAGTAGTTTTAGAACTTTTAACAGCAGTAAAAATTGTGAGTTGCTGCACCCAACTTGCAAGCCCTGGTGGTTCTTTTATTTTCACCTTGAGAAGTAGAACATAAAAAGTTCTTTTTCAAATAAAGCCATAATACTTTAAAGATATAGCTCAGGATTTATTCAGTTTAACTTCTGACGCCTAAGTAAGTTACCTAGGTTAGGAGGCACCACAGGTTCTTCTTATGGTTAACAGAAAAGCACAGGTCTCTTCAGAGGGAGATTTGGGTAAACTAAATTGCTAATTGGAAGTGCCTATGCCTCAGCAGTCTATCTTTTTTTAACTCTAGTTAGCCTCTAGTCAGATAGGATGAAACCAGGGTGTAATGATTACCTGATTAGAATCAGGAGACACTTCCTTTCAATATAAAGAAACGTTCTGCTAACATCCACCACGTGTAAGTGATGAACAAATTTCCACATGCAAAGTTTGACGCTACTGTATCATATACATAATGTAACAAACACTAAGGTATCCCCAAACATTAACTGTTCAAAAATCCTTACAAGAAGTCATTAAAGACAGGACTTACTATGAACCCCCCAGTGGTGTCTCAGGGCCCCAGTTGAGATATGATCCTTATCGTGCTAAATAATCTTGGCTTTGCTATCATACAGATTGTCCGTTCTCACTGCTTCCTGACTGAACCAGATAAAGTATTTCTAACAAAGTGCTTTTATAGCCAAAATTATATAAAAACCATGTAAAACTACACAGTAAGTAGAGCTGACTTCAGGACTGACGGTACAAGAGTTTACAGCTAGTCCACAGCAAGGTTACTGGCCAAAGCTAGTCCTTGAAAAGTTACCAGCAAAGTTTCCTTCTTTAAATCATGGAACATAAGCAGAATTTAGTGGTCTTTGCCCAGGTTTCTTCTCCTTGAAACAGAGATTTCTAACGAGCATCTTTCCAGTGCGGCACTGCAGGTAACAGCACATCTTTGTCTAATTTCCCACTCCATCAGTTTTCAGGGCTGTGACCTGTGAAAAGGCAGGCTGCTTTTCTCTGTGCAGATTAATCTTTGCTTTTAATACATTAGCTTGCTTAGAAACTTCTGAATTTTATTTCCCACTTCTGCACTCCCAAAACCACTTAAGCTTAGTATATTTAGGGAAGTGTCCCTGACTAAGCGTCACAGCTACTGACAGCTTTTGCTTCTGTGTAATTTTGTGAAAGTAACAATAAAGTTAACCAATTTGATCCTTCCTTAAAATACTGTTTGACAGTTACCAAAAGGTAGCACAAGTCCTAAAGATGCTGGATATACCAGTTCTGGAAATCAGGCCACTGATAAATATTGGAAAGAAAACATGTTTAAAAATCATAGCATCTTCTCATGTTGGGAAACAGGGATTTCAGAATTTCCAGAGCAGAAAGACAAAAAATGATCAAGGGCAAAACATGTCGTCCCAAGAGACTTTTTTTTCTTATCAGGAATTTGCTTAGCCTCAGACCAAGCTTTTATTTTCAGAAGATAGTTACACAGCTCTAGCTTTTTAAAATTGATTGTCTCAAACTGGTAATCAAGAATGTACAGTCTTACTTTACTGATTTTGATATGGGGCTTTACTGCATGACCTCAGGTAGCTTTAGCTGTGGTGTTTTAAGAAGCTACAGATAACGCATTTTAAGTTTCGTCTGTGGACTGCAGTAGCTGAACAGTTGGCCACTCCTGCTACAAGGGCTGCTGCTGCCAGGCGAGCACTGACAGATCCACCTCCTGGCCTTAGGGAGCTCAGCTTTGATGTGTGTAAGCATTTTTTTTTCACATTGGTGCCAGCCTGAGCAGCCACCTTTTCCCTCCTCCTTTGCCTCTTCTTTTCCACTCCCTCATTTGTGCTGGTAGCACTGTTTGGAATATTGCAGGATACTTATTTTAATCTGCATTGCTTCTCTTATTCAGTTAACCACGCAGCTCTACAGACACCTGAAATGATGGTGGACAATAGGGAAGGTGGAACATAAATGCAGGTACAAGCAGAAGGAATTGTAGCATCTTCTGACAGAAATGCTCACCAGCAATCTTCAAATTACCAGAGCTTGAGTCAGAACTCTTAAATTCATTCTTCCCAATTTAAATTACACTACAAAAATGCCCAGGCAGATTTTGCACCAGTTTTACTAACTTAATTTGAATTCACACTTTTGGTTAAACAAGCTCAACTTCCCATATGGACAAACCTATAAAACACGGTTTGACTTTCACAGTGAACATTTTTCGTACACCCATTAACTTGAACGAGAACTGTGAGTCCTTATTATACCTGCTTATGAAACTATTTTTGTTAGATGACTAACTTTACGCATATATATTTCAAATTATTTAAGAGGGCAGTGAGGTTATTATTCAAAATCTTATAAATGGAATTTCTTGCACATGTTCCTGATATTGGCTTCCATGTCTGTTTTAAATTTACTTACAAAATACACCAGCACACCCAAAATTAGTTTCAAGCTATTTCCTTGGCCCCCTCTGTTCACTACGTTATCATTCTTATGTGCAGAAATTGCTTCTGTGTTTTTCACGGGACAGGAAATGACAGACTGGCAATATAGGAAAGGCTTGGGTTTTAACTTCATGTTCACTGTTGTCGCTTCCACGGTTATGTGCCTATGGGTTGAATGTGGCAACTTTGGTAACGGAATGCTCTCACAGTTGGTACACAAATATCTATTCGCTACTAGCAAAGCCAGTTACATTTCCAAATGCTAAAGGTAACAATGACAAAATATGGTGACAAAAGCAACAAAGTAAGGAGCTCGGGGAAGGAAAGATCTTACTGAGTTAGTCCTTTTCTGTTACAAACAGCTCAGTTCCCAAATCTGTTGCTTATTAGGAACATCAGGAGCTCAGTTGAAGACTAGTGCCACCTGATTTTGTGCAGCCTTTCTAATGGTATTCTCTCCTGAAATTTAGTTCTAAGCGTTTTGACACATCCACAGACCGACCAAAGAAGGAAAAGCTAACGTTATCCCTTTGGGATAACACACAGAAGTGCAGGCCCATCAATCTGTGAAAGCACATTACTAACAATCTCACCCTTTTCCTGCCTCTTTAGGAGAGTCTAACTTCTACAGTGGCAGTAGTGATCTAAGGGCATTAAGAAGAAATAAAACTCCTTGTCTTGTTCAGCTGTATAAAACCGGGAAGAAGCAAGACCTAGCAATTAACATACAATAATAAAACCAGATTCCTCGGTGTTTCTGGGGTTCAGCTGATACCACATCAGACAACAGCACAGTAAGTAACAAATTTGAGTTCAAATTCTACCTACAGCTTTACATGGGGAGCTATTTCATAGTCCCACACATGATTTTCCGTAACTGCTGGTTGTGTGAAGCACAAGGGAGATATACGGTGCAGAAGAGAAGTACTGAACTTAATTATCCTCTTCCAGGCAGTCCTGGTCTTGGCTTAAAAAACAAAACCAAAAAGCCCCAAATCAAAGAACTATGTCTTGGCCTAAATCCTTCCTCTGGTTTGGATCTTCAGAATAATACTGACTCCACAGAGATCTACACTCCAATTTAAATGACTCTATGACTCCATGAGTCTATGACTTAAAAAAGAGAAGTTTTATAAGTATAGGTTGAAAACAAACATAAACTCTCCATATAGCCAGTAAACATTATCACTTTTGCCTATGCAACCAAAAATGATTATTTACAATGATGAAGCTCCAGAAATATATGAAAGGCTACTGAAATTCATGAGTAGAGTCAGAATAAAAGTAGACCTCTGAAATACTGAGAACTTTTAATGGCTTTCTATTTCTTTTCTTGTCATCCATCAGTATTTGCATAATCTAAAGCCTCTCACCTATGAAAAATGATGTATTGAAATGTATTTTGAATCATTTATTAAACTATACTAAACTATATTTAAACATTGCTGTATTTTGATCTAAAACTGGAGCACTATGATTCATAGCATTACAAAACCCCCTATGATTCTTTAGGTTCATTTCCCCGCTATATGCTTGCCATGCCTAACATCGTAAGCCTCATCCTAATCTTGAATTTAGCTATTATTTGATACTTTATGCTCTAGGATTCCTTCCTTAAGTCTGAAACCTTAATTTAAGCCAGCTGTTCCACAGTAACTCTACATGTGTGGGATTTTCCCACTAAATGAAAATTGTAACTAGGATTTTGCTTTTTTTTAAAGAGATACAATGTCCATTGTGGGATGGCTCCTTTTAAATAAAGACAAAAAACTGTCAAAGTTGGTTCACCCATGTAATATGAAAATGATGCTGCGCAACATAGCTGTGTAAATTACTTTCATGTCCTGACCATGTTATGGTTTAATTTACAAAGTTATGTTGGCTTTTTTAGTTTTCCATTTTTACTGAGCTATACAGTTTGTTTGATGCTGATAATTAGCACATGGATATTAATATATTTGCCCTTTCAGCATTATGGTACAAGTCTGTTCTTTAAGGTAGTAACATACTGCTGACCCTGAAGTTCATGTCCAGTAAATCCTCCTCTAAGCACAGCAGCAGTCCCACTGCCATTCACAGGCTACTACCATAGCCCCTAAGGTGCGTGTGAATTGCTGTCTGTGCTAAGCTGGTTTTTTGCCTCACTTTTATCCAAGACAGTGTGTATCTCAAGGACAGAGAATGAATGTAAATTGATACAACTAACTTAAATTTTTACCTCCTCCAGTTTCTTATTAGGTTACTTGACAGTGACGGCCACCTTTCTAACAACAGCTGGAGAAGAGGATGGGTGACAGGTCTCTACTATCCCCTCTGTAAAGTCACACGTTGATGGCAGCGTCCTGTGCCAGTACACTGTGCTGTGGATCGGCTGAGCCGGGTACATGTATCCCAGCCCACTGCTCCGTCTCTGGGAGCAGCAGGGGCAGAATGGTGGGAACGGTAATGGGTTAACCAGCATAACTGCACACAGCAAAGCCTGTTTGTCAAAGCTCTTACTGAGCTTCTGTGAACACCATTTTTTTTTGCACTGAATATTTTAAAATACTTATACTGCACATTGTATTTTATGCAACATATTTATATGAAAATTAACCATACACATGCAACTAAAAAGAAATTCTACATCCTGCTGTTAGAAGGATTTGGTTCCCTTATATCCAATATAATACTCTAAAACAGTATTTTTTCTTCAATGTAATTTTCTTCTGAATAGCATACACTGAAGACTGCCGGTGTCCACAGGGGAGAATGTATATGTATACATATGTACCCACAGAATGCTACTGGTATATTATTAAAATACAGAAAAATTTAGCTTTGAAATATATAATTTTTCAATACTATTTAGAAATGGGCTGTAGAAAAAAAACCACTGTCATACCAGATGTAATGGCATGTAAAGGGTTAAAAATCAATGCAGTATTTAAGAGTAGCAGAATGTTTTCCTGTAAACTCCTTCTATGGCGTGATCTAGGGGAAGGTCCAACTTAAGTGCTGGATGTTCATACAGGATTTCCTATGACTAATGCTGTCAGCATTCAAAACTTTTAATTTAAAACGTGGGCGTTATACACAGATAGGAAATTTACCATTTAAAATTTCTTATTCGAAAATGAATGGAAATTAGTCCGATTTTCAGATTCATTTGCTGTACATGGAATGATAGCATAAAACAAGGAAGTCACTAAGTGGCATATGCCAGGATTGCCTGCCAAGCTTTTACACAAGTCTTTTCTATCTGGATAGGATTCACAGGAAGCTTGTACAGGAAGGCCTTTTCCTTCCGTATTTTTGAAAAGCTTTGTTGGATGGAAATTATGCCAGTGAGTAAAAGAGGGGAGGGGGAAACAAACTACCATCCTGGTGGTTTTGGTGCCAACTCATGCAAAACTGAAAGTCACATCTAAATAACATTAATGCAACCTGTTGTAAAATAAACTAACATAAAGTAAGCCCACAGAGCGCAAAAGATGTCTAATAGTTTTTGATTTGAAAGATTCAAAAGGAAAGTAATACAGGTACCAAATGAAAACTGTATGGAAAGTGCAAATCTGAGGTGTAATCTGCTACAATTAAGCTAAATTTGCCAATATTCCTAGCAAGCATGCCATAGCCAGCTCTACTCCCAATTAGGTTTACTCTGAATTCTACTGCAAGCTCTGGCTGCTTCAGATAAATTTTAAATAGCGATATTTTATTGAATTAATCATGAAGGTACTAATAAAGCTTGAGCTGTCACTACAATATCCCTTCTTTCATTTCTTAATGTCATGTTGATCCCATTTTCATGATATTATATTAACTTTTAGCTGAAATTAAGCTTTCCCTATGTCTTGTGACATAAGGGAAAAAGAAGGTTGATTCTCTAGCTCATCTCTTTACTTACTGTAGCTAATTCACTGCACAAGTACTTGTTATAAATCACTATTCTTTCCTTAACCTGGGTCTTCTAAAATCCCTAGCAAGCATATTACTATTCTGTGTACTATTATGCTATACATATTGAGCCAAAGAGTTTGCTTCACTGGGAACTGTAACAGCAGAAAATATACCTACAGGTAGACTACAATGGGTCTAGATGCCTCTTCAGCACCTTCAGTGTCACCTGGCAGGAGTCCCCCAAGTCTCAGAGAACACAATTTAATCCTGAGAGTCTTGTAAACACAAAACTGCTCTTTAGGCAAGGGAAAAAAAAACCAACCCCAAATCAAAACAAAACAAAACACCCAAACCAACAAACAAAAAACCCTGAACCTTAAAAACTTCCTCAAATAGAGAATGCTTCTACTGCACAGTAAAGTAGGCAGAAGTTGTAAATGAGTGGGTTTGGTGATAGAGGAATACTGGTGGAAGAGAAGACTCAAAAAGGCATAAGGTAGTAATATTCAAAGGATGAAGAGGAAAGTAGTACAGCGGACAATGGAAGACACCAAAGGCATTAGAAAGAATGACTGAAGAGCATGCAGCTCTTGTAAAGACTGTTGGTGGAGGTGTGCAATTCTCTATAGCTGGACATCAGAATTAAACATTCAGAGTATGAAAGCAATTATTAAAAAAAAAGATGCTGGTACAATGAGTAAAGCTTAGAGTAGCTACAGCACAGGTAGCAACCATATGTATTCATCTGCTGTGAGAAAAGGCATTCCTACAGGAAAGAAAATCCATGCTGATGTGTTTTCATTGCTCCTGTGACCAAAGCTCATTTTAAAAAAAGCCTCTTTATGCAGCAAACATTTCTCTCCTCACAGTGCAGACTACAGGAGTAAGGAATAAAAGAATTAGTTCCAGGAATGGGAATAAAGAAGTCTGAAATGAAAGCTCTGGTTCAGATGAGACTGCACATGATTTGCAAAGCGATGGAAACTGAGGGGGCAGCTAGGTCATGCCTTTCCCCTGCTGCATGAATCACTCTTTGAATGGAAATTTGAGTAGGAAGACATAATGGCTTGGGAACAAAGAGAGCTGCTGGAATATCACAGGTGCAGCTGAACAGACAAGGATGTTTTGGGATATGCCAAGGAAAGCAAACACCATGACTCTGGAGGAGTTGTCAGGACTTTGTGATTTAGGGAGCTATCCAAATCAACAAGGGTACTTCTCACGGGGTCAAACAGACAGGAGAGTAGCTGAGGCCCCGATTCAGTGCTCCAATTAATCAATTCCTTAATGCTAACACGTAATTCAGAATTCAGAAAAAGATAGCAGGTACTAATGTCCTACTAAGTTTCTGGGAGTCAAACTTACACCCTACTGAGGCACGTCTCTATAGATAGATGTATAATTACATACTTTGCTGAATTGGAACTAATGTGAGGTGCAGGAATCCAGATCCTGACATACAAGAAGACACATACATTCTGGGGGAACCAAAACAGCCAGTCAAAGCAGGAGGATTCAAACAGAAGACATGGGAAGCAGTCAGAACTGGCAAGAGGAGATAACATGTGAAAGAATCAACTCTATATGCCTCAGAAAACCCTCTAGCAACGAGAAATACTGTGAAACTGAACAAAAGGTACTCACCAAATTACAGAACTGTGAACAGATTAAAACATGAATAAGAAAGAAACAATTACATGCCTATGATTTTCTAGCATTGCTATAGTAGGAAAATTAATCTCCATTTTGAGGTGCAGCAAACATAAACTGAATGCAACTAAAAATTCAAGATGATTTTATCTAGTTGATCAGGATGGAGCACAACTGAATGATAATAAAGGTTATCAGAAAAAAAAAATTAAATGCTTCCATATTTTTTTTCAGAAGAAGGAAGGAAAAAATACCAATTTTTTTTAAAATGTGGTTACAAGCAAGCCCCTTGAGTAATTTGAACTCTCTAAAGACTAGGGAAGTGCTTTAGAGAGATTTAGATAGAATAGTGAACTGGTGATAGATACATGAATAGTCACAAAAAGTAGAATTCAAATGAAAGTTACATTTTAGCCATTTAATATGAAATAACCGAAACCAACTTACTACTCCTCTAAATACAGAATTCTAGACAAAGAAAAAGTAATGAAGACAAGCTAAACCAGCACTGCCAGGTAATCTTTCTTAATCCTGAGTCACCTTGCTTTTCCATACCGCAGTGAACAATGCTATTGAAAAACTGAGAAGCAAAGAAGTAATGCAGGAATTACAGTCACTCAAGGGTCACAAATAAGCTTGCCCAGATTCTATTTTAAATGGTGCTAGTTATTATCAGTCTTCTGTAAAACTATGGGAATAAAAAAAACCTAAAGGACTCACAATGTAACAGCCACCTTTGGAAGCTCATAGAGCAGGGAATACAGGAACCATTCTCAAGGTAAGCAGACAGAGGAACAAGAAACAAAGCTAGAATATTAAGAAAAAAATATAAATAAAGCTTATGGAGGCCTGAAATGACAGCTGTGGAGAAGGCAACAGATACAGAGAACCTTCTCTGATGTATTAAAAGAAGTCTATCAGGAAGACCAATTAGACTCAGCCAGGCCCAACTACTTCCATTGCCCTCTAATAGGTTTAAAGAGGGAATTAACTACTATCTGCTCTCCCACTTGCAAGACTACACTGTCTTTTTGCTGCTGGTGGTGTTACTAGAAACTAAAGCCTAGCATTGCTAACTCAGAAGACATACTGCATTTTTCACAGAGTAATTATAACATATTTTTTCTTACCAGAATAAAAATATATTGATATTGTTTTCCACATTGAATTGACATAAGTTTTAGATTTCTTCAAGTTCAGAAAAAAAAAATCTACAGAACTAAAATAAATGGATTTGAAAATTATTTTGAAACAATAAATAAAATTTATATACATTTTACTGTAAATGGATTCCCCAGAGAGGGCAAAATTTCAAAGCATGTGTGTGGAGCCCTCATTAGCAAGACATTGTTTAGGTAAATGTCTGTACTATGTCTGATGCTTGACATCTAACTGTAATAACTTCATAAATAATAGCAATTAAAACTGGTTTATGATGTGGCAAAACATTATTTCCTTTCAAAGTTACAGTGGTCTCTAGTCATATCTACAGCATTTTATAATCAGTAAGAACAAAATTCAGAATAGTTTTTCACAAATTACTCTACATCTACAAAGGAAATATGGCAAAAAGGCTGCTGTGGGAGATCTAGTGGCCCCACTGCATTTACCTTCTGGGAGTAACGCTGCCAGTTATGTTAGCCCACTGAGTGCAGGGGGTGTAAGGAAGATCTTGGTCTTCAACAGTTAAAGAACCTCTATAAAGTATTTCTTTCTGTAAAATTTCACTGACACAGTGTATGTTCCTGACTCAAAACCACAAGGGCTTGTTTGGTTTAAAATGGAAAAAAATCTGCCCATTTTGGAGAAAAACCCTGGCCCTCTCTCCATTTGGTTTTGCTGATCCTTGAAGCTGCCTCAGCATTTAGTAACTTAATACTTTTACATCATTTACATTTTATGCTAATGATATGAGGGCTAGCATTTTGCTATAACTTTCTATTAGCGTTAGTCTGAAAGGACACGCTTAAAGCTCTGAAATTAAAAGATTTCACTGATACAACTTTAAGCCAATGAATTGGAAAATGGTATCTCCTCATAAGTAAAATCAGTATTAGTGTCCAGGTTTAGTCAATAGATTAACAGGCAAATTAGTTCTTAAATTTAAATTAAGCTTGTGACAGTAAAGGCTTCTGCAGAATAAATATGTATAGAAACAAATGACTAGTAATACTCATTACTTAGACACAAAAATGGTAATATTTCTTTTTTTTTTACTTTGCATTATGAAAATTGCAGTAACTAAATATATATTTCATCATATCACCACTAACATTTTTTCTGTTTGTTTCAAACCAACTTTTATTTTATTTGGTATGTTATGAAACAAGGACATTGCTTTTCCTTAGCTCTGTGAAGCTAAATTAGAAAGCTTTTTTCCTTCTATCTCCACTATGTAGCTTCTCAGAAAACTACCTGGCAAGTAATTCCATCAAGAACCTTGGAAAAATACTTAAATCTAATTATTCAAAAACCTCAATGGCAAAAAAAAAGGTTTCTAAGCAGTTTGGTCACTCTTTTTAAACTTCACTAATATATGCATGGTAAACTGTAAACCAAACCTAATCCTCACTTTGGCAATGTTATGTACATTAAGCCTTGTTCCTACAGCTCAATGCCGATAGACAGCCTGCTCTATCAGCATTTACAGACATCTGTGGCACTTCACAGGTGTGTATTATCCACTTATGATTACCCCAAGTTGGGAACCTCATAAAAGTACTCACTAATCTGTGGAAAAAAGAACATTTTGCATTGCATGGGCGCAGCACTTAACGTGATCTTCATTTGTTTATACTTGAGGAAATAGTACTATAGTGTTGGGATAACATTGTGACTTGTATTGATAACAGAATAAAATAGCTGAATTATTATATCAGCTGTTGTATTTCCTAGGATTTTGAAAGCATCCATGAATAGGGGACAAGGCTAGGAGCTGTGCCTTCTGAGAGGTACCTCTTTCAAGTATAGGGCCTGGCACAGGACTCTGCAGAGGTGGTTATGTCCTGCCAAGGCAGAAGTTGCAGAGAGGGTGAGACGGGAGCCCTGTGTGCTAGCCTGAGATGCAAAATGTGAGACTGGACAGATCAGCTTTCCCCTCCCTCCAGCAGGCCCCCGCTCAGGCCCCTGATGATACATGTTCTGCCTGTGTCAGTACCACTCAGAGGACGGCACTACACTAGGGAACACCTCAGATTTAAATACCAGCCAGGGCAGAGATTTCTCAGCACCAGGAAGGCCCCAAGCCTACTCTCTACAGAACTATGACTAACACAAACAGGATCACTCAGTGCCAAAGCTCCGCTTTTGACCTCCCTAATTTACTGCAGTTAATCTTTAGGCAAAACTAAGCACTACATTTTGTCTCTCTTACAGACTTTCTGACTAGTCAGCTTCTCTTCCAGTCGTATAATAAGTCAAGTACACTCTAATCATTGTCATGAACACGTCTAACACTGCTGTTTCTCAATCTAGCTATACCCAAATATAGTTCAACCTCAGCCAGCTAGGCCACACTTAGATTTCTAGTTATCCAAACCAAAGCTTCATTCCTGAGCCATGTTTATTAATGAGAATGCCTTGATTACCCAGATACGTTTCTCCATCCCTCATGATGTTTAGATAATGATGTTGGCTTTATTATCTCTTACAGACTAGTTATTCCACAGCAAGATATGTTCCCAATAAACAGTTGGCATTAGTGCAAACAATTGTCTTAAGTCAAATTAAAGTACACATTAGAAAACATAAAAATATCACGGTGAGTGAAACCGTGTTACTAATGTCTGGCATTCCATCAATTTTATCAAGAAAATGCCCTAGAGAATATAAGAAGTTACTGGAAGTCATTCAGTTGCATTACATGCCTTTTCAGCAGAAGACAGTAACCCCAGCTGCAGGCTGCAGGCTCAGTGGGAAAGCCTTGGTGGAGAAATGGTGACCTCTGCAGGTTCCTCACTCCCACGGCCACACCACCTCACGTGTTCTTTTGACAATGTGCAAGGTGTAGTTTGGGTTGCTTTCATCTTTGAGAAATTAGAATAGAGAAAATTAAATGTATATTTGATGATGACATAGCAACATAAAATAAGCTAGAAAACACGGGCACGTGTTAATTTAAGAAATAAATGTTCATCTTTGAGAAGTCAGAAAACAATACTTCAAAGGACAAAAACTTCAAAGCACTCTATAACTTCAAAGCACTGCACCAACATTAATAAACACTTAGGACATGTCTGCTAGGTAGAAAAAAATTTCCTTTTTTAATGCTTGTGTAAACAGGGCACAGAGATTAAGTGATTTGCCCAAGGACACAAGTTAGGAGCAAAACTGAGATTGCATGTCAGAAACAACTGGCTCGAACCTCCCAGCTACAGCTGGGTTAAAACAGTTCCCTATATGGACACGTATTCAGCAGAGGCCAAAACAGAGATCTTTCCTATCAATAGCATCACCTGCCCTCTTTAAGGCCTGCTCTAAACTCTACCGTGTTGTTTTCAGCTGATATCCTCCCACAAAGTCAGTGCCGAGTATACATAGATCTATCTGAATTAAGGTAATCTTAGATATACACAGAGTCCTACTTCTGCATTTAACAATGACATTAGAGCTTAAGCACTCTCTGTGAAGATTTTCAGTATTTCTGTCATGACAATCTACTCACTACAGGCTTCTTGACAACATACAATTGAAATACAATTAACACACCTACAGCGTTAAGTTTCTCTGATTACACTATTGAAGCTGAACCTGCACTACTACCAATCGGAATTTTTTACTATGTCCTTCTGGAGGAAAACATAAAATCTCCTCGATGCATATAAGCTGATCTGCTATATACCCATACTGCTGAACACAGAGATCCTTAAGTCCTACCTGACAAAGAAGACAGAAGCAAACCCCATCACTTTCATTTCAAAATAACCTAATAAGGAACAGTCCTTGGATACATGGAGCTAAAGAAGCCAGAAGAAATAAAACTGACCTGTGAAGTACTTAGTAGCAAGCAAAAAAAAAAAATCACCTTATACCCCTCCAATAATAAATAAATGTAAAAGATAACAAAGAAGGCCAAAGGTTTGCTTCTTCCTCTCTCCAACTTCTTTCTTCTCTTAGATCTTGAGTAATATTAAGTTTTGCCATTCTTATTTTAAATGAAGAGCTTCCTGGTGATCCTACGCATATGTGGCCTCTTGCACTTAATTAAAGGAGAAGAGGTGTGGAACCTTAATATATTTCCCTTCTCTAAAACATTTATACATTGAATAAATTTAGTTAGCAAGTTAAAAAGATACAAACAAAAAGCATGTTTCAAATAGCCAATTATGAATCTCTTTTCTTCCCAACTGTTTGGGGTTTTTATTCTTTTTTTGAAGTCATTGTTGGAACACAGGCTTACTTCTAAAAGTAGTTAAAATACTAATTTAAAAAATAAAGGCTTTTAAAACATAATTTCTAAAAATGAACCCATACAACAAGCTTCCAAAATTTTCTTGTCAAATGTGACTCTTGTTTTAAGAGAGAATTTCCTCATGTCACATACATATAATGAAGAACTTTTTTTTAAAAAATATATGTATAATTATATTTTGAGACAATGATTTACATTTAGCAACAAGTAATTTGCTGCACATTATTTTCCCAAAACAAAGTCCCACAGCGGCCCTGAAAGAGTTGCTGCCTGCATATATTGTTCAAATGTTCCTCCTCAAGGCCAGTTAGGAGTACTGCACCCTTTAATTTGTAGTGTTTACTAGTAAAATTTCTGTATTCAGCACACTAGGAAATTACTGCCACAGTATTAGACTCTATAACAAGTTCTGGTTTTAAATTTTTCAGGCGTTCCAAAAATTCTTGTGCTGGCTATATTAACAATACTGCTCGGCACTCACCTAACATTTTCCATTGCTGGAACTCAAAACTTTCCTGTGAGGGTAATCAAGTATTGCTATCTCTATTTTGCATGGGAACAATAATAATGATGACATAAAGGTCTCGTTTCACCAAACTTTAAGTAAGGACCATCAATTTACTCAAGACACGGAGAGATCTTCAGTACTTTGTTAAGTCAAATCTGAAGACTTAATAATTTGCAGATCACAGACTGAGTCTTTAGCAGATTTGGGAACACAATTCAGACCTCCTGACTCCCTACAATAAAGCATAGTTTTCCATGCTATGTGTTAACAATCATTAACTAAATGACAAAGGTTTTGCTATTCTTGGTGTAGTGCCCTTCTTTGCATTTCAGAGGAATTATTGGGCTTTTAAATTGGCTGTCAAATTTGCTGACTTGGTAACTGGCTGGCTTTCAAAATATATATTAAAAGTCTTGCCTTTCCTGGCTATTTCTTCAATAAATCTTGTTTTTTAATAGAATAGGCTTTGCAATCTTACTTATAAAACTAAAGTCAACAGAAAAAAATTAAAAATCTTATCAGTCACATTGTACATACTATTAAAGAAAATACATGCAAAGGCAGCAGGACCCAACAGAAAGGGCACCAAACTAAGAAACAGATGGCAAAATTTCCCATTTGCTTAAATAAGGTCAAGCTTTCAGCTTTTCAGCTCATTTTACTTCTAGGTCTTACAGAACTCTGTAATCTCAATTTCTCTCTCATTTGGTTTCAAAAGGTGTAGATGATTATTATTTTATTTCCTTCTCTCCATAAGGAATTTTAACACCAATAAGTTAAATTAATTACAGCTAGATTCAAAGGTCCTGCACCCATATTGAAGAGTATACATATTCACAGGATTGAAGCTCTATTTAATTATACTTTAGATGTTGCATACTGAATCACGCACCTTGATCCACATCATGTAAAAGAATTAAGTTCCAGACAGACTCCAGGAATGACAAGCTAAATAGCCTTTAAGTTAAATACACCTCATAGACTGAAGTTGCAACTCATATTAGAAAGGCGGGATCACTTTTTATAACTATCCGCTTACAAAGTTTATTTTTATCTAGGTCTTTATGGTTTCATTTCATTACATTATAGGGCTTTCAGCTACGTAGCTGGAAATGTGTACTCTTTCATTTAAGATCATACAAGGTATGTAATCACGGCAACAGTAACTATGCTATGAATTTTCTTTTGTCGCCTTTAATAGACTGGTCATTTAGACAACTACAAAAACAGCCCGGCCAGAGGAACTCAATAAACAAATATATTCTATTCAAATATTAGCTTCACAAAAGCATTTTCTCCCTAGTTATCTGTAAAAAATCTGGAAGAAGTCTTCCAAGTGGAATATCTTTACGTATCACAGATTTTTGTTTTGTTATTAAACTTCACTTGTTGCTAAGGAAGAACAGAGAAGATCAAAGGACTTCTAACAACTAGAAACCAAAGGTGAGGGAGTTTTGATTTCTTTCTCATTCTTTAAAGATTTATCACTGAACTACAACGGTTGCTGGTTCATAGTTCTACGAAAAGAATGTGTGAATGATGTGATCCTGCTTTGCTATTTCATATTTAACTTCAAACATCGAACAATAGCTCAATTCGCTTTTGGATTATCAGCATGATCATGCGTTCAAGTAGCCTGTTTACAAATCCATACGCAATTGAAGTCCTAACGACTAAAAAACAAGAGCTAGTAGAAGGCATAAACGACCCAGACCATCTTCTGAACTGGTTGATAGACAATGGTATTTTTACCCCAGAAAAAAAGATGGTCATGAGTTTCTACAGGACACGAACAGAAAAGAATTCTCGAGTTTTAGACATATTAATTTCTCAAGGTGAACGAGCCTGCAGGCTCTTTTTTTATCCATGTCTAAAGCAAGTGGAGCCAAAACTTTACAGCAAGATGAGAAAATATGTCAGTGAAGTAAATGAAAGCATTGGAGATGCTAGAAGACAATTGGTAGGATATTTACTCGAAAAAGACAAGGTTTGGTTTGAAAACAGCAGTGAAAAACACCAGGAAAAAAAAGACAGTCCGAGAAGAAAAAAGCAAGAAAGGGCTATTAAGAAGAAAGAAAAAGAAACTCAACTTTCAAGAGCAGCAAAAACTAGAAAAGATCATTCTGACGTTGGCATCTTTGATGCAGTCGCTAAAGGCTATCTTTCCGAGTTAGAGAAAACACTGAAAGACAATGATATTAATGCACTAAACTCTTCAAGTGAAACACTTCTGCATGTTGCAGCCACTAATGGACATCTAGCCATAATGGAATATTTGATCAGCAAAGGTGCAAAGATAGATGTGAAGGACAAGAAAGGAAGAACACCACTGCACAGGGCAGCTGAGAAAGGCCATGATGATGCACTGAAAGCGCTTCTCCGATGCGGTGCTTATATGTACAGTTTGGATACGGAAGACAAGACACCACTTCATTTGGCTGCACAGAATAACCACAGTCACATATTGAAGATGCTCCTGAAAAAAGAGGCAAGAAGCTACAGGAACCAGCACAACTTTTTGCACATGGCAGCTCTTAAAGATGAGAGCAGTCTAGCAAAAATGCTTTTAAAGGCTGGCGCCTCCATTGACGGAAAGGATGAAAGAGGACACACTGCTCTCAGTTATGCTGTTTCTCAGGGGTCTCAAAATACTGCAAAAGTACTGCTAGAAGCCGGAGCCAGTGTTGATTCCAACATGGCCAAAAGAGCTTTCAACAGCAACCACCCATCCATCTTCAAAACACTACTAGAATATTCTAAAGATTTGTCATCGGACATAATGGAGTCCGCTCTTTTTAGAGCTGTGCAGAAAAATTTGTGTGGTACTGTAGCAGCTTTAATTGACAGAGGTACAGATATAAACGCCTACAATGAAATGCAGTACACTCCTTTACTCCTGGCATGTGAAACGGGCAAAGCTGAATCAGCAGAAGTTCTAATAGAAAAGGGAGCAAACTTTGGAATAAAGACTCCTACTTCAGACACCGCTTTGCACTTGGCAGTTCAAGCTGGGGCTGCTTCCATCGCAAATCTGCTTCTGCGCAAAGGGATGGAAGCTAACCTTATGAACCAAGCCGATGAAACCCCGCTCCATGTTGCTGCACTTCATAATAAAGGAGCATTAGTTGGCCTTTTAGTTAATGCTGGAGCCAAAATTAATGCTGTCACTAAAGAGTTTGTTACTCCCCTGCATATTGCAACTCAAAGAGGTAACACTGAGGTTGCCCAGCAGCTGCTGCTCCACAAAGCCAATGTTAATGTTAAGGATAAGCAGTCAAAATCCCCTTTACATTTTGCTGCTGAAAGCGGAGACAAAGCAATGGTAGAGATGCTTCTGAATGCTAATGCTGACCCCAATGCACAAGACAAGGAGAAAAAGACTCCCCTGCACACTGCAGTTGTGAGAGGACATCTCAGTATCGTGAAGGTTCTGTTAGCTAAAAAGGGAAGATTTGGAGCTAAGGACATGGATGGATGTACTCCGATGCACTATGCAGCCATCAAAGGAAACACAGAGATTGTAAAAATGCTTCTGACATCAGGCAAAAATAAAAATATTGATGATAGAAACATTTGGAGAAAGACCACACTGCATATTGCAGCAGAATATGGACACAGCGACTTGATAAATCTATTACTGAGCTACGGGGCAGCCATTAATGCCTTAGACAGCACCAAGGATACTCCACTGCATTATGCATGCAAGGCTGGTCATTTTAATGCTGTAAATTCCCTCATAAACTGGTCACAAGGAGAGAAAGCAAATTTATTAGCTGCTAATAGTCTCAAAAAGACCCCATTGCAAGTCGCAGAATTTAATAAAACACAAAATCAGGCTCAAATTGTAATGCTTCTGAAAAAGAAAATGTTAATAACAAAATGAAGATGTAAAGCAAAAACTTCTAAATTTCAATGCAAAATTCTCTTTTAACATAATTTGGATAGTGCTGTTGCCCAGAATGATTGAGAATTATGTTAGAGCAGGCAGAATTAAGTCAGCAAAGGTGGCCATGGAAAAAAAGGGTCTTAAAGACACTGTTAAACTTCTAAGCATTGATTAATATTTTGCTTCTCTCTCACAAATCTCATACTTGGAACCTATTTAAAAATCACCTGTCTTAAACACATTGTGTATGACCTCCTCTAGTATAAATTACAACTTTAAAAAAAAAAAGATAGAAAATAACCTTTCATATATCTGTGAATATTAGTCTGTATGGATAGCTTAGCTAAGCATTGCCTGGTAAAATCACATTTTTTAAAAGCCATCTATTATGAATAAGGAGACATCTGTATCCTCAAGGATATAGAGCACAGAGATGTTAGAGTAGATAAGACAGGTTTTGTTTAGCTTAGGCAGACCTAACTGCAGATCGCTGCCATAAGAGATTGATCTGCCCTCCCTTTCAGTCCAGTCACGCATGCCTGCTCTAGGTTGTGTGAGCTGATCCAACTTATTCCACAGCTAAAACCGAACATGTGGAGCAGCAAGGTAGCAAACAGCTGAACAGCACTGGTTCTCCTGAGGGTAATGTAATATTAGCTTGGGTTATGCCAATTACAGTATTGCTCTGATCTAACTGGAGATCAGAAGGCACCTCCCTGCAAATTTACTACTGTTGGGTTGCTAGACTCATTCCCCACGCTAATAAATCCTATTAAGAGGCTTGGCATAAACCAAACAGAGAAGTAGTGTGCGCCCAAAACTTTGCTAACACAATGATGCTGTTTTCAGGACGCTATTATGTACTACACTGACATTCAATATTGACTGGACCCTCTATATTATACCCTATGACATGGCATTGGCAGATCCCAAGTCTATAACAATTTTTTTTCTTTCTATCTTTCATCCCATCATATGTCTAGATTTTGCATTTTTAAGTAGCACTAATGAAAACAATCATGTTTGCCATTTATCAATTTCATTTTCAAATCAATTCCAGCACAAAGATGAAATGTTCAGAATAAAAAGGTTGCAACAGAATTTATTGGTTCAAAATATTTGTATTGTCATGTCTTAAAACAAAATCACTTTCTTGAGTCGGCGGAAGGTTTTCTGTGGTCGTTTCCTATATACTGATAATCAACCCTCACAGTTCTTCACACTTCCCTTCAGCAGATGATTAGAAGCCAAATTACCATGAAGGGCCAAATACCTCTTGCAAAACGAAACACAAATTTAAGAACATATGGAAATAAAACGGTGATTTTTACAGCTATGTTACAACACTTCAACTTGACCCGTGCAACACCCTGCTGCTGTCATCTTCTAGATGGATCACGGAATCATGGAATTTTCAGAGCTGGAAAGGACCTCCACAGATCATCTAGTCCAACTCCCCTGCTAAAGCAGGATTGCCCAGAGCACATTACTCAGGACTGCATCCAGGCGGGTCTTGAAAATCTCCACAGAAGGCGACTCCACACCCTCCCTGGGCAGTCTGTGCCAGTGCTCTGTCATCCAAACCGTAAAGAAGTTTTTCCTTGTGTTTGAATGGAACTTCCTACGTTCCAGCTTGTGCCCATTGCCCCTCGTCCTGTCACTGGGAACCACTGAAAAGCGTCTGGCTCCATCCTCCTTCAACCCACCCTTTAGATACTTATAAGCAATAATAAGGATGAAAGGAAACGACTGCATGCTCGCAGCAGACAGAGAGACGGTAGCGAAACCGACACCGATGCACCGAAATAGCATCCTTCTTCGGCCATCGCAGCGCACTTCAGGGGGCCCGGCTTCCCCCAGGCCGGCTGGCACACCGCCGTTAGCCCAGCGGGCGTCACCAGCCCACAGCGA
>NW_009648332.1:395161-427596 GCF_000708025.1 Charadrius vociferus
TTCGTTTTTGTTTGGTTTTGTTGGTTCCTTCTCCCCCGCGTTGGTGTGAGGAGGCGGTGAGGGGGAGGGCGGTCTCGGAGCCCCGCGCAGCGCCTCCCCCCCCCTGTGCTGTCGCTTGTTGAGGGGGTGCCCTGTCAGGGCCGCCCTCGCCCGGGGTCCCGGCCACTGCCGGTGCTTCACACCGCCTCAGAGGAGATACCTTGGACTCTCGTGGGGCCCGGGGGCGGGGAAGCGCCAATATTGAGCATCACATTCTTTCCAGTATCTGAAGGGGGCCTACAAGAAGGCTGGAGAGGGACTTTTTACAAGGGCATGTAGTGACAGGACGAGGTGGGGGTGGCTTCAAACTGGAAGAGGCGGATTTAGATTAGATATTAGGAAGAAATCTTTCACTATGAGGGTGATGAGACACTGGAACAAATTCCCTTGGGAAGTTGTGGCTGCCCCATCCCCGGAGGTGTTCAAGGCCAGGTTGGACGGGGCTTGGAGCAACCTGGGCTGGGGGGAGGTGGCCCTGCCCAGGGCAGGGGGATGGAACTCGATGATCTTCAAAGTCCCGTCCAACCTAAACCGTTCTATGATCATCAGGCAGGGCGGTGAGAATGGGGCCTCAGAAGTCACTGAAGTGAGGTGAACACAGGACCGCTGTCAGCGGATCCAACAGTACATGAAGTAGGGACACTGGGTGGTGAGGCTGCGGGGAGACTCCTTTAAAATATAGGGGCGGAAGGTACTGTGTTGCATAACTGGTAGCGAACTTGCGGAGGCAGATGGGTTCAGAAAACTGAACATAAGGAGGGTCGGAAAACTGATTCAGCAAATTCACAGGTAAGGGATCTGTAAACAGATGCTGAAGTGAACGGGCAGCAATCCTAACGCTACAAATCTAGCAGCTACAGATGTTGGGAGAGTGTGAGAGAATTGTGTCAGACACAGTGGCCGGACTCACATGCTGTCCTGGAGTAGCATCTGCTGTTGCTACTGCTAGAGACAGAATACTAGGCAAAGGCGACTATTGATCTGATCCGTTTCTTGATATGCTGCAAAACAAGCAGGAATTATATTGGTTTCTGGCAGTACAGGAGGATTTGTCCTTATCTATAAAGACATGTTTGAACTGCTGGCACAAAGCAGTTCAGAATAGTAGCTGAATTTAATTTTAGTAGCATTGCAAGGGATAGAGGGGTAGTTAGTCTTTAGTAAAGCTTGAGCATTCTGGAAGCAAAGTAAAAAATACATTAATTACTAAGGAGATTTTATGCTGCATTAAAATAGATGAAAGTTGATCAGTGATGTTAATCAGTGACAGCTTTCTAAAAGTAATAACTAGTTATTTACAGAAAAGATCAAGCATAATCTGGATGAAGTCCATAAGTGGCTGTATGATAGGATAGACCCTGTATGATAGGATCCTGTTAAACCTTGTGTAAGTGTGAGCTTTCCTCAGGGGGAAAACAGATTTTTCTTTGTAAGTTTGGGTTTTTTTGTGCCTTGTTGGGGAAAGATGTAGAAATGTTAAGTGGAGATAATACTATGCAATGACGTTTTTAATATTAACAATATAGTTTTTAAATTGTCCATAAAATTCTGGCTTCTTTCATTTGTGTATATTTTACATGGTCCCTCCTGCTTTCAGTCTTTCTGGCTGAGAGTTTTTACTGTTCAGGGTTTCACTGATATCTCATGCAGTCTGTAATGAGATAGGTGAGGAGTTGCTACTGAAATTACTAAAAAAAGATGACTTACTGAGGGAGACTTACGCTAAGTCTAATGGAATATTATAAGAGAGTAACGTTATATAATAGTCTGTAATACATGATTTTAATTTTAGTATTTAATTCTGTCATCCTCGGTGCATTATTTTCACTCTGACAGCATTTTTGTCAGAATGTGTTTGCATTGTTTTGAATATTGGAATCTTTTTCAGAGATCATGAAAACACAGCTTCCAGTTTGCTGCAGGATCACTATCTTGATTCATCTTGGAGAACTGATAACAGTCTTGTAAGTATTTTTTAAATGAATGGTACTTCTAGCAAGGTTATCAGAACTGCTGTTTTTTTCGTTCTCTTCTCTCCATGTACATGCAGTTTTAGGTTTTTAACCAGTGCTTTTTGCTTGTTTTAGAAGCTGTTACATATTGATTCTTGATACTCAAGTAACAGTGTGACAGAATTAAAATATTAAAACATATTTGTATTGTTTGCAGCCATGGACATTGGACAGCAGCATTAGTGAAGAAAACAGGGCTGTCATTGAGAAAATGCTGCTGGAAGAAGAGTATCCTTTTCCTGATTTGCTTGTACGCTTTTCTGTAGAACAATAGAAATCTTGCTGTTTCCAAAGGAACTGGACAAATTATTTCTTGTCAAGGTGACTGAAGCACTGTCATTTTGTAGGCAGATTGCAGAAGTTAGGGAGGCCCCTGAATTAATCACCTAGCTACCTGCAGCTTCTGGTGCTTCTGATTGTTCAGAAAAGGACTCTGAAGCTTGTCAGATTAAAGCTGACACTGGCACCAAAAATAGCAATGTTTGTCCCCACTTCAGTTGCTTATTCATTGTGCTGATGCAGCCATTTGTGTGGTTTCACAGTGAACCTGATCAAACAGCTGACCTGGCTGAAAATAGCTAGTTCTTTTCGCTGACTTGTTCTTCACTTGGACTGGTTTACTGTCAGATTTTGTCTGGCTCCATTCATGCTTCTGCCAGCATGCAAAATGAAAACGGGAAGGAACAGCTGCTGCTTTTTTTTTTCTTCCTTTTTTTTTTTTTTTAAGCAGTGTTGTCATAAATAGTCTTACCATTAGTAGCGTTTCCATCGTAAGTTGACTTCAGCAGACTAGGTAGGCTATATCAATAGTAATCACAGGCTTATTTATTTTCATGTTCTCTTTGTAATTGAGTATAGTAATATGCAGTAGTAGAGGAACAAGAAAATAAAGCAATTGAAGGTTTTCTAATAGAATATATTATTTGGGCATAATCTGAAAATAGATAAGGTATCAGTATGATGAAAATGAAGAAAAATGCTGTTGTAGAAACAGGATACTTAGTTTGCTGCAAGTGAAGTGAGCGTGGGGGTTCGGAACTCAAATGTCACTTCCTCATGCATTAAACTAGTAGGATTGTGTGAAACTGTGCGTATTTCAGTTTTGAAAGCAGTGCAGTACTTGCTTCTACAGCTCAATAATTATGAACCAGTGTAATTTATATGATTATTAGAATTCTCACATGTATAAATATGTGCTCTGATGCTTCCAAAACTTACTTAGTAACTATTTCAGATATTATTTATCTAATAAATCACTTTCTGAAAAAATATGGCTCAATCAAAAGGAAGCGGAGAAAAGATCTATGAAAAGGTAAGCTGTGTTCTGGGAAAAAAATCTCAGTTAGATGAGAAGAAATGAAAAGTCCTTCCAAAATAAGGTTATTTGCCGAGATGTGCAACAGCCTCACAATTATTAATTTTTATTTTCACTTTGTTTTTTATTTGCAGCCCACATAAGAAAACTGGAAAAGTCATGTACGTACATTTTAATGAATGAGTTGCGTTTTTAAGTGTGGCATCTGATTTTCATTAAGCTTCCAGACGCTATTTTTTAAAAGAGATGTTAATGGTTTTTTGTTCCTCTTGTTTGGCTGTACAAAATTATTTAAGAGACCTTTCAATGCAAAGAAATATTGTTGTGTGTAATAATAGGCCTATAGTAAACTGGTTTGTTTTTTGTAGCACAGTGGTCCTTTTGAAAAAAAACCCTTCTTAATCCTAGTTGGCCTTCCTGCCTGAGCTTTCCTGTTTGCTGCTTCTGTGTATTTCCGTGCTGTTAGTTACTGATGGATGTTGTGTTGCCTTGAATGTTCCTTTGTGATGGAGAAGCTGGTGTGATTCTCGGTATTTTATTTATCAGCCACATTCATGTTTAAAACAATGCCTTTGAGTTTTAGAGAAGACGGGGAGTAGTCCTGCTGTCGGAATTTGCCTTCATTTACTGGGATTTGAGAATATATATTGTTAAGAAAGCACTAACTTCTGTTTCCTGTCTCCCTAGGGTGCGATCTCCTACAAAATCAGCTAGCTGCTCATTAAAGTGGACATCAGAAGAAAAAGAACTGTTTGAACAAGGACTGGTAAGTTTGTTTATATACGTGATATTTTGAATAGAAGTCATTAGTTTATCTTAACTAACAAAATAATAATCAATATAAAAAAGCATGTTATGTTTATCTGGCTTCTGTCTGGTTTTGTACTTCTAATGTGTTTAGAAATAATTGCCATCTACTAAGAGTGTAATGATAAATCGGATTTATATTAATGAATCTCCCCAAATGGCTTTGTTTACCAGATTTTGTTCATGTCAGGCTGATTACAGTTTGAGATCGCAAAAGATCTCAAATATACAGCTTGATGAATTGTACAATTATAACGCTGGAGTTAACTACAGGAAGTATAGTGTGTGCTTAAGGCAAATCAGCTAATAAAGTGAAATCCGTTAACTAGTATTGTAAGGTCTTTAGAGATTATATGGTCGTACAGTGCTAAATACAATAGGGTTTCCTTCAGCAAGTACACATTCATCTCAGTAGGATTCCTTGGGTTAGTAGGCAGCGTAATTTACAGTGTGCCTGAGTTGGCTGAAGAAGATCCTCTGGTTGAGAAAAATAGCAATAAATTACTGTTGCATGCAATTTTCTACTTGGGATAATATGAATAGCGAGGTTCTTTACCATAGTTTTGCTGTACTGTTTGTGCATTTGTAATGAATAATCGAGTTTTTAAGCTCCTTTGGTACCTCAAATGCAATGTCTGGAATGTTAGAGTTTGGGTAACTTAAACGTGTTTTGTTGTACTAGGTGAAATTTGGCCGTCGGTGGACGAAAATTGCCAAATTGATTGGAAGTCGTACTGTTCTACAAGTAAAGAGCTATGCTCGGCAGTATTTTAAGAACAAGGTAAACAGAGTATCTCCGTAGTTAGAAAATAGGCTGTTTGACAAGTGTGCGGTTGTAGATGTAGCTTGATGTTAATTCGTCTTTTCAGGGTACTGCTGTTAAAGTATGTAGTCTATTTATTCCCGTATTCAGAAAAGCGGAATATGCTTATTTGCAGATTTAAATATGAAGTCAGACCTGATTTCAAATTCCTGGAATGACTTCAGTATTTTTATTGCTGGTATAACTAAACAATAAATGTAGTATAATTGTAGTCTCTTGTACTGTTGGTTGTTAGTCTGAAAATACTTGATTTTCACCATACAGCTGTTTCAGCTGTGTGTTGTATTTTTAGCATTAGCCTCATTTGAGACTTTGGGGGCATTTAAGAAGAAATTACTACTGTCTGTTGGGGTTTCTTTGAACGGAAATACATACTAATTTACACTTGGGCTAGAAGTATACCTATAATGCTGTGTAAAAGTCAATTGCAATAGAGTGAAGTGTATTAAAAGGGTAAGATGAGGAAGAAACACTTCAGAATGTCTGCTGTTCAAGTAAAATAATTCTTACTATTTGAGAGGTAGAGGGGATTGGGGTTTTTTCCCTCCTAAAAGTATTTTATACTTTCCTAAGGCAAAAAATGGTGATTCTGAAAAAGAAGCGCAAAGTCAGTGTGGCAGCAGTCTTCCCGTTGAAGATGGGATAAGGGTAGAAGCTTGGTCATCTGGAAACTTGAGAGGCCGTGCAGACCCCAATCTGAATGCAGTGAAAATTGAAAAGCTGTCAGATGATGAAGAAGTAGACATAACTGATGACATGGATGAACTACTTTCTCCTACCTTCCAGCAAGAAACTGGAAAATCTGAATTATCTGTTACTTCAAAAAGTCCAGTTGAAGAAACGAAAGGAACGGAACATGTTCTTTCATCTGTGGGACACAGTTCTGCAATTTCTTTACCTAAAGAAGATCCTGAACATACCAAGCAAGATACAGTGGATGCGTTAGTATTTCCAGGTGCTGCAGCAACGTGTTCTCAGCACCTGAATGGTGATAAATCTGTGAACTTAGATTACCAGCAATACAACAATTTTATTGAGAAAGCTGAACAAGGTAGCCTAGTAACATCTCATGGTACTAGACAAGTAACTGACCAGGAGCTTAATGAGGAACAGAGAGACCTGGCTGATCATGGATTGCTCTTTCCTTCTCCCTGCCAAGTGGATGAAGATCATCAGGAAGAAGCGGAGGAGCTTAAGCCACCTGATCAAGAAGTGGAGGTCGACCGAAGCATCATTCTAGAAGAAGAAAAGCAAGCTATTCCTGAATTTTTTGAGGGGCGCCAGGCCAAAACACCGGAGCGTTATTTGAAAATTAGGAATTATATTTTGGATCAATGGTAAGATACATTAATGTCATTTACTGAAATAAGTCATTAAGATGACTCACAGACTACTTTGTTGTACTTAAAACACTACTTGGTACCAACAGCTTACTTCTGAAAAGAGTAAAATTAATTTTATGGTAGCATTATAAAGATTGCCAGTGAACAGCACTAATTAATAATGGTTCTGTTGTGTCTTCCCAGTTTTTTTTTCTGGCATTCTGGAAGCTAAGCAATGAAAATACTTTGAAGCATTATGAAAATGAGTGTCCTATATCAGGGAAAGCTGCATCCATTTTGTTTATGTTATTTTCTTCTCATTTTTTGACATCCTATATGTAAGAATGCATATATGGTTTTAATAAATGGTTCCTCAAAATAACTGATGAAATTAATTCCGTAATGAGGTCTATAGCATTGTAGTACTGCCTTCACAGAAGGGCAGCTAGAAGTAGTAGTCTGTGCTAGAGCAAATAATGTTGACCAAAAAAAATACTTCAAATTAAGAATCAGCTGGCAGTAGTGTTTGTGCACTTGAATATATTATATTCCATCTCCAAAGAATCAGTTTAAGGAACCTTCGTGATTTGTGGTAGGAGGCTCAAAATACAGTTTGTTCTGTTAACAGTGTTGGTTTGCGTGCTTGCTGTGTTGGTTAGTTTGCTTTTAAGTAGAAAAAATTGCTGAGTTTAACTCTCTTCTCATTCAGTTGTCTTATGTACTGACAGTTTATTCTGGTTGCAAAGAAACTTTAAAATTCCATACTAGAGAAGTGTTGAACTGAAATGGTTCAGTATCAGTTTAAAAGCTAGTCATAAGTGCACAGAGAGTGAAAACAGGCTTATTTATTACACCAAGGAAACCTATGATTATATGAGCTATTTAGACTAATCTAGTGTAGACATTCTTATATCAGTTTAACGGTATCGTAGTGCTTCTGAGTAATTCATTGCTTCCGGGCACCAGTTGTGCTGAAGAATTTGTTTTAACGCATGGAACATAAGTTTCCATCTGCATTAGTACGAATGTGTATGAATAACCCTAAAATAAATTGTATGTGTTTTGTGAAGTTTGTATTTTTGCTGTGATTGCACTGTACAGTGGTGTGTAGTGTGTACATCACAGAGGGGAAAAACACACTTCAGTGGCTCGTCTTCAGCTCAGCCTAAGTCACACAATTCTTTCCTTCCCCGTGATTTGTTTTACTGTTTGACAATGTACTATACTTTATTTTAGGGAGAGATGTAAACCTAAATACCTGAATAAGACTTCAGTACGTCCAGGCCTTAAGAACTGCGGTGATGTTAACTGCATTGGACGGATCCACACATACTTGGAATTAATAGGAGCGATTAACTTTGGCTGTGGTAAAGATATTTTTATTGGAATCAATTCAGAACTTAAATTCTGTCACATTTTTTTATTACAATGAATATTTTCATGTGAAGGGTAAACATTAAGGTTAGTAGATATGTCTTCAATGAAGTGAACTTATGACTTTTCTTTTAAAGCATGCATAACTGCACTTAATCGGAATCAAGCATCCATGTGGATAATCTTCCAACTTCTCTGTACTCTTAATGTCTTAAATAGTAGTTATTGTTACATTTCTGGAGAAGAGAATCTTTGTTTGGACTGTGGTACAGTCATTTTCCAGCCTCTCTAGCTGTAGCCTATTTTGGTATTAATGTTGAAGGACTGCTTAATGTTAGGGTGTACTGCTCCAACAGAAGGATACACGTTAATCCTTGCTAGGAAGGACCTTCTGCACAGATTGTCTCTCATGACCTTTGAAAATCTAGAGGCATTTGTAACCTTACAGGATTAAGAATTTTTTGTTTTACAGAAGACTTTTTCTTTTTTTTCTCACTCCTCTCCCCTGCTTATGTTTACTGCACATCAACTGGTGGGGTGGTTTTTTTGCTCTGTGCTTTTCTGTGGGTCCAGTGTTGGATTTTTTTTTTCCCCCTGATACCTGCTGTATCTGAAATTCTGCCCTCCCTCCACATAAAACAGAATTCAACTCATTGTATCTTTTCCCATACTGAGTTATAACTTTCCTAAGTAAAAAACAAGGCCTTCATCCTCAGGGCTAGTTTTTACCAGATTTAAATGTTAAATTTAGGTAACATGTTAAAAGTACAGATACACCTCTACGTTACTGTTGGTTTAGTCTCTGGATTGCTTTTGGTCCAGTGCTGGATGAGAGTCACTTAGGAGAGGAGGAATAGCCTGCAAATACACTTTGTCTGAAATAAATTAACAAGAAGGAGGGAAGTTTTCCTGTCTTAAAAATGTTGTGATAGTGGGAGAGGACTGTATAATCGGTCAGTAATATGATCATCAGGAGATGCCTTCTCACTGTGGGTTTTTTGTTGTTGTGGTGTTTTTTTTTATTTATGGCATATTGTTGTTACCACTTATCTATGTCATTCTTGGCTCTGTACCAGAGATAAGCGGCTTCATACTTTACTGAAGTAGAGTATCCTTCTGTATCCTGTAGAACAGGCTGTCTATAACCGACCCCAACCAGCTGATAAAACACGGTCCAAAGAAGGCAAAGACACAGTGGAAGCGTACCAGCTTGCTCAGCGCTTGCAGTCCATGGTACGTTTTGGTGAGGGAGGTGGGGACAGCAAAAAACGTTCAGCATGGAGCAGGTCTTTTTAATCTTCGTTTTCAAGCCAGGATGTCTCAGGGAATTTCTCCTCTCGTTCAGTTTACAGTTTCATTAGAATGCTCTGTAATTCGAGTGTCAGTCTAAGTACAAGTTCTGCTGTCTGACAGGTGTCTGCCCTAACTTCTGCTGTCTCACATACATGATTTCTGTATAGGTACTTAACTACAATTGTGTTTCAGTCTTTTCCCTGCAGTCCCAACCTCTTCCTCCCCACCTCTCCGTAATTTATTAGTCCAAATTAGCCAGAAAGTAGTGGAATGTGGTGGTAGTGTGTGATTAAGTTGCTTGCATTTTAACTGTTAGGTATGCTAGGTGTACGATAGGACTTACTGAGTGCCTTATGCACACAATTAGTAGTAACTCATTTATAACTCCATGAATTACCAGGGCTTGCCAGATTTAATTTTCATAGTCACATTTGATGTAGCATTTTTAAAGTACTTCAGAGCAAAATAAATCAGTTGATGAGAGAAAAACTAAATCAATCCCACTAAAAGAAGATAAATTGAAATATAAAGAACTGTAGCATTCACTAGATATAAACATACTGGTTTTATAGCTTTTAGTATTGTCGGAGCTATAATTCAGAGCTGGATAATAACGCACTGTTGCTGTCAGAGACGTTGATGATCCATGGAGCATCAACCAGGTGTGATGCTTTACAGCCTTAAAAATGGAAAACTTCACTGGTGATATTGGATGACAGACTTTGAACTGCTTAATTCTATAGAACCCCGGGGTGTTCTTTCCTTTCTGGAAATATGTCACAGTGCTAGTAATATTCATGTGGCAGTAACCTTTTGGACAACGTTCTTATGGCTGATTAAATTAAGCGAATGCAGTTTTTTCAGGAGTATGATCCTTGACTCACGTTGATTTGCTTGCTGCAGCGTACAAGAAGACGGCGAGTGCGAGACCCTTGGGGAAACTGGTGCGATGCAAAGGATTTGGAAGGACAGACATTTGAGGTAACCCTTTTGTGTTTTAAACTTTCCTTCCAGAATTATTTCTTGCTAATTGCTAGCAGGTGGTGTTGCATCAAATATACAATGGAAACAGTTGTGTAATAGGTCCTTAACCTCTCTTTGTGGAAGCAATAATTGGAAAATAATGTAGCAGCTGTTACATCTTGATGCTGCTGATAAATACAACTGTACTTTGGTGTTTACAAAGGTGTTCATGTATGTCCCTACACTGTTTTATGCCTCTCTGCCTTGTCTTGTTGGAGAATATCATGACCCTTTGTTTGCAGTTAACTGTCTTCCTAAAGCTAACGGTAGGGGATGGGAGAATAAGAGTGAAATTTTATTTTTTCACTCCTACATGGTTTCTTTGCGCTTATAATGCAGGTGATATGAGTTCCTAATATTAGTTCTGCTACTAGCAATATCCCCAGAAATACTGTGGTTTATGGAGTGCTTAGAAAAATTTGTACCAGTTTCAAATATTTTATAGAAGATTTGGAAAGAAAATATCCACTTATGCATTCCTACAATTTCAAATTATACAAAAAGTGAAGAGCTGTAAACATTATATTATTTTTGTATAGAAACCCATTTAAATTTGCAGCCTTCAGTCATAAGTATCTGTAACAATAACTTCCATAATGTTATAATGCCAGACTTATTTTCGAGTAACTGGTTAATAATTCTAACACTTTCTGCAATGTACGTATTTGGGTGGAAATAAAGTTTGAAAACACTCATCCCTAAAATTCTGGCCACGGATTATAATGGCAGATTTTCTTCTTGGTTATCACACTTGTGTTTATGCATGGTTTGCGATACGGGCTGGGATTTTACAGAATATGATTGACTTGGGGAACGTAAGAATTCTGTCTTCAGTTGGTTTGTGGACAAGACCTCTTGATTGTCATTCCTTTCACGCTGCTTGATTCTGCTATGGCTGTTACCCTCTCTCTTGAGTAGTCCTGTAACAGACACAAATGGATGGCATATCAAAAGGACGCTGATGTCAGGAATGTTTCTAGGCTGGTTTTGGAATCACTACTGAAATTCCACTTCAGACGTTTAAGACAGATTTCATTTGTTTCAATTGTTTTAGCATCTGTCTGCTGAAGAATTGGCAAGAAGAAGAGAGGAAGAAAAACTGAAACCTGCAAAATCTTCTAAAGGTTCAAGGCAAATGAAAAGGTATTATTTGATGTACATCATGTTCAAGCATAGATCTTCTAGAAAACAAATATCTTGGGTAGTGTCAGGTTGGAATGCTGCAAATCATTAATATATATTAAGGTCTGAAATACAGTGTATGCATTTTAGATGTTTCCTATTGAAATTCGCAAGTGTGGGTAGTGAAGTTTCTATATTTGGAAGTCATCCTGGTGTGGGATGAGAAAATCCAGTAAAGAAAACAGGGTTATTCCTCCTCTGCCAAGGAGACAGTGGGAAACTTGAAAAGTTTCCTGACTGTCCTACATCTTTAGAGAAATTTTCTTTCGTTTTATAGTTCCTTTGATCCCTTTCAGCTGATACCCTGCTGTTTATTCACTGAAGAAAAACAGGTATGTATCTATGAGAGAATAATCAAGAATGCTTTGTTACTTACGTTACTTTTCTTATACTCATTATTATGTTTATCGTTTCAGGAACCTTTTCAGGTGAAAGTGTCTTCTGAAGCACTTCTAATAATGGATTTGGTGAGGATTAAATTTTATCTTTCAAAACGCTGTGATGTATATGTTGTGTTGTTTTTTTTATTAACGGGCAACATCAGAAGATTGAGAAATACAGTACTTCTTTCCATTCGGACCTAGAAGTGAGACTCCAGTAGTAAATAAAGTCCCTAAAGAGGAATTTTTTTAAGATCGTGCTTAGTTTTTCTAAAGGTAAATGGTTGTACACTAGTAAGAGCATTACTACTTACTACTCTCCGTCATAAGTTAAATGTAATTTGCTGAAAGCTACTTTCTAAAATAGCCTGCCATTCTGCAGTCATGCGAGTTCATTTTCTACTAGTCTGGGAATGGATTTTGTGTTTATAAAGCAACGTGTGGTTTTCTAATAACAACGGGTTGTACCAGAATTGATGCAGTTGTTCAGCACTTCGTGGCATTGCCCAGGCTTCAGTTTTTGACGCTGGCATTGCTTCATGTATGGAAGTGTTACACAAATGCACTATAGACGTGCACGTATATAATAAGCAAACATAATCTTTTCTATTTGCTTTGAACTGAAACACTGGGTGTTTGGGAACCTTTGGCTGTGCGAACTTTTCCTTCTAAATGTCATTGAGAAGTTACTGACTTGTAGCTGTGAAGCCAAAGTATTCTGTCGTGTGCAGATCAAAACTCGGAGAAATTATACAACTTGAACTTTAATAATTGTTTAATATCGTTTCAGCACTCTCATGTGTCTATGGCAGAAGTAATAGGGCTGCTAGGTGGAAGATACTCCGAAGCTGATAAAATCGTAGAAGTAAGTGTTTATCTTTTTACATTTTCTCTAAAATATTAAAACTGTTAATATATAATTTGAATAGATGTAAATGTTATTTCTGACGGGCAACTACTTTAATATATTAAAGCTGAAGTTATTTACTGTAGTGTTGAAATGCTAGAGTTACGCTCATGTTCAAGCGTTGGCCTGTCAGCTCTATCACGAGGAAGATGTGGTGTATCGCTCTTAAAATTCTTTAAATGTTATTTAACTGATGGAAACGTTTTTCACAGGTTTGCGCAGCAGAGCCGTGCAATAGTCTCAGTACGGGGCTGCAGTGCGAGATGGATCCAGTGTCGCAAACACAGGCCTCGGAGACGCTGGCTGCCAGAGGGTACAGTGTTATTGGGTGGTACCATTCCCACCCCGCCTTCGACCCCAACCCCTCGATACGGGACATTGACACTCAGGCTAAATACCAGGTACTTGCTGGTCTGTACGTTAAAAATGAATGAATAGCAGAAAAACCCAACAACCCCGAAGCCTCCCCGGTATTTACCATGTTAATACACATTATTGTTCTAATGCATCTTAAAATCGGTTCATTCATAAATTGACATAAATTCTATTTTTTGAACTTCAGAATGCTGTGCTGAAAAAGGTTGCATTTCTTGTATGTGGGGTTTTTTGTGTGTGTTTTTGGTTTTTTAGAGTTATTTCTCCAGGGGTGGCGCCATGTTCATCGGAATGATTATAAGTCCTTACAACCGAAACAACCCTCTTCCATATTCTCAGATTACTTGTCTAGTAATTAGCGACGAGATCAGTTCTGATGGTTCTTACCGTAAGTACCGATATTTTATCCATTGTCTTAATTTTTCTTTTCCTTTTGGATACTTAGGCGAAAAATGTTGCCTATTCTTGAACTTGAGAAATAGGTATTTATATATTTATGTTAGTAACTTGTGCTGTACAAAGCCAGGAATTTCACTTAAAGAGTAATCCTGCAAGTAGTCCGTGCTGACCTGATGAGAATATACAGGTATAAATAGAAGATTGTTTTTCAGAATTAGTATTTCCCACAATCCATGAAAGAAATTAAAGGGTTGGGATAGGTGTCACTGTTATTCACATGCAGTATCCATATGAATAGCGGACAAACTGCTTCGCATGTATTACTTATGCTTTGCTGCGTTACGAAATTCTGAACAGATCCTCTGATGAGGAAAAAGAAGTATAATAGCAAAGAATTGGCTGCTATAGCGGCCAAAAATCCTTCTTTGAGGAACTCAGTATTCAGAAGGGCAAAGGATCAAACTTGCCAGCTGTCCAGGAAAAGACGAGATAGGAAAGATGAAATGGTGTGCTGGCGTGAATCCCAACCCAAGAGAACAAATTTTTGATTAAAGTGTCATTGCCATTTCAGGAAAACAGGGTATTTTCCTTTCTTGAATAATTTAGAAGATACCATAATTTCTATAGGTTATTTCAAGTGACGGTCAGATCTTTTGCTCATTCCCTGACATTAATTTGAGGAAAATTCCCATGATAAGACTATATAGTTATGGCAGCTGCCTCTTCTCTCTCCTCTTCCCTGACCCTGTTTAAGTCCTGATTTTTGCATCCAAACACAAGGTTTCCAATTTTCTTGGCAAGGTGATAACAGAGGCCATGTGAGCCGAAAGTTCCCCCTCTGTTTTTTCCTGTGGAAGTAAGCAAGGGAGACCATCTGCCCGGAGACTGGCTTCGTAGTCCCGGGGGAAGTGAAGTGGTGGCCACATCTGTGCAGTAATTCCTGTTTACCATACTGATAGGACTGTAATTTTATCCTCATTTCCCATTGTCGTGTGGAGTTAGTACTTAGAAACTTTAGCTGCCCTTAGAAATAGACATTTTTTTGGTCACATACGTTTTCAGTCTGAGAGGACTTTGCATTTATGTTTATCTCCTGAAATCAATTTTTTACAAAATGGTATCTCATCTCGCTCTTTGGAAAAGTTACACCGTGGCAGTATCCACATTTTAATGACTTACTGAAATTTACAGTCTCTTTCCTTCTCCCTGGTTTTTGGTAACTGAATTGTGTTCTGCAAGTAATTTTCTGGTATTACTGTAGAATACTTTTTAAATTACTTTTCCCCCACCTGCAATAAACACAAAGAATTTCTTCCTTCAGGAATAAAATTCCTCTGAATTCTAGAACAGTAGTCAGCCACTTCATCAGCCAGCTCGTACATGAAAAACAAAACTTTTTTAATAACCATGTAATAACTTAAGAACCATATAGATCTTAGAGAGACTCCAACAGTGTAAGTGGTCCTAGGTTATAAAAACTCAGTTTATTTCACCATTTTTCTGTTATGTTTGCTGTGTGCTTCCTGATGGTACGAGGAATTGGTGAGGGCAGGGAGGAGAACAGATTTGTTCCCTACTCCCACCAAAATTAAATTTGGAATCCAAAATACGTCATACTTTTAGTTTAACTTCCTTAGTGTTGGCAAGTAACAGGACTGCAAGCTGCTGCAGTCGGCAAGAAATTATGAGCAGTTCTGGGGAAGGGAAGGGATTGCACCTAAAACTGAAAAGGAAAAAGAACAGTTGAGGGTCCTAGCAAGCCGAGTAATCATGTTCAATTGGTTACAGGCCTGCCCTACAGATTCGAAGTACAGCAGATGATGGAGGAACCTCAGTGGGAATTAATATTTGAAAAAACAAGATGGATAATTGAAAAATACAGATTCTGCCACAGGTATATGTCTACATTATATTATAAAGAATCGCCAGTATAGAATTTTTGTGTGTTTATTGTTGATGTTCCAATAAAGACGTGTGTCTGCTCTCTACAGCACTGCTATTGCTTTTCTTTCAACAGCAGTGTCCCCATGGATAAAATTTTTCATAGAGATTCTGACCTGACTTGTTTGCAGAAAGTAAGTTTTCTTCTTCTCATTTTTAGCTTTTTTACTTCTAAACGTCTTTTTCAAAATACAAATCTGTTTTGTATCATCAGAAGTCACCTGAAGTTACATTTTTACAAATTAGAGATATAAACTAATCACAATAAAGACTCCTGTAGGGCAACTTATTAACTTGCAAACACACGGAAAAGAACAATGTTCATTTGAGAGAGTTGGGGAGAAGGGTTACATGCGGGTACCAAGTTTTAACCTCCGTTTGGGGAAGAAGGAATGTCAGATTAATAACGTCTCTTCTCAGCATGTCGTACGCTTGCAGTCTCGAGAACTGCATGCGTTTTGAGAGAAGATTTGGACTTTGTCCAAGTCCTTTGTTCGATCAGAGCCATGCCGTGTTTGTCATGCATAAGCGGGAACTTTAATTTCCCAGTCAGTGTAGTTGTTGCTGTAGAGTTCTGAATAACTACAGCCGTAACATTAATTGCCCAAACAAGACAGCAAATCTGCCCAAAGCAAAAGACATAAACAGAAAACACGTGCATGGTGATTACCCACATCTAATTTTTTTTCTTTCATCTCAACGTGACTTTGCTTATAAACAGCTTAAATCTAAAATTGAGTTGGTAAAATACTCTTGACTTTAGCTGTCATGTAATTGGTTTTAAATCACCCATGTGTTCCTGTGTGACTGTTCCTTTCTAAAATGTATATTGTACAGTTGAACACCTTCTGTAGTGTTAATTCTAAATAAAGAAATAAAAATCCTGTTGGAATACTTAACAGCTAGAAGAGGAAAAAAATAAACTCAGGAAAATGACAATTTTTAAAAAATCTTCTTTTCTTTTGACTAGCTTTTGGAGTGCATGAGGAAGACTTTGGGCAAGGTAACAAACTGCTTCATCGCTGAAGAGTTCTTGACTCAGATAGAGAACTTATTCCTTTCCACGTACAAGAGTGAGAAAAAGAGTAACGCCGAAGAAAATGAGAATGAATGTTCAAATGAATTATCAATGTGATGGCTTTAACAAAACAAAATTACAGAATTTTGGTTTTATTTTTTAATTTTCTCCCCCCCCCTCCCTATTTGGTCAACTTGTTCAGAATTATTATCCATTTTAATAGTAACTGTTATAGAATGCAGTGTCATCTTATTGTTACGGTTCAAACACACTTTGCAAAACTCCTAATGCGTGTGAGCTGACCACAAGAGGAACACTTTATACTAACATGTTGTAAAAAACAAGTGCTGTAGCGTGCACTGATTGACCAACAGTCTGCCATTTGGGAAGAAGGACAACCTGTCGAGTATACTGTGCTTCAGTCTTCAAGGGGAGTTTGTCATCTCTCAAGTCTTTCCATTTGGAAATTTTCTCGTATTTTTTATCTACAGGTACCCATCTAACTCTGGATGAGTTTGTTCCTTAATGCTTTAGAGATTGTAAGTTTGAATGAATTCATAAAAGAGAAACTTAACTGAAATGAAAGTTTTGTAACTCACTGATTTCAAACTTTCCTGGTATCCAGTCTGGAGTTTTATTCAGTTGTAGTTTAATACATCATCTGATTAATTTTTTATTTTTTTTTTTCCCCCCTCCGTTGATCCCTACGGTCAAGTAGCTTTCTGGCATGTTCTTTGCCTTCTTGCTTCTATAATGGGGAGAAAAAGCTGGCAAGTTTTCATGACTTTTCAGTAGTGGTTGTGCTTGTTTCCAGTGGAAATGATAACTCCTGTCTTATTACAGGTTGCAATCTTTCTGATCTTCCATTCTACGGGGAGATACATGTTGTTTTGCCAGATCGTTGGGATTTGTCCCCTTCTAATTGCCACCGTTTCCTGTGGAAACAAGAGCTCTCGAGTGATGGCAGCCTTAGGGCAACAAACAGAAAAGTATTTGTCTTTTTAAAGAAAAAAAACCACCAACTTTTATACTCAGTCTTCTCTATAATGCACAGTTCAATAAGAAAACATATTGGTTTGTATCAGTTCTTCGGTTATCATTTCATACAAGTATATATTCAGATAAATTAGTCATAAACAGATCGGTCTCAACTGAGAAGTTTCTTGATTGCAACTTGGAAATGTTTCACGAGCTGTATCACTGTGAATCTTTACAGACAAAATGTGCTTTACATTTTGCTTTCTAAATCATGAGGACACTTGTATACAGTTATTACTAATTACACAGATTTATCTTGGGCAGAGTTTCTCAGAGAGGTCTAAAATATATTTGAAAACCTGAAGCAAGCAAGTCCTTGAGTTTCTATCTAGAGGGGTGGCAATGGACCTGATTCTTATTTTTAAAAAAAATATATGTATGTATATATCTAGTTCTACGTAACATAAATGGAATTTTAAGATTTTATATGTTTACATTTTTAACTTCAGCTTTTCCTTTGTATGAAGAGTTTGAAAAGCTTTACAATTGTAGAGTTGCATCCCAAGGAGGGAACTCCTTTACAGGAAATGAGCATTACTTTTTTGTCATGCCTCATAAAACGTTAGTCTCTTTCTGTTACCAAGTGGAAGGTGCAGAACCTGATGAGATGAAAACGTGAGCCCTTGAATCTGCCTTGGGACAGTCGCTGAGTATCCGGAGCTGTGGACTTAAAAACATTGGTGAAATGTTCTCTGCTCTCTTCTATCAGATCTGCTGGTGCGCAGCTTTAGACTCCACTGCTGTGTGTAACTGACCGTTTGCTGTACCCATCCGTGTAAGGCATGGCGACTCAGGCTGCATATATTCTAAAATGTCATCTTTGGGACTTCCTAATTAAAACGATTGCATGGCTTTCTCTGTTTCTAGTTTCAACGACACTCTTGGAGAAAGCATTCTTTCCCCACTTGGTTGCGGAGTGGGGTGCAGCGTAAGGTATTCTTTTGCAGTTTTGCATAGATTACTCTAGAAAAGTCACGCGGGATAAATGTATGTGCTAAAAGCTGTAAGCAGTTCTGGTTTGTAGGAAGAGAATTTTAAACCTCTTGTGTAACAGCAATGTGAGTAGATAATGTTCTGTCCACACACGGTCTATTTCCAGCCGTTTAAGGATGGATGTCAGTATTACCCAAGTAGTGGTAACAATATGCTGGCTGCTTCTCTCTTTCATGATTCAAATGAGTTACAGTAATAGAGTTGTATTAATTGGCTTTAACAGTGATGTTACATAAGAAGAGTTTGGAGTACAACATACTTCTGAGGCAGTTTGTCTCTTGAGAAGATGCGATGGTGCAGCATTGAGCCTTTGATACGCACACAAAGGCTCCAGGTTTTCCAAGAGCTCGTGAGCAGGGGCAGGGGGGGAATACAACTGCTGGGACCATCGTAATCGGGGAGTGGCATGTCACAATGGATGTGAATTGGAAATACACCACATTTGTGATGCTAAGTAATGATTTTGTTGTCAGGAGCCGTGGTAAGAAAATAACTAATCTACTCTACTTTTCATAATTTATTTTGACTGTGTGATTAACAATACGAGTTTGGAAGTTGCATGCTTCTAAGGAGATAAAAATCTATTTTACTAATACTACCGAGTTCTGCAACCAAACACATACAAGGCATTAAATATTTTTATTGGGAAGCTCATTGGTTGGGTTTTTTTTTTTCCATCCAGCAATTCCTTTCATGCCAGCCTTGTTCTGGTGTACCTGTTGTGGACGAATATGCTCCTTCTTCACGCGAGACCAGCTGTTCCGCCTGGCCAAGTTCTTGCTCAGGAGATGGGAAATGGTTGAGTAGCAAATAGAATGATGCGGTTAAACTGGAAGGGTCAGCAGTTTAAAAAACAAACAAAAAAACCCCTCCAAACCCCTAAGATGGAGCTTTGGACAAATATTCTTTAGGGGCAGTTGTTGGCTGAGGCAAGTTTTGCTGTCCCAGTTATCAGCAGTGCCTCTTCACAGGGAGATAAATTTCATATATATATATATATTTATGCCTTGTGTTCCAGGGAAGGGGAGGGGAATGCCCATATTATTATTTTTTTTAAATAAGTAACTTTCCAAGAACAAATCAGTTGAAGAAAGCCAACAAAAAAAACCCGAAAACAAACAAACAAAACCCCAACCCAAACAAAACTCCAAAAGAGACAAACAAAACAAAACCCCAAAACAGACAAACAAAAAAAAAGTTAACACTGCTGCCATTGATATTAAGTACTTTATTTTCCTTTTGCTTGCTGCTTTGATATTCCTGCTTGATGGTATACACGAGTCTGCTAATAAAGACTGTAGATGCAGAACCGCGAAAGGTGTGTTCCGTATTTGTAACAGCTTCTTCTCTCTTGGGCATCACATCTGGTGTTTCCTCCAAGTCAGTAACAAGAACCCGGTGATTCAGCTGAGTTTAGTGCCACCAGAGGGAGCTTTGTCACAGCTGATAACAACAAAGGGTTTGAACTACGCACGGAACTGTTCTTCTAGTGCACAGAAACTTCTGGGTAGTGATTACAGTTGATGGGTAATAGCCGTGTACCTTGGTATAGATTTGTTTTTTCATTTGTTACTACAAAACCTCTGCTTTAGTCTCCTTCAGAAAATCCTCCCGTCGCACTTTGTGGCAGGGATGCCGGGACGGCAGGTGGGGATTTTCCACACAGATTTCAGATTCCTGCCTGTAGGCTCGCTAAAGGAATGAATGGGTTTGGTTTTGAGGGCAACTACAGTCAATTCTGAAGATGATGATCAGACCCAAACAACTCTATTCGTTACCCAGATTTGACTGAAGCGTGTTGGTTCTAGCCCTGCTTCTGCCAGCAGCGGGAGCCAGCTGAGCTCTTCCCTGCTGCGCTAGCAGAGAATTGGGGCTGCCGGTGGTGATGGAGCTGTGAGGCCGTGGTGCCGCGTCGGGGCAGGGGAGGCTGTGGAGGTGGACGGCAGGCAGCACGGCGGGGTTCGGGGTGCCTGGGACGGCGTGGTGTGGCAGAGCACTGCACCCCGGCCCCGCTGTGTGCTGCTGCTGCCAGCCCCGGCACGGGACTGGGTGACTTCATCCAGCCCCACGGAGCCGGCGCTTGGGAAGGAGCTGGCTGTTAACATCCCGGCGAACGTTGTAATCATATTTGATACTGAACAAAGTCTTTAATGGCCTAGATAAAAGCATTCCGGTTGTTTAATTGGAAATGTCTTGCTGTTTTACATAGACCTAGTGCCCTATTTTTATGAGATTTAGAATTGTGCCGAGAAATTGTTTCCATGGAAGCAGAGATCACTAAAGAAATAATGCACTCCACATTTCCTACAGGATTATTCCTTTTACCGCCTGCTGTTCTAAATAATTAACTCTTGTAGTACTATGACAGCTTAGCATGGAATAAACAAAATAATACTTTTTTTTAGTATCAGAGAGACATTACACATACTTTTATATATATATATAAATATATATGTATATAGATATTTGGAAAGACTCTTGTCTTTCAAATAAGTCTGTTCTTTCCGTATTCACAGAGGGGGAAAGCCACCAGTGCAAAAAAGTCAATAGAAAAGTGCATTTTCTTTGGCAATTTATGCAGCTCTGTCAGGGAAACTTTAAATTACTCCTCCTTTGCCCTTCTCTTGCCACCATTCTACACTTTTTGCTTGATGATGGGGAGATTCTAAAACCATCGTCGTCCTTCTGGCCACCTTTGAGGGAAGAGACAATGCAGTTTTTAACTAAGGTACCAGCAATGAGAATCTTCCACCAGCAGGGAAAACAGACCCTCTTGTTTAGTTACTTGAAGGTTTTCTTCCATATGTTACTTTTGACAAACCAGTTATTTTTTTTCTCTACTTTCACTGTAAGTGTCTGTAAAAAGTGGAAACTGTCAAGTGCTAATCTGAGGCTGAGACCAAGCATGAATGTCTGTAAACATCATACAAGCAAACTATTTACCAACAAGTCCTGTGAACTTCCCATCCATATGGCGCTTTCTAAGCACAAGGGCAGCACAGCTTTCGGCCGTATATAAACTGCCTTCTTAGAATCATTATGGCTGGAAAAGACCTTTAAGATCATCAACCATCACTTCACCAAAGATGGTCGTGAGCTTTAAGTTTGCAGCAGTTGAGGCTCTGTCCTCCAGAGAGAAGAAAACCGAACCCTACTCTCTCTAAAGTTCATCATGAAATAAAATAAAGACAAAATACGGGTATGTAGGTGACAGTTACATAGATTTTGACTTTGAAGGAGGGATGTGAATTATTTTTTTTTTTAAAGCAGATTATTATAGGGAAATGAATGACAGAAATTAAAAATGGGAAAAGAGTTACTAAACTATTATCAAAGAATCATCAATACGACTACTTGAAATACCTAGTGATTTTAATAATAGTTTTAACCGTAGATCTTAATTATTTTCTAAGAAAGGTAACTGCTGTTATTTTTACCTGAAGGAATGGGAAACAGAGAGGTGTGATAATGTGCTATAAAGAAGCCAGGAATAATTTGAAGAACTTGCTTCATCTTTGCTCCCTGAAGTAGCGTATATTTCTGTGGCTTATTTAGAAATAGGTGTAGCTGCAAAGTTCAGCTCCAGATTGTGCCCTTCTCTAGTGGCAGAGGGTATTTACATCTGGAACTCTAATTGCAAACCTGTGCTGCGTTATAAATACTCACTGGCAGCCAGAGTAAGGTCCCACTGTTCACACAGACACAAGGCGTCACTCCAAGCATCCCACCTTGCGTGGATTTGAAGCAGGGCAGGCCCTCAGGAAAGCAGCAGCACCGGTAAACGCAGCTGACTGCAAGGCAGCGTGCAGGTTGTGTGGTTGGGAGAATGGCGTATACGCTGTTCTGCAGTCATTGCTGGTCACAAAATAATGATTTATAAAGTGTCTGACGGTGTTTGACAAATCAGATGAATGGGACTTGCTTAATGCAAACTGGAAAATATCTTTCAGCGGCTGCCAAAACACATGGAAACAGTAACTCCTGCTCTGTAGATCATTAGGACACTTGGGAGCTACTGGAGTGTACTGCGAAAGGCATTGCAAAAGGCATTACTCAAGGCTCCGATTGAAAAATTTCTTCAGAAACGGCTAACAACTTTGTAAGGGTAATGCAAGCATGAAAATCACCATTCCTAGCACTGCCTTGGGATGAGTATGTGCCAGAGGAAGGGAGGGAGAGAAGCTTTCCATGCAGGAAGGTGAGACTGAGCTCCTGTGCCCTGTAAGTAGGAGAGCAGCCATCACCCTGATGAACAGCCGCTGCTCGGGAATCGGCAGCCTCTCCAGGGTTCTGCTGCAGCACACACAAACATGCATTTGCAAAGAAAATTCTAAAGAAAAGGACTTTTTTTTTTTTTTTTTCCAAAAAATGTCTAAAGAAGGAAAAGGGCAAGCTGCTTGTGCCTTAGTCCCTAAGGAAAGCCCAGGGTAGGAGCTATGCTTCAGGTTGGCTTTTGTCTCTTCCCTGTTGTTTCCTCACCAAGGAAGAGGGATGGATGGCAGGCATCTGGTGGCAGGCTTTGGTGCCACTCCCTGAGAAGCGATAGATGAAAGTGCAGCTTGTTGACTCCTCTAGGATTCGGGTACAAGATGCCACTTGTTTTTGAAGGAGAACCTGTTTGGTGGGTCTGATTTGAATCTTGATAAAAGGAGCAGCACACCAGCGTGTAGAAACGAGTAGACTCCATGAATGGATCAAAGCTTCAGCTACTGCCTGCTGTCACCCAGGACTTTATCCGCGCTTTTCACCGGCAATATGGAGCCTCTCTTGGGGGTTTTGTTGGGTTTGATTCTGGCAGTAGCTTCATCAGTGCAGAACAACTGTTCCTGTGCAACCAACAAGTGGACAGTATGTGCCCAGGACGGATCTGAGAACTGCAGCTGCACACTGGTAGGTTCAAATCACAGGGTAGACTGTTCCACACTGACTTCAAAATGCTTGCTGATGAGGGCAGAAATGACCCCCCTGAAGGAGAAGCGCTTCTGGGGCCATCCCCATGGGCTGTTAGATAGTGATGGCATTTACAATCCAGACTGCGAGGACAGTGGTATCTTCAAAGCCAGGCAGTGCAATCAAGCCGATACTTGCTGGTGCGTGAACACTGCCGGAGTAAGAAGAACCGAAAAGGGTGACAAAAGCCTGAGTTGCGGTGAACTGGTTAGAACAAGCTGGATCTACATTAAACTGAGGCACAAAAAAAGGTCCAGTGGCTTCAGCGTTCCCGACATAGCAAATGCCCTGAAGCATCTGTTTGAGAGCCGATACAAACTGCACCCCAAATACATCACAGCCGTTAAGTACAATTCTCCACTTATCCAAATCCACCTGAACCAGCAGAACCCTGAGAAATCTAGGTGTGACGTAGATATAGCTGATGTAGCCTATTACTTTGAAAAGGATATCAAAAATGACTCTGTATTTCATTCAAACAGTACGTTAACTGTCTCTGTCAATGGAGATGCTCTGGACATTGAAAAAATAAGGATTTATTACATTGATGAAAAGCCGCCAGAGTTTTGCATGAAGCTACTGGCTGCTGGCGTTAGTGCTGTGGTGACAGTGGTGACGCTGATGGCTGGCTTTGGCATCGCTGCGCTGGTTATTCTGAGGTGGCTGCGGACAAGAAAATATAAGAAAGTTGAGATTAAAGAAATGGGTGAAATAAGAGCAGCAATTGATTGAACAGTGATTGTTCTAAATTATTCTAGTTTAGTAAGAATGACTTTTTTGGGTATAAACTAATTTGGGACTCAGTTATCTAAATATTTTAAATTAGTCCCAATTTAGAGGCTAGGAAAACCGTTACAGCTGTCTGTTTAGTGTAACACAGGCGGCTTTCACTCACACTGCAGGCCTGGTTCAGCTTGCTTAAATACTCTGAGTGGCTCTTGGCTCTTACCGAAACTCAAATACTTGCCTTGCTGTAATTGGGTTATAGAGCTGCTTTTCTGTTGGTAAGGACTTTTTTTTTAAAATGTGGGTTTGGTTTTTTTAAGTCGCTGGAACTTTATCAAGAAATAATTTCAGAAATACTACTAAATAACCAAATAAAGTTGTGATAAGACACTCTACAGCACTAGAGGCTTTTATACGGAGTCGTTTGTTAGGAAACGGTACTGTGGTCCCTTCCAGGTGCGGAGATCCCAAGTTTCCGAGTTTGTATTCAGGCAGCACAGTGAGCTTTTCCCACTGGTGCTCTTTAACAAGGGTCTGACACTCCTAGTCAGCAAAGATCCCTCGATCCCAATGCAAGTGTCAGTTAACCTTGGTGTTCTGCCCACATTCAGACTGCGGTAACAGCTTTCTGTCTACCTAAATTCCCCTTGCAAGTTTAATGGGAGGGGATACTTTGCGGTGGTGTACAGCTTCACAGAAATACTACACAATGCTTCAGGACAAGCTGGAAAAGAGCTTTATTCTAGTAGAGCTGCAGGGGGAATTTAAGAGCAGAGTGTAATTACTGAAGTTGGAATTTGGCCAAGACACCAGAACTGGACTTCTTTGCTACCTACTCATCTGCTGCATTCCTTGTTTGGGAGGTCATATCCACCATGAAGGACATTTTCAAGAAAACAATTCTAGTTGTTAAATGTTGAAATACTGGCAGTTATATTCTCTGTACGGTGTACGGATGTCATGAAGTCCCATCAGTCTAATCTGCTTACATTCAAAACGAGACCGCAACACACAGGCACTGCAGCAGGATCAGCGCTTTTATTTTGTTAATTAGTTTCAACATTACTAGTTTGTAATTCTAGTAACAGTCAGTAATGAGCTACTTCTAGCGCAAACTATTAAATATGTATCTCTGATTCAACTGACTGAACAGGGTACCAGGAAAAAAATGAAGATGCTTTGATTCGGTTTCTGCCTTTGTTTATATAGAAGAGGAGGAGATTTGCTGTTTGGGCAGGGGTGTATGTTTGTTTAATATTTTTTAGCTCAACATCCACTCTCTCCATTTAATCTTATTCTTGTTCACTTCCCTGCTGGAAAAACTCGGGCTTTGGATACATAGGATGGGGCAGATGCATCACGTTTCCCCAAAATTAGATTTTTATGCAATTGCATCAGCAGTATTAATACACTCAAAAACTTTCGGAGCAGGGTCTATAATTTATTGTCTGCCTTACGGAAACACATCCAAGCTGGTTGTTTTTCAGTCAAGTATATACATTAGTACTGATAGAAGATGAAGTGGGAATTTAGTATCTAGGCTGAATTTTCCCAAGTCATAGGAAAATTCAGAACTTAGCCTAACTCCATGCAATTTTGCAATTAAGCTTCGGATTAAATTAAAAATCTAGAGCTGGGTAGCTCTAAGTGCTGAAGAAATGTAGGATCAGAATGAAAATTTTCCAAGTACATTGCTTAACCACTTTCTTAACTTATGCAGCGCTGATAAAAGCTACATGTTTGAGAGGTTGGTGATGTCCTTCCATCAAAGATCTTGAAAAGTTGGTGCTGTCATTTCGTCAGAGATCATGAGATGTTCCATTTTCTCTGGGAATCTACTGTGGCTTTCAACATTCTTCTAAAATCACCACATTTTTCTCATTTCTGTCACAAGAAAAAAAAAATCAAATGATGAGATTTTGTATTAGAATATCAACGTGCAGGCATATTTTGATTAGGAGAGGCAAAAGTGACTAATTGTTGAAAAAAATCTTAACAGGTAACAGTTTCAGCATCTTTCTTTGGCTCCTGCTTTTCTTTTTAGAAGCGGGGATTGAGAAGAGAGGCTGTTGTGGTGCCATTCATGTTTTTATTAACCATTAAAGGACTGCCCTGTGAAAATCACGTGTTGTGGTCAGTTATTTCCTTGCTAGTCATCAAGCACCAGTAGACTGCATGCTGCTAGGGGACTGGAAATGCACTGGGGTCATTTCATAGGAGTGATAAGGTATGTGTCTGCAATTAATCAAAAGAGTGGGAAGATTAATTGCAGTGCAGAGCTCAGAGAACCTCTCTTTGGATTAGATCAGTCTACTTGAATAAAGCTATGTAAAGCTACTGTAGGATCTGGTCTCTAATAAACCAAACATACCCATGGCTCCTGCTAAGTACTCATTTCTCTCCTGCCGCTCCAGTCATACCACCTCTTGGGCTATATATTAATATCTTTTGTGCACATGGTAAATCAAGTATTTTACTGTAACAGTCCATGATGTTCAGCTTGTTTGAGTTTCTGTCCACTGCTGTTCTCACTGAAAAGGAGAAAATTAATTCCTTCTCAGCTTTAAATTTTGCAAAATTAAAATGCTTTTTATTAGTCATTCTAATTTAGAAATTTCTAGTTATCCTTTTCCTGATTACATCATACGGTTCTAATGGTGTGTTTGTTCGTTGCTTTTAAGTAATTAGGCTTTATACTCTTCCCAGTGTGATCTGTGGGCACAGCCAGCACAGTAATGGTGGTTTTCTGTTCTAGACGGCACCAGCTGACAGCTTTTAAGTAGTGCCCTGAACAACGTGATTAACATCAATCTCGTATCAGTTTCTGTGGGGTCTGCTCAGGCATAAATGTATTCGGGGGATTGTGTTGTTTTGGAATGCTGTTTTAATACTCCGTAGGTATAAATGCATACATATTTATGCATCTGTCTGTGGGTAGATACAGAAATAAACCCATAGCTGATATGAAAGAGTGCCTTTGTGCTATTACCCACCTGTATTAGATAACAGCAGGTATGCTTGCTTTAATGATGGTAGAGGTGTTTGTTGCCTACATTATGTTCTGCAATTCCAGCTGCTGAAGGGCTGCCTTAGAAAGCTCAAAGTAACTACTGGCAGAGAAGAAAAATCCTGTCTCTGTGCTAGGACTCTGAAGAGGATAGTACTGCCCTTTCTGTACAGCATTACTACCTTTGTGCAACCACACAAAGCAGGTTTGCGCCTTTGCTTTTAACTTTTAGTTAAAACTTTTTTAACCGCTCAAGATGTGAGGAAAGTGCCAGAAGCAAAGCCAGCACTACAGCAAGGAAATGAAAGATAAGGATGCATGGAAGGATTAAAACCTTCTTAAACTCTGTTCCCCCTATTCCCCCTGGTACAATCCATGCCTGCTTACAGATGCAAGTATGTATTCTCCAACGAATTGACACAAAATCCCTGCATTGATTTGCAAATGACTGGTGTGTGTACACACGTCTGTTCCCACACCTATACTTAAAGACACACACATCGCTATTTCTGTTAGAGCAGGCAAGCCCCAGGGAAAGCTTTGTGGCAGCGGATCCTACACTGCATTCAGCCAGCCTGCAGCCTGCTCTGCCCTTATCAGTGATAAAATAGCCCAAACCTGATGCTGCTTTGGAACAACAAAGAATCCTCTTCTTGTCCCATCTTCCCCTCATTAAGAATGATCTCTTTATGGATGTTTATACTGGAATTATGACCAGATTAGGTTAACGATGTGAAAAAAAACACGCCTGCCTCATAAAGGCACCCAACCCCTCTCTTCTTGTTGAGATGGTAAAACACCAGTATGTCTGCGATGTTAAGCACTTAATGACAACTACAGACAAGATCCCCTCAATAGTCCATAAAACGTTTAAACCTCGGGGAATCACCTTAGAAGAAACAAACCAACTTCTACTGCTTACACATCCAAACTACTTTTTCAGTGAATAGCTAAAGAAGTAACAAATTGGCCCTTCCTCCACTTCTCCTTAATTGGACCAGTAAATGCTATTAAACAGATAGTCTTCCTCGTGCAGGTATAATTATCCTTTCCAAAGCATTTCCACTGATTTGCCTCAGGCTTTTAAGTACTGCAATTACCTCTTTTTTTTTTTAATGCTAAAATTAATCTTAAGTCATTACAATTGCTATCAGAGCAGGAAAAATCAACTTCCAGAACTTTTACAATTATTATTCAGCAGTTCTAACAAAATTCCTTGTACCAGGATTTATCTAGTTAAAATTCCATACATGCCAAGCAGCCTGACAAGATTCACATCTCATTTTCATGACGATCCCTATTCTCCGAGGGATAACACTCTTACAGTCCTACTCCAGCACAAATCAAGCACCACAGAAACAATTAGGGAGACTTTGTATTATCTAAATGAAAGACTGAATAAGAATGCATTTCTAATATTCCACTGAGATTTTTACATGTGGATCCAACAGTACTGGTGGCATATACACCCAACCTGTTACAGCTTTTTTTTTTTTTTTTTTTTTAAATAAACGTCTGTCCTTGTAAGGCTTGAAATGAGAAATCTCAGCATTTTTGCTAGTCTGGTTGCACTCAGAAAAGCAAAGTGGAACAACTAGAAAGTAACTGGATGTGGCTATGCTGTAGCCACGGCACTGTGCAGTGTAGACACGCTTATTTTTAGCACAGGTCTGTTGAGTTCTCCTTTTTTTCTTCCTATCTTCATGTGCTCTTTTCTCTTGTTGGAAATAAGATAGCTTTATAATTGTCTCAATTCTGCTGAAGGACTTAAGCAAAATCTCTTGAGAACAGAGAGTTAATTAATGCTCCCTTTTTCAGCCTCTTTAAATAAATTTTGCATTTTAGATAGCTAGTAGAAGAATTCTGTGATATTTACTATTTTCACTGATGTTTTTAGCCAGGTCGGCTGCTTTAAAAGCAGTTTAGAAAGTATGTGCAAGAATCAGAAGCTAGGAGAACAAAAATTGTTAAGTGACAGATTCTCAGAATTTCTGCCATTTTTGCAACTACTTAGCATCCAAGTTGCCCTCTATAGTGCAATGGTTGTCAGATCTGGCAAGCTGAAAGCAATACTTAAAGCTTGAGTTCATTTTCATTACTTCACCTTAAGGCCCTCAAAATCAGAAGTTCCTACAACACATTCAATCTGAATGTTTGTACATATGGTTCCTTAACTCCCAGTACCTTGTCTATATTTATCTTACCCCAGAGAAGAAGAAAAATAGCTAACCCACTTAACTCTAGGCTGACTAGCATCCTGGGCCAGCAAGGTACACAACACATCAAGTGCAAGTCAACATAAGACTGGCAGCACTAACAGATTCCCAGGAATGCCACTGCTGAATAAATGGCACTAACAAACTGGACATCTGGGATATCAAAATCAATTCCAGAGCAGGAAGGGATCCAAGAGTCTTTTGTGGTTTCTGCTGAGAGTTTTTCATTAAAATATTGTAAAATAGCAAGCAAAAACCACTCCTTCCTTACAACCTCTTCACACTTGTTTTGGAAAGAAAGGACTGTATTGAATTTTGTAACAACTTTTAGAGGAACAGGTTTGCAGTAAACTTCTGTTTGGTTGAGTAACTTCATGTTCTGGATTTTGTATCTACTTTTTTCTTTTTTTACATCAACAACATAGATAATAAGCTGAAATAGTTATTACCTATTTACGAATTCTTACGTAGTATCTACTAACTGGTATGTCAGTGGGACCAGGGAGGGCAAGGGACAATTAGTACACAATACAACACACTTAGTAGATTAAGACAGAATATTATGGTGAACAAGATTTGGAAAAATCCTGCTATTTATGAGAAGTATTGCCTAGTCTTTTAAGAGCACGTGAAGTCCTGGGATTTCAACTGGCCAAACAGGCTAAGTGGCATTAAATCAAATTTCTGACTTGCAGAAGACTGATGGAATGCATTGTTTCTGCCAAGATTTTAGCCCAACACTAATGAGCAAAGTGAATTACACTGAAACTTGAATGACAAACCCATCAATTAATACTTAGGTTTTGCTTGGATTTATATAAAAGCCAAATATTTTATAATGAGATTTTCATTTGAAGCTGAAGACTGTACATTTTAACTGACAACTTTTTAATTGTGATGATCAAAACTGGTAGCAGGGATACTTTAGTATCAAATTGTTTCCACCTGAATATCCAGAAACATACCTTCTTTTACATTTACAGTTAAACTGTTTTTCATTACTTTTATTGGATCTGACATTTGCTTGCGTGAATAATTTCATACAAATATGTACAAAATCTCATTCAGTTCAGTACCACTACTTATAGTGAGAGATACATAAATACTAATGGACACACCTACACAGGAAAATTCTGCCTGTTAAAGTGCTAATTGCTTAATTGTGCTAAGGACTACTGCACAGTGTATTTGTACGGTCTATGTGGCAAGCAAAACCTTTGAAAAGCTCCTATCTAGTCAGTCAAGGGGGTTTGATATTAAGTGGTTTCCTCCACAGCAACTTGAAGCAAAGATCTGGAGACAGGGAATGATAAATGATTCTGTGAGCTCCATCCTACCATGTAGAGAGTTCACAGGTGTTTCATATGCATTTCATCTTTGAAAAGAAAAAAAAAAAAAGACAGCTGTGAAAATGCTTCATGAGCTGAACTCACTCTACAGATCAGTTTTCAGCAACAAAATTCAGTGCCATGCCGAGGTTCATCAGAAAACCTGTATATCACTTATGACCTCTAAGTGGGTCTTATGCAGTCTTAAGCCATGAAAGCTTGCCTCTGGTCTTCTTCAGAAATGTGAATTATGGTCTTTTTTGGAAGAAGAGATGAGGCTAGAAAGCATAGAACTTTCTTATTTCTTCAGAAAAAAAATAGTTCTATGTATATATAGTCATTAAAAATCAAGAGGTGCCCTGGTATAAATGACTAGATAGAATGTTTAACTGTATTTAGAGTAAAACACCACTTTATAACTATCCAATTGCTCAATTGTTTACCAGATTTTCATACAAAGAGACATTTAGTGTTGGTATCTGATAGAGAGATCCTATAATTACCTGGGCAGTGTTTGTTGCTCGTCTGCTTTCAAGTTTTAATTGTAAGTGATGCCACTTGGGGAGACTTTAGAAGTGCAGAATGTAAAACACAATTTTTAGCCCCATCCCTGCACACTCAAAATATTGAGTTTAAGAGGAATTTAGGTGAGTCAGGAATGCAGACAAAGCTCGTATAACCTCCATGCAGACAAGAGTTAAATACTGCAATTGGAGAAACAAATAATAGCAAAAAGAAATATGCAAAGAAAAAAACCCAACATTTTCAGCAGACTTGAAATAAAGTGGAGACTGTGAGGTGGAAGAATAGCATTTGCTCCATGGAAGAAATGGTAGAAAGCCTTTATGCTTGGCTTAGGAACAGAGAACTCTAGATAAAGAGAGCAAGAAAAACAGGCAAATAAAAAGTCTAAGAAATAAGGATGTTAAGCATCAGGACACATTCAGGAAAGCTCCATCTCAGTTCCATCATTTCTTGACAGCTGGGACACACACAAGCCTTAGGTTAGACAAAGTGCTTTTCTGCTGCTACAGCTCAGCTGTTTTTGATACTGGAGCTGACAGTCACAAAAATTAATGCCGTGCTAATTGACTTCATGATTTAACTCTTCACACCTCTTATGATAACAGAGGCTGGGCAGGTCTTAAAGGAAATGTGTCTACTGAAAACAGACTTTCTACCTACCACTACATAAGGTTTCTTCTTGGCCTGGACTCCAAGATCTGGTCAGTACGTATTTTCCTCAGCAGTGGACTTCAATGCTTCAGAACTGTTCACAGGAGAGGGCCTCTGTAAGAAAAAGGGATGGACCAGCACGTGTCTCAGCAAACACTTAATGATACTTGACTGTGCTCATACACAGAGTATGTGACTGCTGAAGGCAAAGATCTGTTTCGTTACCTTTTGCAGTGCGGTCCTTTGTTTACACGCAAAGTCCCAGGGCTGGTATGAAGCCTGGGCTGCCCTGTCGTTACCACACATCCCAGCCTCACCCTTTTGTGTAGCGTATCACCTGTTTTTCACATCACATTTTTTAAGATGCACTTCTGTCAGCTAGATGAGTCGGCCAAAAGTTACATATTGGGTTAGCAGCTTGCCATTTTCTTGGATTTGGGAAAAGCTAAAAATGACCTCCCTACCTACCACTGCCGCAGCAGAGCTGACTGCTCCCTTCCACAGCAGCATCACCAGCCCTCTCTAGTGACGGGGGGCATTTCGAGACTTCAGGTCTCCAAAACCAGCAAGCAAGCCCGAGGCATAACACCCGTGAGCACTGAAAGCTGAAGGAGCCTAAAGGTCTGGCCTGGGACCTGTTAACACCCAGGCCCAAGGACACAAGAATCGGGGCCAACCCCCACGGCGAGTTGAGGCAGCACAGCACGGAGCACCGCGGGGAAAGGCAACACAGGAGAAGGGCCGGCAGCAGGGTGGCTCTATGCCTCCTGAAGGGCCGCCCCCGCTCTCCT
>NW_009648332.1:428115-437513 GCF_000708025.1 Charadrius vociferus
GGGGGTGGCCGGGTGCCGGGGCCTGCCCGGCGGGATGGCGTTTCCATGCCCCGTGAGTAAGGGGATACCGGCCGGGAGGCCTCTGGTTTCGCTGTGTGTGGAGTCGTTTTGTTTCTAGGCCGGGTGCAGCAGAGCTGCGCCCCGCTTTCAAGAGCGAAGTGTTAGCAAAATGCTCGATATATTGATCCCGGTTTTCCTCAGTGTGTGTGAATGGCACGTGTGGCCAAGAGCACAGCACGGAAGGGGGATGATGCACGCATGTCTTCCACCAGAGACACCTGGAGTCATTCTGATCTGGTGGTAATAAAAGCAAGAAAACCCCTCAAAATACAGTTTTATTCTCAGTCGTATAAGACATTGACTTTTTTAGTTGAAAGCAGATTAGTACCTTAAAACTGCAACAGGATGTTGTTGTAACTGACAATTTTTGTGCAATTCAACTGTTGGCAAATACATGGTATCTGTTCAAATGAAATGAAGAAATGTCTCAGAGTTTTGTGTTTGGGTGGTTTTCTTAATGCCTATTTTTTTTCTTTGTTTCAGGGTAACCAACCAAAGAAGTTATGAATATCATCTGTGGTCTAAAGTTGCCGGGCAGAAACTGTGTTTTCTTTCGTTTGGCTTCTTTGACCAAGCAGGGAAAATGTAATAATCTCCATAGGTTTTACACAGGATATTTCCGGACTCAAGTTGGTTGTACACGAGAGAGGTGCCAAAGGCTGGATTTGAGTGGAAATACTAGAAACTGTTTTTTGACTGGAAGCCCTGACTTCTACAGAAACTTCACTGGTAAAGGACAGAGGTGGCTTTTGAATGTCTCAAATACAGAAGTATACAAGAATGCTCACCACAGTTTGGAGAGGTTTTGCTTCCAGTCTTCTCAGCAATTGGGGGACAAGACGACATCCCTCCAGAGCAGTTGTGTAGGGCAACTCCCACATTGTTTTTCTGCTTGGAACATTCACATCATCAGGTCTTTTCACACATCACCATCATTTCAGGCTGCACCAGTTCCTCTTCTCTGGATTATTGTTAAGCCAGCTCAGAAATTATTTGCTATCATTCTTGGCAGGTAAAATACTATCTTACTGCCTCTCTCAGTGTAAGATTCCGTTATGCAAAGATGTGTACATGAATTTGTTGGTTTTTTCTGGAGGTGTAGGTGTATTCGTAGCATTTTCATTTTAATATCTGTACAAAATTTTGTAGGACAGGGGCCTAGACTGACCCTCTGCTCAAAGAGAGATTGTTTCCATTATCAGAGATGTTAGATATATCTTTTGCTCTTCTCATTCTCATTTACATATGGTAGAGGGAGATGAACCAAGACACTAAGGGGCATTTCTTCTGTGGGAGGGAAGAAATGGAGTGGAGTAGAAGCCAATTAGAATATAACGTTCGATAAGCTTTTACGTGGGGTGAGACTGTAATACAGAATACAGCAAGGGCAGACACTAACAACTTCCTTTTTAACTATGTCCTAAGTTGCAACTGTTTGTATCTTACAGGAGCATAAGAAATTGGTGGAAGGCACTTCCTCCTAATAAACGGGAACTTTTTAAAGAAAGTGCAAGGAAAAATAAATGGAAGATATTCCTGGGTGTTAGTAGCTTAGGAGTTTTATTTGTCATGTTTTATTTTACTCACCTGGAGGAGACACCCATCACCGGGCGCGCTCGACTGTTGGTGTTTGGAAAAGAGCATTTTAGGGAACTGTCACAGATGGAATATGATATGGTAAGATTAAAAAAAAAATAATCAAAATACTCTAAAATTGTTAATGGTTTTTCAGTGAAGAGAGAGTCCAATTAATGAGATGGGCAAGCAAACCTAGTTGTGTCCTAATTAGTTTTGAATTTCGCGCTCAGAACTCTGCAGAGCACGCCATCAGTTACCCAGTCCTCTTGTCCCCATACATTTTAAGAGTTCCCTTTCCATCAGCAAACCATTCAGGGACGTGTGATGGTTAAAGAACACATTATATGTATGTAGCAAACGTTTCTAACTGTTACTGTAATATTACAAGAAATATAAAAAGCTGGCAGAAGCAAAAAGAGCATAGATAATAGGTACATGCTCAGATCTGTCTCATTTTCTGTGCTGATTTGAGCATTCTTTGGCACTTGTTTAAGGCCCTTTCTTCTAAGCTGTCACTTTCTAAGATAGTACTCTCCACCTGCATTCAATTCTACTTCTGTATTTTCATTGGATCAGCTCATTTTTTTTAATTGCTTTCTTTTAAACTGTCCATTGTACTAATTTCTGTAACTTTGAGTTCTGTGAAACTTGATAATCCATACACGTACAAATATCACGGTATTCCATCTGACAGAGAATGTGAGATAAGAAGGTAGCAAAAGAAGTACAAGGATATATTCAAATTACATCTTTTTGTATAAATTTGTCCACCTTATGAATTATAACAGAAATGTATGGATAGAGAAAAACTATAAATTCAAATTGAAATTCAGGAAGGTATAGAAAGGTTTGTCAAATTGTGATGCCAAGGTCAACTGTGTATTAGGAAAATGCCAGATACAAGAGGCTGTATGACCAAGTTTATACTATCTTATTTTTGATCTGTGGTTAGTTTACTTCCTTTTAAGTTTATTAGACCTTAACTTGTGGGTCTGAAAGCCTGGATCTAATATATTGGCTTTGGCTATATGAGAGAAAAATGTATTAAAAATCTGATTTAATTAGGGTTTACGTAGCCACTAAATTAGTTTCCCAATAGTCATTTACCATGTGTTTGTTCTGCCTGACAATCAATGAATGTTTTTTTTTTTTCAGTGGATGGAGGAATTCAAAAGTAAAATGTTACCCGAGACAGATGCACGCTATCAGGTTGTGGAGAGAGTTGTTGGTCATTTATCTGAAAGCAATAAGGACATTCCACAGGTCTCAACGCTCAAGTGGGTTATCCATGTGGTAGATGAGCCAGGTGTAAATGCTTTTGTGCTTCCAGTAAGTTGAACCCAATATAAAAAAAATTAGTAATATTGAAACAGCGCTTTATTTATGTGTCTTCTACTTAATTTTCCATTCTCTTTCTGTTTACAGAATGGCCAAGTGTTTGTTTTCACTGGATTGCTAAATGCAGTTTCTGATATTCATCAGCTGTCTTTCATTTTGGGACATGAAATAGCTCATGCTGTGCTGGAACATGCAGTAAGTATTTAAAGAAAGTTGTCTAAAATTCTTAAATGAACTCTAATTACTTTAGTTAAGATTTTTCCTATAGCTACCAGCCAAAGGTTCAGTGTGATTATTTCTAATTAATGACAAATTAAGTTTGAAGTGGAAGTATTCTGATACAGTATATCCTTATTACTCCCATAGTACTTAGTAACTGTCAGAAGTCCTTTGGTCGCCGGCGTTAGCGCGAAGTCTGCTAGTGCCTTTTTCATAACTGTACGGATGGATTATGGCTCACTATTAACAACCATTTAGAACTTGGTCTGGAGATGCCTCTTCTATAGCACAGGCATAAGAAACTAGAGGCACTCAGCAACTCGGTTTGTTGCTCCTAGACTCTAGGAATCTAGGAGTCTACAGAAGTGGATATACTTTAATAAATTATTCTAAAATACATGGTATTTTTCTTATAGTTGCATTCTGAAACTGTGCTCAACTCCAGAATGGCCAGAGCTTGATTCTGCATTTACAGATGATTGCTTTCACAGACTTAATTTTTCCATATCCTTACGTGGATGTATTGAAATTGGTAGTTCTTTGCCATTTGAACAGAATGGATGTAATAATTTTGTTGTGCTTTGTAGGTATGACTATGGAAAAGAGAGGATGGTATGAAAATATGGCTCTTCTAGATTAGCATGTTTTGCTAGAAAGTGATTATTTGCTTCCAAATTGATTTCTTTCTGTGCAGGCCACTTTAAAAAAATGTGTTCGTTATCTATCCATCACTTTGAAAAGACATAATCACAGAATCATTTTGGTTGGAAAAGACCTTTAAGACCATCAAGTCCAACCGTTAACCCAGCACTGCCAAGTCCACCACTAAACCATGTCCCTCAGCACCACAACTACCTGTATTTTAAATACCTCCAGGGATGACGACTCAACCACTTCTCTGGGCAGCCTGTTCCAATGCTTGACAACCATCCCAGTGAAGTAATTTTTCGTAATATCCAATCTAAACCACCCTTGGCACAACTTGAGGCTGTTTCCTCTTGTTCTAGCGCTTCTTACTTGGGGGAAGAGACCGACCCCTACCTCTCTACAGCCTCCTTTCGGGCAGTTGTAGAGAGTGGTAAGGTCTCCCCTCAGCCTCCTTTTCTCCGGGCTAAACAACCCCAGTTGCCTCAGCCACTTCTTATAAGGCTTGTGCTATAGACCCTTCACCAGCTTCGTTTGCCCTTCTCTGGACTCGCTCCAGTACCTCAATGTCTTTCTTGTAGTGAACGTAGTATTTGAGGTGCAGCCTCACCAGTGCCAAGTACAGGGGGACTTCCCTCGTCCTGCTGGCCACACTATTTCAGATAAGCTTGTAAACATAAAGATTCTGCTAAAATTGCAAAGCTAAGCTGGAAATGGGTAAATACATTTTAAAGACAGTGGAAATACAGCAGAATTGCTTTACTGCACCTTGTATGATTTTGGATGAGCAACGGTTCACATCATAGTTTCTTGGGCTCAGTTGAGCCAACTAACTTGTTAAATTTCTAAAAAAAAATATTTCTATTAGTAAAAAGAACTTACCTTGTTTGTATGGAACCTGTGTCACCCAACTGGCATAGAGAAAAGTATTAAATGATCTGGCTTGTAAGGGCTTAGATCAATTGGTTTCGTGTCAAATACAGCTCTGAAAAACAGAAGGATTTCTATGTCTTTCTTCAGGTTCTCTTAATTTCTGAAATTAAAGGAATTCAGCAGAAAATAAAGAATAAATATATTATGCCTAGTGTCCCCTTATCGCATTAGTGTTCCCATCTAAATGATGTCTGTCTCTTCTCAAATTAATGTAAAGAACAGTCTTCTAGAGCTTTTTATAGATTTTTAATTCCAACTGAGGTGTTTCGTGGCCTTTTTACTAAAGAATGCTGTCCGCTTGCTGCCATCATCTTATCTCAAGCTTTGAATCTCTCAAATTGGGAGATAGCCAAAATATATTTGTTCCAGCTGTATTTATGCAGTTGGTGTGGATTCTATATTGAAAGTGCCTTGTATCCAACTGTTTTTTTTTTTTTTGTGCGAGCAGGTGAGCTTGTGCTTGCCCTCTTCCTGTGGATGCGTAGAAAAAAAAATAATGATTTTTACTGTGTTTCCAAATTCTATTATGTTCTAAAGAAATGTCAGACAGTAAGGAATGAAAATGGGACAATTTCTGTTTGCAGGCAGAGAAAGCCAGCCTGGTTCACTTCTTGGATTTTCTATCGCTCATCTTTCTCACTATGATTTGGGCCATCTGTCCCCGTGATAGTTTGGCGGTTGTTGGCCAGTGGATTCAAAGCAAGTTGCAGGAGGTAAGACTGACGTTTTGTATTATTCTTGCTGAGTTCCATGGAAAAACATTTTTAGTCTTGGGGAGATAATACCACTAAAGAGTATGTTTGGGGGAAAAGGCAAGAGGAGAAATATTATAAGTAAAAATTAACATTTAAGCATGTTTCTGAATGAGATATGTTTTTATAAATCTGCATCTGCTTTAGTTGATCTATATTTTCATTTGTCATCTTGAAGAACTTTAGATTTCCCTAAATGACTGTATTTAGCCAAACAAGCTCTGAGTTCCTGCTTGCCAAGTAAGTTAGCTGGTTGTCTTGTTGAAATGTAGCTCACCCTTTAAAGTTGTATATGTTTAAATGCCATGTTTTTATTTTGAGTAATTGTTTCTAAACCAAATAAAATATATGGAATTCTTTAAATACATTGTTAGTGGTAAGAAAATTGAGAATTTAAACACTCTTTTAAAGTATAAACCATGCTATAATGAAACTTAGTGAAATCATCTTTTCAGACAGCATATATTCCAATAAAGTAAAATTCAGAGGCTTTCTGGTGCCATTTTTCTTCCACAGTCTAATTTACTCTCTGCCTCTGGAAAGTTACTAATCCATTTCTTTTTTAAAAAGTGGGTTTTTTTAAAAGAAATTTTGCTTACATCATAAAACTTGAATCTGAATTTTAGTGAAAGAGCTCTTTGATTTCTTTGACTTCTCTTGATGCTCTTCCTGAGATTTCCCCTGGTTCCTCAAAACCATAAAATTAAACATAACCAATCTGTTTTGGTAGTTCCTATGCTAATTGGTAGACGTGTGGATTCTGAACATAAATTATCTCTAAAGAGCTTGGATATTTGTACAAGTAGCTAAGAAACCAATACATTGATGAATGCTAGCTAGCATTTTGAAGAGCTGAATTTGGAAAAAGCAAAGTGTGAATCAATGCTGAGACTGCTCGTAATTTAGACAGCAAGATTTAACTCCTGTCAGCATCTTTTCTCCTCTTCTGGGGTAACTGCAACTGATATTTTGGCATCATGGATTGGTGTTGTGTTTTAGGTTGCAAATGAAATCTGGGTTTAAGCTCATAGTCCTAGTCTGCTATAGAAAAGATCTATCGTACAGCAATGTACTGGTTTAAAACTCTGATCAAACTCATCTTCAGTAACGTTAAACGTACCCATATGTAATGCAGTGCAGAATAAATAAGTGATTAATAGTCGCAAAGCTTTCATCCCATATACAAAAGATGCCGAATAGAAATTTTTGTTTCTGTTACTCACCCAGGAGTGTAATGTCTGTTTGCTTCCTCCATTCATCATTTGCCTATTGTGCTTACGTGAAAACGAACCTTTCTGCATGTTTTCTCAGGATGTTTCTTTTCCTCTTCTTCCATAACTGTATTTTATTTTTTAAAGTTTTAGCATCCCACTCTATGAAAGGGTTATTTAAGACATGTTTCAGTACTTGCTTCTGTTTCAGTATTTGTTTTTCTTTTATGTCCTCAGAGGCTTAACTCTTTTTACCTACTGACTATTGTTTATTTTTTATTACTGACTGTAAGTAATTTCCAGTGACTCTTTGTAGGCCTTTTGGCATGCTAGCTCCAGTTCTGCTTTTTTCTCCAAAGCTAGGTTTGCTTGGCTTAAGAAATTGTTAAGTTCTCTTATGGGATACATTCATGGTTGTTCTTGAGTCATGTATTTCTGAACTGAAACATGTTGGCTTTGGTTTTACAGCAGCAGTTATTTTATATGGGAACTAAAGCCTAGGAATTATTCTTGGAATAGCACAAAGCATGACTCTGAGTTTTGAGGCTGGTGAGGCCCTGGCCCAGGTTGCCCAGGGAAGTTGTGGAGGCCCCAACCCTGGAGGTCTTCAAGGCCAGGTTGGATGGGGCTTTGAGCAGCCTGGTCTAGTGGGAGGTGTCCCTGCCCAGGGCAGGGGGGTTGAAACTAAATGATCCTTAAGGTCCGTTTCAACCTAAACCACTCTGTGACTCTATAAAAACTATTTAAAGGGTAAGAGTTTAAATGCTGATCTCTTTATTATCATCTTCTTGGTGTCCCGGATCGTTCTTACTAGATGCTGTATTAAGACACGTGCATTCAATTTCTGAATTCCTAAATTTCTGCTAATCTTTTTAGAGATGGGTGCTACCCCTTCTTACTTAAAATTATTGTAAACCTCCCAGAGAAGAAAACAACAAGTGGTTGTAACTGAAGAAATAGAAAACTGCCTGCTTGTGTAGGCCTGTGTTCCAGTTAGTGCTTTGGGTAGTCCTGTTACCAGTTTCATTTCCTGGTCTGAGAAATGTTTAATAATTAAACAAATAGTTTATCTAGCTAACTGGCAAATGGTGCTTCAGGAATATATGACAGACTAGCCAGGGATTTCTTCACCATTTAGTAAATATATGCATTCCAGTAGACCCAGAGCACGTTTCGAGATAAGAGAAATATATATTCCACTTCAAATAATGACTTTATCTTCAGAGGATTATAAAAATAAATTTAAAATTGCAGTGTTTGAGGTTTATAAGGAAATCAAGCATTTAGAAAGTGACCTTGTCTGCACTTACTTATACACCAGTGTATTTGGCTTGAAAAGACCTGTAGAGGATCAGCTTTGGTTGATTTGTTTTTGACCTAATAAAGAAAAACTATTAGTACTACTTTAGAAAGAAGCAAAAAATTATGGATATCTTTATATACTCAAGGGATTGGACCACTTCTTTTGGTGCTCTTCCTTTCTATCTGGTTTTGATTTTTTCCTTTTTTTTTTTCCTGTAACATATAAGGAGGATGCGTTTCTTTAACCAGATGAAGAGCTGATAAAAATTCTTTCTCTTCACTGACCATGCACATCCCCATTCTTCACTTGGTATTTCCTAATCGATGCCCAGACCAGAATGTTGGGATGTGTTCCTTATCTCTGCAGGAGCAGGCTGTTTTAACAAGTCCTGATCTGCATTTACTGTAACCTGATATACTAGGGCAAGGCTGCCCAAATCTACAGAAATTATATATGTCAGAAGATCCTGAGTTATATGAGTAAATAACCATCTGAGAAAACTACCGCTGAATCTTAGTGTGTTTTAACACAATGTCATACCTGAGGAAAAAAGGGAGAAGAGTTGGTCAGACTTGTGTTTTCTAGTTTGATTTCTCAAGGGCAATTTGCAACTTGTGTTTGGGGATAATCATGACAAAGGAGGGACTTCTGCATGAAAATGTTTATGTCTACATTCCATACTGTGGGCTGTTTACCGTACGAAATAGGTCATATCAGGTTTAAAGATGGTTGTCTTAAAAGTTTCAGGAAGCACTGGAATTTTTTACATGCAATTGCTACAACAAAAATCTTAATGCAAATAAAACGGTGAAGTGAAAAATGCTGTGAGACTGACTGATGAGAGGGACCATGGATATATGTATAATTTTAATTAATTTCCTTTGAATACAGGATCAATGAGTTACATATAATAGACTTAAAGATTACATTAAGAAAATACTTAATGTATTAAGATACATTCTGATACTTAATGTATCAGAAAATACTGATCACATGCAGTGTGAACACAATAGATAAACACCTGTTCTTAGAAGAAGGTTAGAAAAATAGCTACAATGCTCTAGCTTTGTAGATACTCGAAATCAAGAAATAGAGCTTTGATGTTATTCTTCGCAGTTTATGTTTGATAGACCATACAGCAGAACATTGGAGGCTGAAGCTGATAAAGTGGGACTTCAGTTTGCAGCAAAGGTAACTACAACTGGTTTGTTTTATTACCAATTTACCAGACATTTTTCAGTTTCTGTTGTAACCAGAGGGAGTTTCACACTTCATACAGAGGTAAATTATATGGGGAGGGTTCCCAAATTTTTGAAGATATGTAGATTAATGAAGTAGTGGGAAATAAAACAGTTTGTA